>NW_005370397.1:941313-942989 GCF_000412655.1 Myotis brandtii
CCAGCTGGGCCCTGGGGCGGGGATGGGGTCGTGCCCTGTGGGGGGCTCGGGCCAGGGGACTCCCCAGCTGGCTTCCCAGTGGGGGGGACTCGGGGCTCGGTCCCAGCACAGGACTCGGGAGGGCTCCACGTTTCCCGTCTAAATGCCTTCAAGGCTCCAGGGCTGGGAGGCCGTGATGTTGGGGGCTTTTCTGGCTCCAGCTCCCAAAGCAGCTGCTTTAAATGTAACAGGTGCCTGTGGTGGCACTGCCCAGGGTGGGGTGTCTGAGCTGAGAGTGGGCTGGGGTGTCACCGGCCCCCCACATTCCATGACCAGTCCTCCCCACTCACTTCTCCCCACCTCCTGCCTCTCCCCCGCTCTCCCCCCCACCTGCCGCCTCTCACCTCCACCTCCCGCCTCTCCCCCCACGTGTCCGCCTCTCCCCTGCACCTGCTGCTTCTCCCCCCACCTGCCCAGGAGGGCGTGGGCTTCAACGTCAAGCTGAGGACCCTGGAGCGCCGCCAGCAGAGGATCGCCGAGGTCCGGGCCAAGTACGAGTGGCTGATGCAGGAGCTGGAGGCGACCAAGCAGCACCTGATGCTGGACCCCGACCAGTGGCTCAGCGAGTGTAAGGCCTGGGTCGCGGACGTTATCATCCTCATTAGCAGTGTCGCTGGGCCTCCTGTCACTCCACGACCAAGCACCAGGCCTCTGACCCCTAGAACGACCCTGATAACCTCACTGTAGCCAGGGTCGCCGCCAAACAGCCTGGCCTGTGAGCCGGTGTCTTGTCCGAATCCCAGGGCCTCGGTGCCCATCACATGGAGATGGTCACCCCTCACAGGGGGTGGGGGCGGGGGCAGCGGGGAGGGGTGTGAGCATTGCTCTTGCAAGATGACTGCTCTGGGTCTCAGTCCAGAGCCCCTGCCAATGAGGGTTCCCTCCTGGAAGGGTGCCCACACGCGGGCGTCTGGCCTGAAACCGACAAGGGTTTACGGGCTCCGCGCAGGGTAGAACCGCAGGCCTCGAAAACAATCACATGCAGTGAGATTTCCCCTCGGCAGGAAGCCCGGGATGAGTGACACCTATAGCAAGTCTGTCTTTGCGAGACGGCTTCCCTGGTCTCTTATGCATTTGTTCCTAACCGTTCCCTTTACCACAAAACAAAGCCCAAATCTGGTCCCGAACGGCTGCACTGATTGGGGACCCGATGCGGGAAGACAGCGTGTGGGGCAAACGCATCTCTGCCCTTACAGCTCCTTTCCTGTGGCCTCTCAGCTCCACCCCAGCCCTCAGCCCCGTGCCTTCCCCTACACAAGCCACCCGCTCGCCCGTGGGCGAGGCACAGCGGGCAGAGTGTGGCCCGAGGCTGAGGGAGGAGGGGGTGAGGGGGTGGGGGAAGCAGCAAGGGGCAGAGCCAGTCCTCACCTGCTTGGGGGCAGCCGCATGCGAGGGCGGGGCCCACGGGAGGGGGGCGAGCTTCCCACGGTGACGGGTGCAGCTCCGACCGGGCCGTGTGGGCGCCTTTCCCACCAGCCTCTCTCGTTCACAGTTGACCTGGAGCAGGTGTGGGAGCTGGATTCCCTGGAGTACCTGGAGGCGCTCGAGTGCGTGACCGAGCGCCTGGAGAGCCGCGTCAACTTCTGCAAGGCCCACCTCATGATGATCACCTGCTTCGACATCACCTCCCGGCGCCG
>NW_005370397.1:943331-946017 GCF_000412655.1 Myotis brandtii
TGGGACCTGCAGCCAGGCCCATGCTCGAGGCCCCAGGCCCACACTCCAGGCCCCGTGCAGGCGGCGCTGAGCCCATGGAAGGAGGATGAAGGTTGGTGGCAAGTCTGCGGTGGCGTTGAGCAGAGCTGTTTCTGTAGGAGCGGTGCCAACACCGGACACGCGTAGGAGGAGAGAACGATGGGAGGCCAAGGGAAGTGGAAGCCTCGTGAGACTGAAAAAGCACTTTGAGGAACTTTCTAGAACGTGTTTGTCCATAAGGACCGCTGGCAAAAGAGACCTCCCTCGGGCCCTGGTCTGGTGAGGAGGGGCAGGTGGACGTGGGTTGCTGTTGGGAAGCCGAGACAACGCCGATCGTCACCCAGACGACTGATTAAGTGCCTTGCAAATCTTCACTGTTACCCACTTACGTCCTCCTTCGTTGTGCGCAGATGGTGCTAGTCAAGACGCAAACAACAAAACAGCGCAAAGCGAGCCGGCGGGACTGTCCCCGCTCGCTGCTCCGGGTGCTGCGCCCTGATCCCGACTTGTGTTTCTGAGTCGTTGTGTGTAGAGCTGTTTCCTAGTTGGTGTTGCGTATGAATAAATGTTACCCGTCTCTCACGGCTCTTCTGCTGAGGCCGCCCCAGCCGCACGTGGAGGCCCCACGGCCCAGCCGCTGTTTCTCCCAAGGAGGTGGTAGCGGCAGGGGGTCCGGGGAGGGCACCTGAGCTGGAGCGATGAGAGGACACGGCTTCTCTAAGAGGGGGGGCCTCTGCGCCAGCCCCGCGTGTCCTCTGGGCGGGTGCTTGTCCGTACAGTGTCCCTCCGCGTCCCGCACGTTCAGGTTCCGTTACCCGATCATCCGGGTGTTCAGGGCCCTGCAACATTCTCATGTCATTCCAAAGACTCTGGACTGGAAGCTTGAACCCACACCAGCGCCATCGCTTCTGTGCTCTGGGTTTGTGCGTGGATTAGAGCAGGGAGTCTGCCGGTTCCGAGGCCTCCTGGGCGTGGATGCGCTCGGGGGCGCCAGCCGTGCCACTGGAGACTCGCAGGTTGGGGAACGGCCGGCCCGCGGCCGTACGTCAGGTGGTCTGGCCCTGCCACGGCATGAGGGGTGAGTTAAACATTTGGCCGAGTAGAGCGGGCTAATTTTTAAGTTGATGCTTTTGTATGGCCCACAGATGATGTGATAAGTATCTAAATGGTGGGGAAAAAGGTTCCGCACCCTGCTGGAGAGCAAGAAGGGATGGTGGGGGGGTTGCACACACGTCCTGCTGTCCAGAGTGCTGCTCAGACACCGCCGGCCCAGGTCCCCCGGCCCAGCCCACAGCCCCTCCCCAGGAAGGCCCAAGCGTTCCCATCACATCTGTGAGCACAGCCCTTCGGGCAGACGGTCAGACAGGGCTTTGCTCCAGGACCTCTGAGCCTTGTTCTCAGATGAGGATACTCATCCTGCCACACTCCCTGAGGTTGTTACTGTACCCATTTTAGTGAAGGGAACCGTGGCCCAGAGCGTGGGGGGACTGTCTGATGATACCAGCGGGGAGCAGGGCATCCCCTGCCTTCTGCGCCCCCCCCCCCCCCCCCCCCCGGTGCCAGGGTTTTGCAGAAATGTGTACCCTCCAGCTCAGCATACCTATGAGCCTGCTTCCTGCTCCCCAGCCCCCGCACCGCCCGCAGCCCGGGCCCCAGGGAAGCCTGTGCGCTCCTCGTCCATGTGCCTCTGGGTACAGGTGCCCAGCCGCTCGGCCCCGCTCAGCCATAGGAGCCGAGATCGTTGAGTTCTCAGTCCCTGATCTTCCTGCCGGACAGGGTGCCTCCAAACGGACATTTCCCCTCATTTCCCAGGCGTCTGTCCCCTTGGGGGGCGGGTCTCCCCCTGCCCTGGCCTCCCCACCCGCAGGCTCTGCCCACCTGGTCAAAGCACGTGGTGAGCCAGCCTGTCCGACAGCAACGTCGTGGAAGCGCCTGGGCCCCAGGGGACCCCAGTCTGGGTTTGAGTTGCCACGTGGCGCCCTTCGGTGGCGGTTTGAAAGGAGAGCCTCGCGGGGGCGCCGACAGTGAGGGGCTGGTCTTTGCTGGGAACAAATCCGGGTCAGCAGTCAGTGCCCCTGGCCTTTCCCCGGGCACATCCCGGGTCCCTCCTGGGCAGACGCCTCGGGCCTGGCGCCTCGCCTGGAGGGTCCCCCAGTGCAAACAGCACAGACTTCGCTCTTCCCAGATCTCCTTACCTGCCTCCTGCCACACGGCCCGGTTTTCGTGGCCTCCACAAGGTCAGAGGGTTGCGTGAACCAGGAGCTGCCTTCCGCCGGCCTGGCTGTCCCCAACGCCGCACGTGAGCCGACCCTCAGGGCGCCGGCAGCGGGAGCAGGAGCAGCGGGTGGAGGCTGTTGGTGCTGCTACCTCAGGGCATTGCGGCCGCCTTAGGAGAGTCCTGTGAACACGGACGAAACACGAATCTGGGCTGCGATGGTGTGTCCTGGCCCCACCTGTGCGTGGGCCACACAGAAGCCGGTCGGTCCTCAGGCCCGAGGAGCAGGGCTGGGGCAGGGGCTGGGGCTGCAGTGACCAGCGCGAGGCGACCCCGCCTCCTTTCGGTCTGAGCGACAGAGAACCACGAAGGCAGAGGGATGTCATCACCCACACGTGACAGGACGGAAACTGGGACTTGAAATGAGCACCTAGAGGCAGAGCCTGATCCCCA
>NW_005370397.1:946142-954329 GCF_000412655.1 Myotis brandtii
TTCGCGCAGCAGAACAAGCTGGGATCCCAGATGGAGCGCGATGCTGTCGCCGGGAGTGAGGCCATGCGTTCATGATGGTGTTTCGTGCGGAGGCGACGTCGCTTTCTCCCGGGAAGTCTGTCCCCGCCCGCGAGCTGCGTGTTTGATCTGGTCCTTGAATTCCCCTCACGTTCGTCTCCTCCAGGTTCATCTCCGGCTGCTATTCCGGGCGCGGGGCCTTGTGTGAAGGCAGAGGTCGGCCCCATGTTGACAGGCTGGGAGGGGACCGAGGCCACAGCCCAGCGTGGGGACAGGAGGCAGGAATCGGCCGTTGTCATGTCAGCTGGAGCCGAAGGGTGTGCCCGGCAGGTGGCCCTGGCCCCACGCGCCCGCACCGCCCAGGGCGGCGGCTCCAGCGTCGGACACGCAGGCACCGGTGCTGGTTCTGGTTCCCCTTCACACTGAGCAAGAAGCCCTGCTTTGGGCTTCGGTTCTCACGCTGATCTGGGTTGGTTCACCCATCACTTTTCTCCGGCGTTCAATGGGAAAGCAGCCGTCGGCCTGGGCAGCTGTCTGTCCTGGGTCACCCCGACCCCTCGCTTCCAAAATACCGATTAGTGAATGTTCTTCAGTTCCTTGTTCTAAGAGGGAACTTAGCCTGAGAGAGACATGACTGAGGAGGAGTTCTCTTCCCGCTGAGACCAGACGGTTCACGGGCTTCCTGTCCGCGCTTTCCTGTGGGACATTGGCCCGCCCTCGAGCGCATCGGAGGGGTTTCCACACAGTCAAAGGCCATGAAACTGGGCCAGGAAGAAGCACGTGGAAAGTTCTGTCCACGACCGGCCGATGCTGGATAAACTGTCCACGCCCCTGTCCCTGAAGCCTGTCCACGGCGGAGGGTGCAACTCAACAAGCCGCACGGAGCCCCGTCTGCCCGAGGGCCGGCCCTGCCCGCTGTCCTCTGGGCCGGGGGAGCAGCACAGGACACCGCGCTGCCAGGGCACTGAGGGGTCTGGCCTGGGGGACGGGCACGCACAGGAGGTGGAAGTAGTTTCCTTGCGTTGTCATAGCTCTTCCTCCTCCAGCAAATCCGTCAACATCCATAAAAACCCACAAACTGCGTCGCTCAGCAGTCTTCCTGACAAACACACATTTTTTCTGTTATAAACGGCTTATCATTTCCAGATAAAAACACGGTTCCAATCCACGAGACGTGCTTACCATTCAAACTCATATTCTCCCAAAAAAGCTTTTTGAAGATTCTTAGAAGCTGCTTTAATCCACCTCGAAACAAACACATCTGCCTTTGGGTGGCCTGCCTCAGAACCGGATGGTGTCACAGTGGGGGCCACAGTGGAGCTGGAGGTGGTCAAGCCTTCCTTGCAGGTAGCCGACATCCACCCCCCCCCCCCAGAGCCGTCCGCGCCCACTCGGAGGGGTGAGGCCGAGGCCCCGCATGCACCCCTCTTGCGTGGACATAGAAATCACCTCTGCAGCGAAAAAGGCTCGTTTCTTGCATCCTCCCTTCTGCTGCCCGACACCCCCTCGTCACCTCCGACTATCGAGACTGTAATTTACTTGTAAATCAGGACATGGCTCAGGAGCATCGCTTGCGACTTATCACTTACCTGTGCGTCAGGGTGGGCGCTGCCGTCTGCGCCTCCGCGTCCGCATGTGTTCGGTGGGTCTGAGGGGGCTGTTCCCCTCCTTCTGGCGAGTCAGGGGCCGGGGAGGGAAGAGAAAGAAAGAAGCCAGGAGAACAGGGATGAGGGCCCAGTCCTCCCAGGGGTCAGCTCAAGGCTGAGCTGTTTCTATGTGAGCAGCTGACGGGGAAGAGGTACCTTCCTTCTGAGTTTGATGAGGGGCTTGGAAATCTGCCTCCATGGGCCTGGGAGGGGGGCCGGGGTGGGGTGGAGAGGACCCGGCTGGTTCGAGGCTGAAATCTGAAAAATGGCACAGGGTTAGGCTCCTGCGTTCCCCTAAAGCCCGCCCGCTGCCCCTGAGGGGCGTGGAAAAGCAGCCAGAGCTCCTTACCTGGGACACACAGCACCGCCTTTTCCTGGAGAAACCAAAGCACTTTAGTGAGTCTTACAACCGGAATTGCGTGAGGGGTCTGGTCCCCTCCCCCGGCTGGAGCGGGAGGGCTGGGGTCCCTGGCTCATGGCAGAGGCAGGTGACCAGGAGGGACGCCTCGCGTGGAGTGAGGACACCTGCTGTACAGCCTGGACGGGTCGCTGGACTGTGCTGAGCCTCGGGCTCCCCATGGAGGGTCGGGGTCCCGAGAGCTGCCCTCTGGGGTCGTGTGGAGAGAAAGCGGGTAGCGGAGGGGTAACGGGCTTTGAAGAAATGGGAGCTGCAGCGGGAGACGGAGCGCTGAGTCAGCAGGTGGCCGTGCACCGCGGGGTTCCTGGCAGGACTGGCTCGAGCCCGCGTCTCGGGCTCCTCCCAGGAGCTGCTGCGGCTCCAGGTGTGTGTCCGGTGACGCACCACACGGAGGCGCTGACATGTGTGCATGGGGCGGGGCGGGTGCATGTGTGCAGAAGGTCTGCGGCGTGGTGAGGAGCGCAGGACAGGAGCCCGGCTCTGACCCGGCTCTGACCCTAGTCCTGTGGCTTTGGGGGATGGCCTGACTTCCCTAGAACTGTCTGGTCTGTAAAACGGGGACGTTGTGCTAAATGCCTCTGTGGCTCCTCCAGCTCCGTCACGTATGTATGTGTATGTAAATATGCTTCGCGTAGCAACGGGCCCGCCGGACGTCGGCGGCAAGGCCTGCCCAAGTGCATTTATCGTGTCTGAAACAGAACATTCACCAAGTTCATGAAATCCTGTTGGCAAAGTCAATGGTTGTATTTAATGTCATTGTTTGAAATTCACTGTTTAACTGGACAAAAGATTGGTGCCGTTTTGAACATTGAGTTCTTAGCTTACGAGTGTTTGCTGTTAAAAATGTTTAATAAAGTTCATCTGTTAAAGTCAGAAATGCAGCGACTCTGCCCGTGGGCAGGGCCCGGCAGCCCGTTAGAAGGAGGCTGGTCTGTGCCTGGGCCTGCGCACAGCTCAGCGGCCAGTCAGTCGTCCCCACGGGGGCCCGGACGGCAGGCGACCGGAGGACCACCTGGCCCCGGGAGCGATGGTCGCGTAGACTGGGGCCGCGAGCCATGAGCTGCTGCCATTTCCGTGTGAGACATTGTCTGCGGCATATGAGGTGCAGTGTTGTCAAAAGAGATCCTGGTGTTTAAGAAGATCAAATGATGGTGCATTAAATGTTCACTTTTATTCTGCTGAGTCATGAATTTCTCCTTATCCAATGTCTGTGTGTGTGTGGGGGGCGGGGTTGGCAGGGGGCAAGTCAAGACCAGGGAACAGGTGGTCTCAGGAGCAATGCCCCCCAGGCCTCAGGTCTTCCTAGAAGAGGCCTGTCCGGTCCCCGGTGGGACTGGCCTCCCACAAGGGCAGGAGCTCACGCGGGGTGGGTGGCCATTCTGTGTCCCTGGGAGTTGGGCGCTGGGCTGTGGTCACACAGGGCGAGTGTCAAACAGCGTGGTGTCGATGTGGTGAGAATATGTATCTATCCTTACCCCAGGAAATGTTTACTGATTTGAGGGTGGGGGGCGGGACAGGGAGGGCGGGGGAGAGAGAGAAACATGGATGTGAGAAACATCGATCAGTTGCCTCCCATGTACCCCGACTGGGGGTCGAACCACAGCCTAGGGATATGTCATGACTGGGAATCGAACCCACAACCTTTTTGGTGCACGGACGACACTCCACCAGCTGAGCCACCGGCCAGGGCTTCACTGTGGTGACATTCTTGTTGGCCTAGGGACATGCCCTCCCTCCATGTCTTAGGGGCCCCACAGAGTAGAGGCAGTGCTCTGGGCCCGGACACACGGCCCTGTCCCCTTGGCGCTGGTCTCAGCTGTGGCTCAGGTGGGAAAGCGAAAGCAGATCAGAGGCAGGAGAGGCCTCGCTGCCTCCCGGACACGCTCCGCCTGCCCCCCACTTCCTGTCCCCGCAGCACGAGGCACTTTCCAAGGCGCTGGCACCACATCCACCCCCTGAGCTCACAGCCCCAGGACAGGGCCAGCAGCCTCAGAGCAAACACGCCCTCCTCCTGGCCTGACCTGTCTGGGCCCCCTCCCACTCTGCGGGGCTGGGCTGGACACATGTGCCTCAGGCCCCGCCCCCTCCTTCCCCCCAATCCTAGACAGGACCCTCCTGGCTCCCCTTGAGCCACTGCAGCAGAAGCACAGGCTTTCCTGGAAATAATTCCCTCACCGACAAGCGTGGAGGGAGAGGCATCCAGGCAGCAGCTGGAAGGGGCTCCACCCTCTCTCTCCCTCTCAGGAAAAACCGTCCACATCTATGACCCGAGCTGTACTTGTCCCTTAAACCACGAAGCTCTCAAAATTGTTATTAGTATTATTTTTAGTCTTTTCACCCTTTCAGTCCTGTCTTTTGCCTCCGGGGGGACATGGGCACCGCCCACGGGCACTCCCTCCAGCGGTCCCTGGGCATCCAGCGGTCCCTGGGCGTGCAGAGGACAGAACCTCGGTCGGTGACGCCATCCCCACCCCACAGTGGCCGACCTGTCCCCGCTCCTGCTGAGGAGGCGCGCGAGCCTCCCGTGGCCGGCAGACCCGACGCCTGCACTTGCTGGGCTGCTTCTAGGACACCCGTGTGCGCTGCAGAGAACTGGGCTCAGGGCCCGCCTGTCGGGGCTGCGTGCTCCTGGCACCATGGGGCCTTGTTCCTCTAGACCAGTGATGGCGAACCTTTTGAGCTCGGCGTGTCAGCATTTTGAAAAACCCTAACCTAACTCTGGTGCCGTGTCACATATAGAAATTTTTTGATATTTGCAACCATAGTAAAACAAAGACTTATATTTTTGATATTTATTTTATATATTTAAATGCCATTTAACAAAGAAAAATCAACCAAAAAAATGAGTTCACGTGTCACCTCTGACACGTGTGTCATAGGTTCGCCATCATGGCTCTAGATCGCCAGCCTCGGGAACAGAGCCGGGACCATTAGCTGAATGAACGCCTGCCTGACTGAATGAATGAATGTGGGAGAAGAACAGGAACAGGAAGCCTGGCAGGACCGCAGATTCCTGTAACAAAAGGGCTGAGGGTCTGCGCGTGCAGGTGCCCAGCTGGGCTGGAGCCCTAGTGCACAGGGGAGCAGGGGCGCCACGCCCCACGGGTCCAGCCCACGCCCTTGGCTTGTTACACACACAGCCACTGGCCGGCCTTGGCCTTCTGCCTCCAAAAGCATCTCTCTGTCCACGAGACGAGAAAGAGTCGTGTCCAAGCCCTTGGATTCCTCGACGACACCCTAACGCCATTGCTGGACGAGTTGGGATGAGCCCTTGCTCTGTCCCAGACCCTGCCGGCTGGGGACGAGGAGACAGACTCAGCCTCAAGAACTCAGGGACGTTGGCAAGACTGGCACACAGACACCCCATGACCAACAGGCAAACACACTCCCCTCTGTGTAGGGTGAAGGCTTCTCCCCCCAACCCCTTCCCTCTCACGGGGGTCTGGCCAGGCCTCCCCTGCAGAACAGTCTCCCTGAGGCTGGAGGGCAAGGACGGGGAGGGACTGCAAGCCTCACCCCCATGGAACCCACCCCCCCCATGGAGCCCCATTCCCCAGGGCCCTCAGCGGGGCCTTCCAGCCCTGGCCCAGGCTCTCCCTGCCTCTGCTGAGAGTTGGGGGGTAATGCAGGTGGCCGAGGCTACGGGAGAGGGGGGACCCAGATGCCGCCGGGTGCTGGGCACAGCGCTGTTGCCCCCGTCTGACAATCATCCCAGTGCCCTCGCTCAGCCACCGTCCTCCCCGCTTCGGCCCAGGCACGAGCGTGACATCACCTGCCTGCGCTCAGGAGAAAACTCAAAATAAAGACTTTCCGCCAGACCCCTCCTCCCTCCCGGGCCCTGAAGCCCTGGCAAGAAAAAGGCCTTTCCCCCCTTTTCAACCAGACTTTTGAAAAGCTGGAAATAGAAAATAAAGATGACCTTTAAATCTCACTCCAGGGAGGCCGCTCTTGTTATTTTACACACGCACACGCGCACGCACACGCACACGCACACACATGTGCCTCCACAAATCCCGGCCCCGGAACAAGCCCTGTGGAACCTGCTCTCCCCCTTAGCAGCCCCGGAGCGCACCGCTCCCCGCCCGTCACGCACCCCCTCGGCCTCTCACGGCTGCGGGTAGTCCGCCAGGTAGACAGGCCGTCACCGAGGCACTATTTACCCCCTGCTGTTGGACCTTAAAATTGTTTCCACTTTTCTGCTGTGATAAATTGCACTGTAATAAACACGCTGCACATAAATCTCCTTTTTGCCCCCTGACAAGCCCCTCCGGAGAGTCCTGGCCGAAGCAGCTGTAACAGGAGGCATGAAGCCTGGAGGCACTTCCCGCGCCCAGCGAGGCCCCGCTCACCCGTCCGCCTGAGTAACGGCCTCCCCTCTGGCCCCATGAGCCTCGCTCCCCTCACCCAGGCCCTCGGTCCCGCAAACAGAGGCTGCGGAGCTCCAGGCGGACACTCGCGTTCCGCGCACCGGTCCTGTGTGTCTTCATGTCAGAGACGTGCGGTCCCGGGACGCTCCGTGTTCTGAGCACCGTCCTGCATGTCCTCATGTTGGAGGCATGTGGTCCCGGGACTTGCGTTCTGCACACCTGGTCCTGTATGTCATCACGTTGGAAGTCTGTCGTCTCGGTACTCTCGTGTTGTGAGCACCGGTCCCGTGTGTCATCAGGTCAGAAGCGTGTGGTCCAGGGACACTCCATGTTCTGAGCACCGGTCCTGTGTGTCTTCATGTCGGAGGCGTGTGGTCCCGGGACGCTCCGTGTTCTGAGCACCGGTCCTGTGTGTCAGCATGTCGGAGGCGTGTGGTCCCAGGACTCTCACGTTCTGAGCACCGATCCTGTGTGTCTTCATGTCGGAGGCGTGTGGTCCAGGATGCTCTGTGTTCTGAGCACCCAGTCCTATGTGTCAGCATGTTGGAGGCATGTGGTCCCAGGACTCTCACGTTCTGAGCACCGGTCCTGTGTGTCTTCATGTCGGAGACGTGTGGTCCCGGATGCTCGGCCCTGGAGGCGTAGGAGGCAGACCTGCCTCTCCCTCTTAGGGGCGAGGCTGCTATTGTTCTGGTGGAATGATGGCTGAACGCCGCCACGTTCACTCAGGAGCCTCTTGGTCAGGTTGGCTAGGGAGGCGCAGCGCGCTCACAGCAGGGGCTTGGAGCGTGGGCTTGGGGTCGGAGCCCCGACATGCTGGCTGACCTTGCTCCTGGGCCGTGGGTCGGCTTCTCCCTGCGGCAGCGTGCGGGCCATGAGGGGCGGGGAGCTGCGGGAGTGACTATGAAGACGGGGACCCGCCCTCTCCCACGGGCTGACGGCGTGCAGCGGGCAGACCAGCTCCATCGGCCCAGCACTGGTCTCACCTCAGGTAACCCAGCCGCGCTCACACAGGAGCATCCTCAGGACACCCGCCCCGGCATCGGGAATGGACACACAATTGCCAGGGGAGCTCTCCCAAGAAATCTCCCCGCCCCCAGGAGCCCGAAAGTCCTTTCCCTACTGACCCCCGCATGAGCCTCAATAAGGGAAGCGGATTCCGAGGGAGGGCTGCTGGGCCTAGGACCCCACGCCCCGCCTCACTGGTGAGCGCTGCCTGCTCCCTGCTGGCTCCCGGCACCTCGACGGCCCCGGCCTGGACACCTGCCCCGAGCTGACTGGCTGACCCTCCTAAAGGTGGAACGGACACAGGATTGCCAGGGGAGCTCTCCCAAGAAATCTCCCCGCCCCCAGGAGCCCGAAAGTCCTTTCCCTACTGACCCCCCCATGAGCCTCAATAAGGGAAGCGGATTCCGCGGGAGGGCTGCTGGGCCTAGGACCCCACACCCCGCCTCACTGGTGAGCGCTGCCTGCTCCCTGCTGGCTCCCGGCACCTCGACGGCCCCGGCCTGGACACCTGCCCCGAGCTGACTGGCTGACCCTCCTAAAGGTGGACGTTCACGGTCACACCCACCACTGTCCACATGGAGGCTTCAGCGGAAATCCCACCCCAATCACGAAACAGCCTCATCCGGCAGCTGCATTGTGGGGCCGCCTGCTCAGCACAGCCGTCTGTCACCCCGAGCCGGGGGGCGGGGGGTGAGGGTGGGAATGGGGGTGAAGGTGAGGGTGAGGATGA
>NW_005370397.1:955816-971237 GCF_000412655.1 Myotis brandtii
GGTGGGGTGACCTGCTGGCCGCACCCGCTGCCTGCAGCCACGTTCCCGCGGAGAGAAGGCGTGGCCTTCACTAACCGTGTTTCTCCAGGAAACGGTGACGTGTGGGTTGAGACCACGTCTGTGCTCACACCTGCCCCAGGGACCTGCGGGCGGCCTGAGAGATAGCACGACTCACAGAGGAAGTGGGACACGCGCCAGGCCCCCTGGGCCCCAGAGGCCGTGGAGGCCGTGGTTCCAGAGCTTTCCTCGCGTGGAACGGGAAGGGTGAGGGGGTGGATGGTCAGCTACGGGCCACTGCTGTGTCCACGGGGCCCGCGGGAGCGGAGGCCGCGGGTTAAGGCCATGGGGACAGAACTGTAACAAGCAAGTGTCCCCAGCCCGCGGCCCCCCAGTGCCCCACCTCCTGCAGGGCCAGTCCCGCTCTGTCCGTGCACACGACCCGGGACCCGCATGGAGGAGGCCCCACTGCCCGGTCCTGAGAACGTGTCAGCTCCGGGGAGGGAATGACTGCGTTTAGTTCTAGGAGGGCCCAGCATTCGGCGCTGGTGGGCAGGACCCAAGAGCTCTGCCCTTGCACCTCGGGGTGGAAAAAACGCCACCCAGACATAAAAGGACCAAATGCGTGTGTGGGAGTAACTCAGAGGCTATTCGTTTGGTCCCGAGGTCAGTGTGTGGAGGTGACTTCTCCCAGGTCACAAAGCTTCTGGGAGAGACGACACAAGATGTCTCCTTTCTCCCTACATCACCCCCGCCCAGGGGACGCCTGCATTGTCATCTTTGCAGAAAGAGCTTTCAATAACCCTTTGTTTTCCTAAGATGCTAATCACTCCAGCTCACTTAGAATCTTTGCCTCCTTTAGAGAAAACTCCCAGGCCTCAGTGCACATGACCCTAGTAATCAAAACAGCATGGCACTGGCATAAACAGACATATAGATCAATGGATCAGAATCGAGAGCCCAGAAATACGCCCATGCCTTTATAGTCAATTAGTATCTGACAAAGGAGGCAAAAACATACAAAGACAGTCTAGTCAATAAGTGGCATTGGGGAAATTGGACCGAACATGCAAAGAAATTGAACTAGATCACCTCCTTACACCATGCAGAAGAACAGATTCGAAATGGATTAAAGACCCAAACGTTAGCATGGAAACCCCGCTGCCAGGTCCTGAGAACGTGTCAGCTCCGGGGAGGGAATAACTGCGTTTAGTTCTAGGAAGGCCCAGCATTCGGCGCTGGTGGGCAGGACCCAAGAGCTCTGCCCTTGCACCTCGGGGTGGAAAAAACGCCACCCAGACATAAAAGGACCAAATGCGTGTGTGGGAGTAACTCAGAGGCTATTCGTTTGGTCCCGAGGTCAGTGTGTGGAGGTGACTTCTCCCAGGTCACAAAGCTTCTGGGAGAGACGACACAAGACGTCTCCTTTCTCCCTACATCACCCCCGCCCAGGGGACGCCTGCATTGTCATCTTTGCAGAAAGAGCTTTCAATAACCCTTTGTTTTCCTAAGATGCTAATCACTCCAGCTCACTTAGAATCTTTGCCTCCTTTAGAGAAAACTCCCAGGCCTCAGTGCACATGACCCTAGTAATCAAAACAGCATGGCACTGGCATAAACAGACATATAGATCAATGGATCAGAATCGAGAGCCCAGAAATACGCCCATGCCTTTATAGTCAATTAGTATCTGACAAAGGAGGCAAAAACATACAAAGACAGTCTAGTCAATAAGTGGCATTGGGGAAATTGGACCGAACATGCAAAGAAATTGAACTAGATCACCTCCTTACACCATGCAGAAGAACAGATTCGAAATGGATTAAAGACCCAAACGTTAGCATGGAAACCATAAAATTCCAGACAAAAACATAGGCAGTAAAATCTCAGACATTTCTTGTAGCAATATTTTCTTTTTGATATCTCTCTTCAGGCAAGGGAAACAAAAGAAAAATAAGCAAATGGGACTATATCCACCTACAGTTTCTGCACAGCAAAGGAAACAAACCATCAACAAGATGAAAAGACAGCCCATTGAATGGGAGGACATATTTGCCAATGATACATCTGATAAGGGGTTAATATCCAAAATTTATAAAGAATTTATAAAACTCAACACCAAAACAACAAACAATCCAATTAAAAAATGGGCAAAAGTCCTAGATAGACACTTCTCCAAAGAGGACATATGGATGGCCAATGGACACATGAAAAGATGCTTAACATCACTAACCATCAGAGAAATGCTAAAGCCGTGGTTCCCAGTGTGGGGCACACGCCCACAGGGGGGCAATTCGAGAATGAGTTATCAACAGTGAACTTTTTATATTTCTTACGGTCCTATGGGTCTCATATACAGCATATAAATATATAGTGTGACATATTTATACATTTCAGTTCTCTATTATATGTTTTGAAATTTTATTTGCTATTTTCTCATATTACTTCATATTATTATTTTTTAACAACTTTTTAGTGGTATCTTCTTTAAGACTTCAACTGTCCTTTTGTTCTTTTGTTTTTCTCTTTCATGGATGTCATGTTCTTTGGAAGCTGGTTTAGACCAAGTGAATGGCCTTGTAGGCTTCCTCCATGTGAATAGGAGTTCACTTTTTGAATCATGAGACTTGGATGTCACAGGATTTTAGAGATGCTTAGGTGGGGCGTGGCCAAAAAAAGGCTGGGAACCACTGTGCTAAAGCCACCATGAGATATTAGCTCACACCGATCAGAATGGCCGTCATCAATAAATCAGCAAACAACAAGTGTTGGAGCAATGATACATCTGATAAGGGGTTAATATCCAAAATTTATAAAGAATTTATAAAACTCAACACCAAAACAACAAACAATACAATTAAAAAATGGGCAAAAGTCCTAGATAGACACTTCTCCAAAGAGGACATATGGATGGCCAATAGACACATGAAAAGATGCTTAACATCACTAACCATCAGAGAAATGCTAAAGCCGTGGTTCCCAGTGTAGGGCACACGCCCACAGGGGGGCAATTCGAGAATGAGTTATCAACAGTGAACTTTTTACATTTCTTATGGTCCTATGGGTCTCATATACAGTATATAAATATATAGTGTGACATATTTATACATTTCAGTTCTCTATTATATGTTTTGAAATTTTATTTGCTATTTTCTCATATTACTTCATATTATTATTTTTTAACAACTTTTTAGTGGTATCTTCTTTAAGACTTCAACTGTCCTTTTGTTCTTTTGTTTTTCTCTTTCATGGATGTCATGTTCTTTGGAAGCTGGTTTAGACCAAGTGAATGGCCTTTTAGGCTTCCTCCACGTGACTAGGAGTTCACTTTTTGAATCATGAGAATTAGATGTCACAGGATTTTAGAGATGCTTAGGTGGGGCGTGGCCAAAAAAAGGCTGGGAACCACTGTGCTAAAGCCACCATGAGATATTAGCTCACACCGATCAGAATGGCCGTCATCAATAAATCAGCAAACAACAAGTGTTGGAGGAAACATGGATGAAAGGGAGCCCTCGTGCTCTGCTGGTGGGAATGCTGATGTGCAGCCACTGTGGGAAGCAGTAGGGAGTCGTCTCAAAAAATTAGACGTGGGACCGTGTATGACCCAGCAATCCCATTTCCGGGAATTTATCTGAAGAAACCCAGAACACGAATTCGAAAGAATATGTGTACTCCTATGCTCATTGCATCGTTATTTACAATAGCCAAGATTTGGAAGCAGCCAAGTGCCCATCAGTAGATGAGTGGATAAAACAGCTATGGCACATTTACACCATGGAATACTACTCGGCCATAAAAAGGAAGGAAATCTTACCTTGGCAACAGCATGGACGGACCTGGAGAGCATTATATTACGCTACATAAGCCTGTCAGAGAAAGACAAGTACCACATGGTTTCACTCATATGTGTAATTTAATGGACTGAACTACCAAACAAAATCGAGACAGACCCATAGATAGAAAGCAGGCAGACAGCTCTGAGGATTGGGGGATGAAGGGGGAGGGATTGAGCAAAAAATTAAAAAAAGAGAACTCATGGACATGGACGACAGTGTGGTGACTGGTCGGGGGGTGGAGAGAGGTGGGTAGAGGTGGAAGAGGACATAGAGCAGTGGTTCTCAACCTTGGCTGCACATTAGAATCACCTGGGAATCTTTTTAAAATCCTGATTTCTGCGCCTCATCCTCCAGAAATTCTGTGTCTTTGTTATGGGGTGAGGCCACAACATTAGTAACAAAGAAACAGAATTTCCGGAGGATGAGGCCCAGAAATCAGGATTTTAAAAAGATTCCCAGGTGATTCTAATGTGCAGCCAAAGGTGAGAACCACTGACATAGAGGGATAAATGGTGATGGGAAAATAAAATTAGATTAAAAAAAAAACCTCTTGGGAACTTTCTGGCATGTCAGCCACTTAATTTCAAATAGTCCAGAGAAACAATTTTTTGGGGCCTATAACTGGAACTTTTCTGGAATACTGAGATTGTTTCTAAAAAATCCCAATAGGAGTAAGATTAACGTATTCGTTTGCTAGGGAGGCAATAACAAAATACCGCAGACTGGTCGTCTTACACAACGGAAATGTATGTTCTCACAGTTCCGGAGGCTGGAAGTCCACGGTCAGGGTGTCGCCGGGGTTGGTTCCTCTGAGGCCTCTCTCCTTGGTTTGCAGACGGCCACCTTCTTGCTGCCTCTTCGAATGGTCTTTTCTCTGTGGACGCGTGCCCCTGGTGTTTCCTGTGTGTCTAAATTTCCTCTTTTTATAAGTTTGCCAGGCAGATCCTATTAGGGCCCGCCCTAACTCAATCACCTCTGCAAAGGCTCTTTCCAAATCAGAGTCATATTCTGAGGAATTGGAGGGGGTTAGGACTTCAACATATGAAGTTGGGAGCGGGGACACAATTCAGCTCATACAACTAATTTCCTCATTTTCCCATCTCCTCTCTCTTGCAAGCCAGTGCTCTCTATCTTCTGGGGGTTAGCGACAGAGAGTCTGGCAAGGCCCATCCCTTGTCTTGAGCACCAGGCACTGGGTCACCCATTGCTGTTGTTCATGCTCAGATGAGTCTTCACTATTAGACTGTAAGCTCCTGGCTGTGCACAACAGGGTCTACTTCCTTCAACACCTAGCACTGGGCTTTGCAGAGGGTAGAAATATTGTCAATGGTGAACGGGCTCAATCGTCACACACCAGGGAATCTGAAGTCTTTAAAGAAAAGCAGGAGGAGCAAAGAAGTGGGTAAGAGTTAATCCTTTAGATTCGTTAGAAATGTATACTTTACGTATAGAAAGTCCTCACCCACAGAGGAAAGTCCCAGAGCAGGGTTGTCACATGTCTTTGAAATGTGGTAAGTCACTGTTCCCTCAAATCTCCTAGGAACCCAGTAACTGTCCAATATTTAATGTATGAAAAAACTATTCAAATCTCCAGGTAATGTTTCTTTCCGGGCAAATCAATTTCTTATCTAATTCTTATTTTTATTTCACATGCATGACTGCAAATGCATGTTCAGCCACGTGAACATCGATGTCAATATCTGGTCTCTACAGTAGATTCTCAAAAGGCAGGAACCTACGACCTGCCTCACCAGCCCGCATCGCACAGAACTCGGCGCACTGCCATGCCCAGGAGCTGGCAGACCCTGACGCCCCCCACAGGCCAGCATTCCACCGCAGGGGCTCGCTACCTTCATAGGCTGTGCTTGGAACTACCAGTCACTCTTCCTCAAACTCTGTGATCCCAGAGCACTGGTTTCTCACAGTTAAGAAGGATAATGCCTACAGGAGAGAGGAAACAATCAGAGGGGCTGATGCTCTGGGGGAAAAAAAGGGAAAGAAAGTCATTCCAACGCCCTCATAGCAGGTCATGCTTCCTAACTCAGCTACGGCAAATCCCAACTCCTGCAAAAATAAGTCTGTCTTCATTACTCCTCAACCCAGGGTGTCCCGGTGATCGCAGAGCTCCTTTTTGAAAGAGTCTGGCAAGGCCCATCCCTTGTCTTGAGCACCAGGCACTGGGTCACCCATTGCTGTTGTTCATGCTCAGATGAGTCTTCACTATTAGACTGTAAGCTCCTGGCTGTGCACAACAGGGTCTACTTCCTTCAACACCTAGCACTGGGCTTTGCAGAGGGTAGAAATATTGTCAATGGTGAACGGGCTCAATCGTCACACACCAGGGAATCTGAAGTCTTTAAAGAAAAGCAGGAGGAGCAAAGAAGTGGGTAAGAGTTAATCCTTTAGATTCGTTAGAAATGTATACTTTACGTATAGAAAGTCCTCACCCACAGAGGAAAGTCCCAGAGCAGGGTTGTCACATGTCTTTGAAATGTGGTAAGTCACTGTTCCCTCAAATCTCCTAGGAACCCAGTAACTGTCCAATATTTAATGTATGAAAAAACTATTCAAATCTCCAGGTAATGTTTCTTTCCGGGCAAATCAATTTCTTATCTAATTCTTATTTTTATTTCACATGCATGACTGCAAATGCATGTTCAGCCACGTGAACATCGATGTCAATATCTGGTCTCTACAGTAGATTCTCAAAAGGCAGGAACCTACGACCTGCCTCACCAGCCCGCATCGCACAGAACTCGGCGCACTGCCATGCCCAGGAGCTGGCAGACCCTGACGCCCCCCACAGGCCAGCATTCCACCGCAGGGGCTCGCTACCTTCATAGGCTGTGCTTGGAACTACCAGTCACTCTTCCTCAAACTCTGTGATCCCAGAGCACTGGTTTCTCACAGTTAAGAAGGATAATGCCTACAGGAGAGAGGAAACAATCAGAGGGGCTGATGCTCTGGGGGAAAAAAAGGGAAAGAAAGTCATTCCAACGCCCTCATAGCAGGTCATGCTTCCTAACTCAGCTACGGCAAATCCCAACTCCTGCAAAAATAAGTCTGTCTTCATTACTCCTCAACCCAGGGTGTCCCGGTGATCGCAGAGCTCCTTTTTGAAAGGAGAAGATCAGAGCATGTGTCTTAATGACGCGTTCGTCTTGGTCTTGCTGAAATGGTGCATTAGTAACCGCATTTGATTGCATCGCAACCTGGCGCCCAGGCCCCTGCTGCGTGGTTACGGACCATTATTAATGCGCACCCCTTCAGGGGCTGTAATTTGGGACTCAATTTGCCATAAAATTGTCCTAAGTGTCACCTTAGTAATCGGAGACCATGTGACCCGTGATGCACATTGAGCACAAAGATGGCACCTCTAAGAAATGAATGTCAAATTGTCCCCAGCAGTAAAAAGGAACCAGTCAGCGTATGTGAAGTGCATGTCCTTGTGCCTCGGAGACAAAGAGGGTGAAGTGAGGATGAGGTGCTCCCCCGCCTGCCTTGAGCTCCACCCACAGGCCCGGAGCAGAGCCCTCCCCCAGGAAGGCCCCAGGCTCCGCTCACACTGCTCAACCCAGCACAGCCCCAGAGTGATTTCGGTGGCGCTTTTCTTTTTGACCCCAAATCCATGTAGGTCCCAGCAAAGGATTTTTATTCTGATTCCAGATGGTAGAGGCAGTTTCCATGTCAAGTCTGATCAAACAGAAGCAGTTTGGCTGATCATCAGAATACAAATCAAGATTACAATGAGCTACCACCTCACACCAGTCAGAATGGCTGTTTTCACAAAGTCAACAAACAACAAGTGTTGGCGAGAATGTGGAGAGAAGGGAAGCCTTGTGCTCAGCTGGTGGGAATGCAGACCGGAGTGGACACTATGGAAACGTCTGGGGTTCCTCAGAAGCTAAAGCTAGACCGGCCACGCAGCCACCTGGGCTCTTCACGCCTCGGAAGGAGCCGGAGAGGAAGCAGATGCCGCTGTGGTTGGGTTGATTGGTCCCAATAGCAAACTGTCGCCAGACACTGGACGGAAGGAGGGCCTTAACTGAGCCCAGGGCATTCCCTGAAGAGCACTTAGTAGCTGTCTGTCTAGTTTAATGACACGACCCAAAAAGGCAAGAACGCTCGGCACCCAGACAGTTCAAGATTAAAATCCGAATCGTTCCACCAGGGAAAGAGCCTCAACCAGGCCAGGTGCTGGCGGAAGACGAGGAGACCACAGCCTGGCTGCGGAAGACGGAACTTTTAAATATCAACTCGACTCGTGAACCTAACAATCAGGAACCAAAGGGGAGGGTGGCCCGTGCTCAATGTCACAGCCGGATCCCGGTTTACCATGGAGCGGAGTTCTCATGACTTGTTTTAAAAATGTCATCCGAAGGAACGCAGGGCAGCAGGTTAAAGCAAAGTCAGAAAACAAAGGACAAACTGAGAGATTAAATATGACAAATGGAAAATCTTCCCAATATATAAAAAACAAAGATAAAGAAGGACGTAACAAAACCGTAGAAAATGGACAGGGGACATGTAAAGATAGTCCACGGAAGGACAGAGGGCGTTTCGATATCTGAAGACACCCAGCTTCACTCATAAGAAAAATGCCACTTTAAACTAGATTGCGATACTGTTTTTATCAATTAACTCAGCAAAAAATCCAGAAGTTAAACCACCCACTCTGTTGACAAGGCTGCGGGACACAGGCAGGCATTGCCACACCGCCCTCCTCCAGGCCCACGTGGCCACACCCAATACAATGACAGACACACTGGCCTCTGGCTCAGCAAGTCCACTTCCAGGGAGTCACCCCGAAGATATAGCTGCAGCTACGAAAACAGCCAACAACCAAAACACATCTGCACGAGGGTCTTCATTGTGTCATTGTTTGCAAAAGCGAAATTTATATTGAAGTTCACATGCAGCAATAATGGGGCAAACCCTAAAGCTGAATAAAAACAGAAACAAATAGCCCTGACCGGTTTGGCTCAGTGGATAGAGCATCGGCTTGTGGACTGAAGGGTCCCAGGTTCGATTCTGGTCGAGGGCATGTACCTTGGTTGCGGGCACATGCCCAGTAGGGGGCGTGCAGGAGGCAGCTGATTGATGTTTCTCTCTCATCGATGTTTCTAACTATCCCTCTCCCTTCCTCTCTGTAAAAAATCAATAAAATATATTATTTAAGAAAACCAGAAACAAATAAACCCAATTGGATATCAAATGGATTACATGTAATCACACAGAAAAGAATAACACAGGTAAGTCCCTTTTAAACACGGTATTCTGACAATACAACTTTTTTGCCTAGGAACCGAAAGCTCTGGAAAGGAATCCTAACTTTTACTGGGTAGGTAGTGGTTACAGTAGTAACGTCAAAGGTACTTTGTGTGTCTGGGGGAAGGACAACTATGGAAGGAGGAAGATGAGACGCAGCGTGGACATTGCCTTTAATTGGTGGTATCGGTGTGAACTACTGATTTTAAAAAGGCCTAGAAACAACGACAGCCTCGTGGCAACAAGCAAACACAGTGCCTGGGTCAGGGTGTCTCCCCAGGGCTCCTGGGACCATGGCTGTTCCAAGGTAAGGTGCCCTGGAGTAAAAGTGTTTCCAAACTGACAGGAACACATAGGACACAGGACCCAACTTGAAAAGATCCTAACAGCCAAAATAATAATAATTATGGCTATGCACATATTTGAATATTTCTAAAGAAAAAAGGAAGAGGCAAGCGCTAGACCTTTGCGAATGGATGGGTAGATTTACCGAGATGCAGGAGGAATTTGGTCATCATGAACTAAACAAGGAGCCGATGAAGAAGAGGCCGTGAATCAGGAGATGAGGGCTAGGGGGCGGGGCGGGGCGCAGAGCTGCTGGTGAGCTGGGGTGGGGGGCTCATGTGGGGATCCCCTGAGCATACAACTGGGCAGTTCAAGACCATCAATGCCAGTCTGAAGACTGACCGTGGGCAGAGTGGCCGTGAGGAGGGAGCCACTGTAAGTCTGTGAGCAGCGAGAGGGGAGCTGTAAGGGGAGGTGATGCACCAGGGATTTGGGGACCTGACTGGCAGCTCTGAGGAGGGGCAGGGAAGAGAGGGACCCTGCCCCCTGCAGCCAGATGGGGAGGAGGTCTTGGCAGTGGCTGAGGAGTGAGGTGCTGGGGGCCTGCGAAGAGCCTGAGAATCGACAGGGAATAGAAAGGACTGAAAAGGTTAAAAACACTTCTGAGGAGGAAGACAGCGAGTTCGCTGAGGAGGAGGAAGGGGCGTCAGGGCGGTTCTGTGCTGCAGGGAGCGTGGAGGGTGAGCTGCACACAGGCCGGCGCTGGTGTTGAACAGCTGTCTGTGCGCCCACAGCGTCCTGGCGCTTACAGGTCCCACCAGGCCATGCAGGGAGCGTGGAGGGTGAGCTGCACACAGGCCAGCGCTGGTGGCCCACAGCGTCCTGGCGCTTACAGGTCCCACCAGGCCACGCGGCATCTCCCGCAGGGTGGCGTGGCTGGCCCATCGGCCACTCCGAGCTCCCCCAGACCTCAGGCCCTAGGAGGCTCGGTTTCCCTGACGCGTCCAGCAGTGACCACGTGCCCAGGGTTTCACACGCTCAACGCACAAGGCCCAGGACCCCTCCCCGTGGAGCCCGTGGCTGCCCCCATGGGTGGAACATCACTCCCGATTGGGACAGAAGGATGTCAGGACAGAACGAGGAGGGGCGCCCACGGGGGCATCCCTCTGGGCCTGCAGTGCGGCCTGACTGGGCGCCGAGGGGTGTGGCTGGCCCATCAGGGGAGGCCGCACTGCCCGCGCGGTGAGCGGTCTCCCAGGCAGCTCCCTCCCGGCACTCTCAGCATCGGGCGGCACGGCTGTAAATTACGCCCAGCGTGTTCATTTTCAGTTTAAATGTGTTCTCATCCCAGAGGAGCGACTAATGGCGTCAGGTTACTGATGTGAGAAGAGCCTGCCGCTGCGCTGACTCTGGATTAATGAAACGGCCGGTGTGGAGGCTGGGGCGCAATAAATCGCCAGCCGCGGGTGACACGCATGTTAAATCACGTTCTCCTCCCCTTCCCTCTCCTCCAGCGGACCCTGCTGCGGGGCCGCCGGGACATGTTTCCGCTGCTGACACGTCTGCTTTCTGTCGGACGCGGGGGCACCAGGGCCCCTCCCTCAGAAGGGCCCTTTCTCCGAAAGGGGAGGCGGCTGAGAGGGGTCCAAAGCCTGTCACGCCTTCTCCAGGGGGCACAGGGGCCGATCCCGTCATCCAGGTTCATCCCTGACTCTGGATTTCATCCAGAACGCTGGCCAGCACACTTGGCAGGTGAGGCTACCCCGCCTCCTGCTAGGACTTCTCATTTCCTGACGGGGCTAAAATGAGGAACAGGACAACTGCCTCCCGTGTATCGGAAAGGCAGCAGGTCTGTGTTTCATCAGATGAAGGACCCAGGGAGCCACTGACGGGAGCTCCAGCACCCTGATGCTGAAGGCACACTGTTCGTCAGGAGATGTGTTTCTAGAAAGGTCTATGGATTCCATCACATTCCCTAATGTTCCATGACGCCAGCGTCGCTTCAGAGCTGCGGTGGTGAGCTGCAGATGGCCACGCTCCCTCTTCCCATGGATCCATGCTCTGGCCAGGGGACTGTTCGAGGGCGTGGCTGGCAGAGCCTGCGCCAAACCAGACTCTCCCGCCGACCGCTGGCAGACCGCGTCGTGAATGGAGCTCATTCATGCTGTGCTGGCGTTGCTGGCCACGCACTGAAAGCCAGGGACACCAACGCTCTGCCCCACAGTGTGCGTCTGAGGACGAGGGGCAGGTCTGATTCAGCCTTTGGTTCCTTTGTCCTAAACACACAGTCACCTTCATATCCATTCGCAGGATTGTGGAGCTGGCCTGTCAATCAAGGTCACTTGGTAAATCAGGACCTGCAGCACCTGGCCCCAGCCTGTGTCCTTACTTATCAAATGGGCTTCTACCTCCCGCCCTCGCTGGGCTCCTGGGTTATTGGCACTGTGTGCCTGATGGTGCCTGGTCCCCGACGACCGTGGTTCGAGAAGCAAGTGGCAAGGAGGCAGCGGAGTGAGCGCGTCGGCAAGCGGCCGTGCACGTTTCAGCCCGAGTGACCGCCAGGTGAGCAGCCAGGAGACTGCCGCTTCCCGGCCGCTTCCTCGGCTGCAGAACGAGGCTGTCCTCTGGCCGTCCCCACACCCAGGTGCTGGCACTCGGCAGCCACGTGGTTGGAGGACTCGCCACGCCCGTCAGGGTGGGGGGCCGGTGGAGGGGCCAGGAGTGGCCGCTCTGGGTTCTGCCATGAGCCCCCGATCTCGCTGCCTCGCTCCGTTCGTGAACAGTGAGGTGTGGGAGGCGGCTCGCTGAGAATCCCCACGCTGCAGGCAGGGTTCCTGTTATGACTACAGACCCGGGGGCTGTTCCCCCGGCCGGCCGACGCCCAGTGCTGGCACTTGGCAGCCACGTGGCTGGAGAGTGAGGGCTGTGGCTGTCGTCATGGCGTCCCGTCTGAGCAGAGGGAGTAAGCTGCTCGTGCAATCACAGGCCCAGAAGAGAGTTTACCTTTTTCCCGTGGAGGAGGAGAGAAGGTTCTCTGTGTTTGTCAGCAGCCGAAGGCGGGAAAGCAGGCCACAGAATAGGAAGGCACGGGGGACAGGGAAGGAAGAAGCGGGTTTGAGCTGGAAGGCTGGGACCCTGCTCCCTGCAGGACAAGGGCGCTTCGTGCTGAGCACATCACATGCTGGGACCACAGGCCTAGAAGTGGGGGACACTCATGAGAACGGGCGTGACACACACAGGCTTACAAGTGCCGAGAATGCGAGAGCTACCACGGAGCCACAGACATCAGGAAACAGTTTCCTTTGCACTGGGACTCCCTCATCCTTTCTAGCAACTAACATGACCCCTTCCTGGGGCTCAGGATGGAACGTCCTGTGTTGAGTCGCCTTTGGAAATGCGTCATGGACACAGAACCCTGTAACACACACAGTGAAGACAACACCTGGACACTCTGCTCTGGCCCAGAGGGACGGGCCCGCGGGAAGCAAATGGGGAAACGCTGATTTTTACTTATTACCCCTAAGGACATCCAAGGAGAATGCTAACACTTACTCTGCTATGCTTTCAACATGACTTTCCATCATTAATGCCCAATCTTAAATGTTACAATTACCTGTGAGTAAGCAAAGGAAACAATGACCAGATGGCATTTTCAACCAAGTTTCTTGTGTTTATTATAATCGTGCTTCTCTACGACTACTGATGCGTGTGGCCCGCACACCGCGTGTTGGCCTTGTTTACCTACACACACGGAGAGCATTGCCGGCGGGGAGGGCCACACAGCAGGCGTGCGGAGCGTGCGGCGCGGGAAGGCGGGGGCAGGAGCGTCCTTCCTGCGGGCCCTCAGGATGCTCTGATGTTGGCGTCGCACTCTTCCAAGAGCAGAATCAGGTCTTCAATCAGCCTGTGCTCCCGGCCGTGCGTCACTCTCATGATATCGAACGCCTGAAGGGAAGAGAAAGGAGATTAGATCCCGGAGCAGGCGGCCCCTGCCCACTCCTCATCGTAACCCTGGGACGCCAGGGCCTGGAGACCCCGTAGGGCCACAGCGGGCGCGGCACCGGGGTTCTCCAAGCCAGAAGGCAGGGACCAGGTGCTTGGAAAGCAACCCCGCTAATCGGGTCATGCAGGGCCGCTATCCAGCCATGCTCCGGGGATTGGCAGTGCCCAGGCTGAGTGAGCTGTGCGGAGGTGTAAGAGGAGTGAGCACAATGACTAGGATGCAGATGAAGGATGAAATGCCATGCTCCCACCACCTGCACAGAAAGTTCCACGTTTGCAGGCTGCGTCAAGCCCTCGCCTACACGCACGGTGATAATGACGCACATGGCATTTTCCTGTTTTCTTTTTATGTCACATGACACGTAGCATTGGCATCGCAACAATCCCTGCCTTTGCTGTCTGTTTTCAGTCCATCACTGAATCGTGTCAACTCTACCTGCAACACCGTTCTGGAACCTGGGTGGGCCTGTGCCCACGTCAGCGAGAGCCCAAGGGAAGCGATGCCCCTGCGTTCCAAGGCCCTGCAGCCTCCGCCTGGCGCTGAGGATGGGCCACGGGCAGGCACGGGCAGGGCTCTGGGGGACAGGCCCGCGTGACCATCTGTCGGGCCAGCCTGGCCCAGGCACCAGAGATGCAGACAGAGAAGCCACCAGAAGCCACCAGCCAGAAAGCAGCCAGACCCCGGTCTGCCGGACGGCCACCCCAAGCGAGCCGCTCCCACAGTGACCCGTTCACACTCCTGCCCCACGAGCCGTGCGCTCACCTGGCGGGTGAGCGCTGCCATGTTGGGGTGGTTTGCTATTGAGCAGTAAGAACCACAATACCCTCCAAACCGTTTTTGCAAGAAATAAACTGGAGACAAAAGTATCACCCTAACCTGCCCCAACGGGGGTGGGGCCAAAGGGACACCAGATCCACTGGGCCCCGTGCAGGTGCACGTGCCTGGGGGAGGCGGAGCGCGGCCCCTGGCACACAGCACACGCTCAGCCTCCGCTGAAAGTGGCATCAACCCGGAGCTTTGAGAGGCACCGATGCCCAGACCCCACTGGTGGCCGCTAACCCTGCTCTCTGGTGAGGCCTGGGCTCCGGCGGCCACGGTGCCCACGGGGCTGGGAGCAGCTGACCGTGAGCCTCAACGGGGAGCAGCAGCTGCTTGTTTCCAGCTGATCTAAGGCAGCACAGCTGCCCCTTTACCGGCGGGCGACCATGCCCTCTGGCTTTCAGGCCCCATTCGCTCAGCCGCTCTTGGGAATTTCCGCGCCTTCAGCATTTTCCGTTATGAGAAGAGGGGAGGAGACGGGAGGAGAGAGGAAGGCCCCCTCCACCCCCCGGCCCTGGCCCCAGCAGGGAGGAGCCTGCTCCGGGAACCTGGCTGTAACCCCATGGGACCATCAGGCCGCCACCTGACATCTGGCTGGAAACCCAGCAGGTTGCAGGGACAGACCCTGGTGGTGGGATGTGTGCAGGTGACTCCCGCGGGCTGCCCAGTATCTGTGGGCAAAGGCCAGGAGCGGGTGTCTGGACAGGGAGAGGAGAGCTGGGAGCAGCCCCCTACTCTGCAGGCAGCCAAGCTCTGTGAGACCCTCTGGGCTACAGATACAAACAGATGTGGGTGCCACTCGGGGGACAGTGTCTTATGTGTGACTCCTCCCTGCCCCTCCCCAGGGCACCGCGGGCCCTCCATCGCCTGGGCATGAAGGTCCGAGGCAGAGGCCTGCATGAAAGCACAACGCGAAGGGCAGAGAAATCCCTTCGTGGGAAAGTCTCTCACTTGGAGTCGTCCTGTGCCCCGCCTTCCGCCACAGAGGCCGGGGACTCGTGATCTGGCGGGAAAGATGCGCAGGCCACAGGCACTGCCTGCAAAGCTCTTTGCAGGAAGAGCAAGAACCACTCTCCCCCTCCCTGCCCCCCGCTCCCCACACACACGCACAGGCAGGTCCGCTCCTCCACAGGCCCGTCCACCCGCCCGCAGGCCGGTCCACTTGCCCGTCCACCCGCCCGCAGGCCGGTCCACTTGCCCGTCCACCCGC
>NW_005370397.1:971289-973142 GCF_000412655.1 Myotis brandtii
GTCCACTCGGTCCACCCGCACACAGGCAGCCTGCAGAAGGGCCAGCTGACCTGCCATGCCCCCTCCCTCCGGCCCTGTTGATACCGCGGGAGGCCTGGCCTCGTTCCTGGGAGAAGCTCCTGCGCCCTCTTGGTTGCACCTGTGCAGGCTCCTCACCTGGAGGTGCCCTGGGCCCCTCGGGTGCGCTGCCTCTGTGACCAGTGACCCGTGACAGTCCTTCTCTCACTGGCGGTCAGGCTGGTCTGTGTTTTCAACATTATAGGCTCTCTTCCTTCCAGCCACGTTTCACTCTCAAGCGCCAAGTTAGCTGTGGCTCCCGGGCCTTCCTGCACCAGAGGCGCAGACCTGCTCACCCCAGCAGCGGGGCCTGGCTCAGCAGGAGGCTCCCCGCAGCCGCCTGGAGCTGCGGGCCAGGCCTCTTCCCCAGCACGACCCTCTGGTCCCCGTCCCTCACGTCGGCCCAAGAGGCCAAGGAAGTGACTCACTCCGTGTTCCCTCCGTGACTGCTGTGCAGCCTCCCCTTCCAACGGCCCGCAGTGACCACGGGGCGGGGCTGGGGTCCCCTGGGTGTGATGGAGACACCCGAGAGACCCTGGGCTTCCAGTAGCGATGCCGCTGTGGGTCCTGCCTTCTCCGCTGGGTGGTGACTGTGGTCCCGGAAGCAAGGATGGGCCAGGATGCAAGCCCTGGATGAGTGTCGGGCTTGAGATGGTAAGACTACAAGATCACACCCACAGGGGTGGCTAGAGCAGGGGGAAGGGAGTGCCGCTGGGGCCGAAGAAGTCCCCACCGCTTGTGGGGAAGGTACACCTACATGCAGGTGCGACGAGCAAACACTGTCGTTCCCTCTGCGTGACGGGCCAGGCGGGTAGGAGAGAAGGAGAGGAAGAGGTGGGTTTAGTGATGAGCAAAATGCATCAGTGGCTGTCTTCTGGGTGTGAGTGACACGCGGCGCGGAGTGCACAGTGAGCTGGACCCCCTGCTGATGGAGCTCCTCTGGCCTGGGGCCGGGCCGTCCTGGGGCCACAGCTCAGCGATGTCAGGAGAGAGCCTTACGTGGCTGCCCGCCCGGGGGGCTCTCCGTGAGGCCCCAGATCTTCACCCCAGGGGACAATGAGGGCTGATCTTCCCCCCAGATGAAGAGTTTACAGGAAACCCCTGGCCGCCCAGCACTGCTCCCTGGGGCTCTGTGTCCTGCTCGGCCTCCCACCTGCGCAGGAGCCCTGCAGAGAGGACGGCCGTGGCTTCATTTCCTGCAGTCCTAAACAACACCGATCAGGGGATGTAAAGCCGGCGCCGCCTGTGCTGGGAAAGCTCTCTTTCCATTGAATTTTCTTTTCAGCGGGAGCAGTTAGGAGGAGCCTGCACGCCATCGCCATCGGCCACAGAGGACTCATCCGAGGCCTGGGAGGGGGCGCTGACTCCAAGGTCGCCTGGGAAATGGCAGCCGCGATCGGCTGCGTGTGACGGGCAGGGCGCACCCAGGGACACAGCGGTCCCAGACCTGATTTCAAGCTCATCACATCTTCCTCTTTAAAAAAGTAATTTTAGAATTATGGCTGTATATTAAGTAAAATGAATTAAATCAAATTATGATTTAACGTTGCAAACAATATAGCTTTCTTATTAATTTTTAATACAAATATATTAAGCTTATCCGGGATCTCATATGCTCTCCACTGGGAGCCTGAGGGGCCCAATAAATGACTTCCTCAAGCCTGATTTAAATAGGGATGCAAAGTCAGAGGGAGGAAATACATGCGCAATGAGACTCTCTGGAGTCAGATCACAAGAGGGAAAGATACAAGCATGTTTTCTCATTCTGCCTGTCTCAGGATGAGAGTGCGATGAGG
>NW_005370397.1:973252-977581 GCF_000412655.1 Myotis brandtii
AGGGAGGGCAGGGCATCCCACAGCCCCACACCACTGAGCAGCTCCAGGCCACAATCAGCCCATTACAGTGGCAGCAGAACCTAGAGCCTTTGCTGCACAGGGTGGGCCCTCAGGGAGAGCTCTGGGACACCGGGGACAGAATCCCAGGAGGACCCTGTGTGACAGGGAGATGTGGGCTGGGGTGTCAGGGTGGGAGGGGACCCCAGGAAGGGGCTATAGGCCCGTCCGTGCCTTCTCCCGGGGGGCTGTGCTGTGTTCAACTTATCAATTGATCCAGTGAATATGTCATGAGCCCCTGAGGAGCCCCAAGGAAGCCCTGTCTCCTCCCTGAGACTCAGTTGCCTCAACTGAGTAATGAAAATTAGACTCAAGAAATTCTAGGGGCCAACAGGTCCCAGACATTGACCTGGGAGGCGTCCACATGGCTTGTTTCCAAATACTGTTCCTGATTTCGGATTTAATTAGACTGTGGTCAGGAAATTCCCGTGAGTGACATGGATCCGTGCACGTGCGCTGAGACCTGCCTCTGGCCCAGAAGGCGGCCTGTCAGGGTCTGTGTTGGGGGCACCTGAGAAGAAGGTGATGCTGCTACGGTGGGCGGTGCTTACACACGTCAGCGAGGTCCTGCGGCGGATGGCGGTGTGAACTCTCCAACATCCTGCTGGTTTCCTGTCTAGTTCTGTCCATTGCGGACAGAGGGGTACGCATGTCCCTGCTATAGCTGTACGGCCAGTCCACTGTCTGATTCCCTTCGCTCTGTGAGGGTTTTTTCCTGACATTTTGCCACTGTTTGGTGCGGACACATTGACTGCTATGTCTTCTGGGTAGGCTGACCCTGTTTTCATCACGTAACATCCCTCTCTGTCTCCAGTAAAATGCTCTTTGCTCTGCACTGACGTGATCTGATATTCATGCCGCCACTCCAGCTCTCTTTTGATTACATTATTCATCTCCTTTTCCATCCTTCCAACCTGCCCATATCACTTACATTTAAAGTGACTTTCCTATAGACCAGTGATGGCGAACCTTTTGAGCTCGGCGTGTCAGCATTTTGAAAAACCCTAACTTAACTCTGGTGCCGTGTCACATATAGAAATTTTTTGACATTTGCAACCATAGTAAAACAAAGACTTATATTTTTGATATTTACTTTACATATTTAGATGCCATTTAACAAAGAAAAATCAACCAAGAAAATGAGTTCGCGTGTCACCTCTGACACGCGTCATAGGTTCGCCATCACTGCTATAGACAGCACAGAGTTAGGGCATTAAAAAATCCATCCTCATCTCTTTCAATTGGTGCATCAGACAATTTACTCTTTTTATGAAGGCCACTTACATCATCATGCATACGTCGTTATTAATATGTTAGGGTTTACGTTTGCCATTTTGCTTTTTGTTCATTCTAGGTTTTTCTTTTCCGTGCATTTTCCTGTGGGTTACTTATGTTTTTTTATTTATTTTTGTTTTGTTTTTTTAGAATTCCATCTTATGTTGCTTTTGAATGTACTCCTTTGTTTAGCTTGTTTTAGAGGCTGCTCTAGGTCTGACATTATATATGCAGGACTTGCCACACTCTATGGTGTCATCGTTCTACCAGTTCAGAAACCTCTTTCCCGTCTGTCTCGTTATTAATATATTGGGGTTTACGTTTGCCATTTTGCTTTTTGTTAATTCTAGGTTTTTCTTTTCCGTGCATTTTCCTGTGGGTTACTTATGTTTTTTTATTTATTTTTGTTTTGTTTTTTTAGAATTCCATCTTATGTTGCTTTTGAATGTACTCCTTTGTTTAGCTTGTTTTAGAGGCTGCTCTAGGTCTGACATTATATATGCAGGACTTGCCACACTCTATGGTGTCATCGTTCTACCAGTTCAGAAACCTCTTTCCCGTCTGTCCTTCACCTGCCCTGTTTGGAATAGAATCGTCCTAAATGCGTCCACCGTGTCCAGCTAAAGCCACAGCGGAGCGCACTGTGACTTCTGCTTCATGAGCCAAACACAATCCAGGAAACTCAAGAGGAGAAGACAGCCCACTCACTTCCCCGGATTTCTGCACCCACGTTCTCTCCTCCTCCCTCATGTCCCGGGATTCCTCCCTTGATCATCTCGTTTCCACTCAGAGAATCCTCTAGCATCCTCTTAGCACAGGCCTGCTGGCTACACGTCTCTGACTTTCCCCTCCTCTGACAAGGCCGGCCTTTCCCTTCAGTCCTGAAGGATGTCTTTGCTGAGTGTAGGTTTGGGGGTTCGCAGTTCTTTTCTTTCAGTCCTTGTAACGTGTGCCGTCTGTCTGGCCTCCATGGCTTCTGACAGAACACCACTGCCCTTTAAACTGTTCTTCCCCTAATGGCGAGATACCATTTTTCCTCCTGCTGCTTTAGCCATTGCTTTTGTCTTCAGCGTTCAGAAGTTGGGCTGTGATGCGTTGCAGGGTGGATTCTTTGGTTTTCCTTGTTTGGGATTCGCTCAGCTTCTTGAATCTGCAGTTTATGTTGGGAGTTGTCTACCATTCTTCCTTCCATGAAAAAGTCTCACTGCAGTGAAATACACCCTGTGCGTGTCCAGGACTTCTGCCTCACCCCGCGGAAGCTGTGCTCACTGGACAGTCACCCCGCCAGCCTCTGCCCCAGCCCCTCAGCCCCGTAGCCACTCTCCCACGCGCTGTCTCTCTGTGCTTGCCAGGAGCTTCATGGAAGTGGAATCATCAACATGGGTCCTTCGTGTCTGGCTCATTCCTTCACTTGGCACACACTCACCCCGGTTGCAGTGTGTGTCAGGATTCCTCTCCTTTCTAGGCCGAGTGACATTCCATCGACTGCATCTCACATTCCGCTTATCCATCCTCATCCATGAGCATCTATGTCTGTGCTGAGCCTTTTACTTCTGCATGGGTCTTGAGGCTGTTTGTCCTGGCTCATCGAGGCCTTTTAGGATGGCTGCCTTCGGATCTCCGTCAGGTCCTCCTAATGCCTGTTATCTGGAGCTGGCACACATCCATTCTTTTTCTTTTTTTTTTCATTAAAACTGCGATCTTCCTGGTTCCTGTCTGAGGAGTGATTTCAGCTGCAACCGGCACATGCTGAGTGTCCGCTGAGACGCTGAATTTGGCGTAGACCCCGTTTTCGCCACTTCCTCTGGCCCTGCTCCCGCAGGAGGAAGGGGCCACCTCATTTCCCCAGGTGCAGGGTGTCCGGTTCCCCACTGGCTCCCAGTCCTGCTGGGCTGCACTTCCTGGTAGGTACCCCTCTGCTTGTTTCTTGTAATAGGACTGAATCACTACGCTCCCACTTTGCTGACCATTCTCTTACTTCTCCTTTTCTTAGTTCAGAAACGGACTCTTGAAACGAAGGTTCTCTGTGTGGAGGTCAGCAGGGAACACTCATCAGCATCAGAGCCGGGGACTTGCGAACACCTCTCAGGAGGCGTATTGACAACAGGCAGGTCATCTGCCTGCCCCTGTCCTCCCCGCTCCCCTCCCAGCGGCCCCCTAAGTGTGATGTCAGACACCTGCAGGCTGTGGGCAGGGAGGAGTCCATGGAGAGGCCTCAGGTGCTCCCCAAGCCCCTTCCCGCCCCGATTCACCAAATGTGTGTGTGTGTTTGTAGATTTTTCTCTGGTGAGTCAGCAGTTCTCGTCAGATTCCGAGACAGGAACATGAGCACAGAGGCAAGCATCATGGCAGCAGGTAGGAACAGGAACAAACTGCCTGCTCGAGGCCGCTCTGAGGGGCTGCAGACCGGGTGCCGCTGAGCCCACAGCACCCAGCACGCTGCGCTCAGAGTCCCCGCATGTGCTGGGATCGCCGCTAACTGTGCAGGAGCGAGAGGGACAATGCCCAGGGCTGCGGCCTGTGCTCCCTGGTCAGGCCCAGGAGAGAGATCAACCTGGCCCGGGGAGGGGGTGGCAGCGGGCAGAGCGCACAGGAAAGAAACAGGCTCACCGATAAGACAGCAGGATGGGACGCCTGCCCCGGAGGCCTAAGAGGTCAGATGGTGGCTGACAAAATTCTCCGAGAAATAAATGGAAAGAAGGGGAAGCAGAGCAGAGACAGGAGAAAGCGGGAGGGATCCCTGCAAGGGACCCAGGACACCCCCGGCCGCAGTCAAGCGGGCAGAGCGCACAGGAAAGAAACAGGCTCACCGATAAGACAGCAGGATGGGACGCCTGCCCCGGAGGCCTAAGAGGTCAGATGGTGGCTGACAAAATTCTCCGAGAAATAAATGGAAAGAAGGGGAAGCAGAGCAGAGACAGGAGAAAGCGGGAGGGATCCCTGCAAGGGACCCAGGACACCCCCGGCCGCAGTCACAGGCTCTCTGAGGCGGGGCGG
>NW_005370397.1:977939-980265 GCF_000412655.1 Myotis brandtii
GGGGCAGCCGTGTCTGTTCGCGGCACCAGGCGACGCACAGGTACATCCTCAGGTACATCGTGGGTCCCTGAGGAACTCCCGCTCACCTCGGGGAAACAGCTGTGCCCCTGTGAGCCGCGAGGGAGTGGGCACATAGCCTCGCAGTTTAAAAGGGGAACGACCGTGTAACCCAGACCACACACAGTGCTAAGCGACCAGGTCGCTGGGGATCCTCAGAGTGAGAGTTTCTATAAGATAATAACCCGTCAGAGCACCAGGATGCTTGGGGCTTGTCAAAACGCACTCACAACAGCATCTACTATACTTCTCAAAGCAACTCTATGGCATAGGTTGTATTCTTTCTTTCTCTCCCTCTCTTTTGGTTTTGGAGAGAATGGAGGGAGGGAGAGACAGACAGAGAGAGAGAGAGAGAGAGAGAGAGAGAGAGAGAGAAACATCGATGTGAGAGAAACACATCGATTGGTTACCTCGCACATGGGGATCGAGCTTGCAACCGAGGTACGTGCCCTCGACCGCAATGGAACCTGGGACCCCTCAGTCTGCGGGCTGACGCTCTATCCACTGAGCTGAACTGGCCAGGGCTATTATTCTCATGTTTCAAATAAGAAAATTATATTCAAAGGGATTAAGAGACTTGCCTCAAGTCAGCAAACTAGCAAACCGAGCGCTCTCTCCACCACGCAGCACGCGGGGATGCGCCTCTGCCTTTTGGTTGATAATCAGTGACTTTCAGAGGCAAACGGACATCGTGTCTGGGGTAAGGCCAACCCCGTCCTCCCGGCAGGCTCCCTGCTGCTGCCCCCAGACCTTCCACTGGGCAGCCAGCAGGTGCACATGGGCTTATCTCTGGTGCCAGGAGCAGAAGCGGCCAAGCTGATCACCAGGGATGGCCTGGAGGAGGGAGGCAGCCTCACCAGGCCGCGAGGAGGACAGGACGGAACTGGGCACGAGGGGGTGAAGGCCAGTGAGAGTGCCGGGAGGGCAGGGATGCCAGCACCCCCCACCCGCTGGCCCACGTCCCCCCCAGTGAGCATCTGGACGTCAGTCAGGGCTCCTTCAGGTTCCATCTGCGCTGAGGCTGCTGGGTGCCTCCCCCACCAGCTGTGCACACACGGCTGCGATGGAGCCTCACAGGAGGGGAGAGATGCGAATGTCCCCAGAGGCCTCTGGGGCGGCATCGGGAGCTCAGGAGCCCGAGGGGACCCGCACGCCGAGCCCCACCACAGAGCCCCCTGTCTCCCTGGGTGAGTCTAGCGTGGAAGTCTGGGTTCCCGCCTGGAGTCACTGACCGGCTTGCCTGTCTGTCTCCCCACTAAACGGTAAGGACAACACTGGTCTTATTCGATTAACAGGAGCATTTAATCAACACAAGTTGCATCAAATGGAACAAACTAGAACAGCTCTGTCTCCGACTGACTTTAGCCGCAGCTCCTTCTTCCCAGCGGGAGGGACGCTGCCTGGCCGCTGACCTCCCCGCACCAGCATTCACAGGGCCAGGCCAATCGCACGTGTCTGAGCCGCAGGGCACATCCCGTCCCCGTGAACATGAAGGGGCCTGTGACCACCTACAAACACCACTCGCTGGGCTGGGCACGCCCCATGCTTGGGAAATCTCCTCCACATTATTTTTCTGTCAAAACTTGACAAAATAGACCCTGAAGAAGTATTTCTGTCTGAGCTGACTGGCCGGTAAGTGTCTGCCAGACCAGAAGGGAGGTTTTCCCTGAGACGGCGAGAGAGCGAGGTGGTCCCCGGTCGGGGCAAGGAGGGCAGACGGTTTGAAGGACGTAGGAGTGTGTGCCTTCAGAACGCGTGTGCTTCCTGCTGATCATGGCTGACTCCACTCAGGATCAGGCAGGCAGGCAGCAGCAACAGGCGTTGGGGCATCTCATGTTTAAGAATCCCTGGGGTGTCGTTTTTCTCATCTAGATGTGGTAACTGCCCCGTTATGGGACTGACCTGCCCCTGGACACTCCTGAGAGGTTAATGCAGAGCCGGGACCGCTCCCTGCAGACAAGGGCCCGGTGGCCCCGAAGACCCCACTTGAGGGCCCGGTGCTCCCTGTGCAACCCAGACAGCAGGTCGCTGCACGACAAGCCAGCCCGGCCAGATGGGCACGTGGGCTCTCCCGTGGAGGCCGTGGTTTGGGTGGGAGGGGCTGTGCCTGGGTGGGAGGGGCTGTGCCTGGGTGGGAAGGTCAGCACAGCGGAGCCTGGGCCTGGGGCAGAGGAGACTCACTGGGAGGCGACGAACAAATGTCACTCTAACAACGTGTCCCAACACTGACCCAGCTCCCATGTAGTTTCTGGGCACTTGTTAGAAATAC
>NW_005370397.1:980298-997672 GCF_000412655.1 Myotis brandtii
CCTTCCTCCCTCCCTCCCTCCCTCCCTCCTCCAACAACGACCACTGCCTGAGCTCCAGGCACCTTGCATGGCACGAGGCTGGTGACAATGATGCCCACAAGGACCTCGGCGTCCTGGGGGCCGTGGGCCTCAGGTGCTCCTGCTCCCATGGGACACGCACTCTACGGGTAGAGTGAACAGAGGGTAGGACCACAGGGAGAAGACAACATTGGAGCTGGGCCTTAAAGGAACAGCAGCGCTCGGCCTGGCCTGGGGTGGGGTGCGGGTACAGTCACTTAAGGCAGAGGAAGTAGCTTCGCCAAGACCTCGTGTGGGCAGTTCAGGGTGTGGTAGCGCCAAGCGGCCCAGTGCACACTGGCTGTGCAGACAGGGAGGCCTGGAGGGGGAGGCTGCAGAGGGGACTGCAGACAGACGGCCGGTCAAGGGCTGGCCTGACAGGCAGCCGTTTATTATGGTCTTTGAACTTAACACCACAAGACAAAACCTAAAATTCAATTATTCTTCAACCACATTCACATTTTCCAATCTTCTCAGGTATTTCCCAACTATTGTTCCCCACCTACAGCCACTAATAAATCTATCAGCGAGTCAAAAACCAGCCTCCCTTCTACTACACCCAGTGTGACTAGAAAAGGTGGTAGAAAGAGAGAAAGTGTGATTTAATTAGGCCTTTCTGATCGGACACTGGTGCTGAGGTGTGCAGCTGAAAGTGGGAGCTGGTTGATTTTGCATCAGCAGCTTAAACTCAACCATAACGGGCATGTTTATAGCACAGCCATCAGCAAACATCACAAATCCGTTGTTTTCAGAGCTGGTTGCCAGACATGTATGGGCACGTGTGTGTGCACGTGTGAGTGTGTGCACGCAGACACATGGAAGGAGAGCTGCTGAAATTCGCATGGCCTGGCCGCAGCCAGCAAAGGGCACCAGGAAGAGGACGCGCGGTGGGCACTCACCAGCCTCAGGTTCTTCATCGCCTGCGGGAACATGCCTTGATGCAACTGCAATTTGCCAACTTTCATTACCTGCACGCCTCTGACGGGGTGGCAGCCCGGGAAGAAGATCCTAGAAGAAACCACAGGGCACACGGTCAGCAGCTCCGTCCTCTGTGGCCAGCATCGCACAGGAGTCCACATGAGCGGAGCCACGTGAATAGGAGCCACGTGAATAGTAGCCACGCCGGCCGTGGCTGCTCAGGAGCCCCCGGAGGAAATGAGCGACCCTGTGGGCACAGGCGCAGGGCGGCCTCCTGCTCCCAGGATGCTGTGCATTCAGAACAAAAGGCCTGTGCCGGGCGCCTCTCCAATGAGCACCACATGCCCCTCACCCTCCACGCTCTCTGAAGCCCAGCACCCGGCAGCGTGGACCAGCGGGGCCTCTGTAGGTATTTGTTCAGCGAATGAATGGAAGTGTCCAGGCTCCCCATCTGGACGCCCCACACCCTCGTTTTGACCGGAAGCCCTCGCACGCCAGGCTAGCGCTCCTCGCCACCCACCTCTCTTGCAGGCCCGGGGTGTTGATTTTACCGCCCCCCCACCCCACCCCTGGGGCGCAGAGGCTGTGTGTGCCATGACGTCCTGCATGTAGGGGAACTCAAGACATGCGTGACCTGTTTCACCCGTAACGAGTAGAGAGCGTGTGGCCGTGCAGCAAGGACTGGAGATGCAGGGCCGTGTTTCAGACCCGACACTATTTCAGTCGGTTCAAAAGCATTTTTGTAATAGATTCAACAGAAGTGTGCAGTTTGGGCTCTTTTGCCCTCCCCACCCCCATCCCCACCCCCGCTATTCGTAGGGACTATGCTCCCGCCACAGGTGCAGGGCCATCCTGGGGCTGGGGGCACACGGCAGCATATGCACATCAAGGCCCGATCACCCCATCAGACGCCAGGCATCCATACAGTGGGGCCTTGACTTACGAGTGTCCCGACTAACGAGTTTTTCGAGATACGAGCCGTCTCTCGGCCGGTTTTTTGCTTTGAGTTGCGAGCTAAAATTCGGGTTATGAGCCAGCTTCAGATACCCCACCGCTAGTTGGCGCAGCGAACATCACAGTGAACGCCACAACATCAGCCCAGCATCACGTGTCTCACTCATTCACTTTTGATTTGACATACGAGTAATTTGAGTTACGAGCTCTGTCACGGAATGAATTAAACTCGTAAGTCAAGGCCCCACTGTACTATGGTTTAAAAATATTACAAAACCGAGTACAACTTAGGGCTTCGAGGGGGCCTCCAATCAGTACATGGCCATGCTCAACTCAAGGAGGTTGAACTGAACTGAGAAAATGACACAGGCGCTGTGCAGGGAGAGGGTGCCTGGCAGCTGGGGGGGGGGGGCGTTCCTGGGGGAGAGACACAGGCCCCAGCTGCCCAGGTTCTAAAAGGCCACGCCATCTGCCTAGGGTGGTCCGGCCAGAAGTGGCACAGCCAGTTCAGAACCAGCGGCTGCTCCTGGAGCTGTCAGCCCCCTCGCTGCCTCCCGGACTGCACCCACCTAACAGCTTTGCCTTCGATGAGCTCTGCGCACTGTTCACTTCTTACAGAGCAACTACGGCCCTTCCCATTGGCCCCATCTCCACTGTCCCAACACACTGCCCCCTCCGCTGGGCACTGACATGCCAGCAGCCTGCATCGCCCCGTCACCAGACACGGACAGGTAATTCAGACTCATCATCGCACCGAGGGAAAAAGTGTTAGAAACTCGTTAAACCAACGACTCTCCAGGTTGTTTCTCATAGAAAACCTGGGCTCCAGCCTCCAAACACACAGCAGAAGACTCGCCACCAGCTGGGTTTCACTTTAGAGCCATTTGTGGGAAATACTTATCACAGTCTTCCGTCTTCTCTGTGCCAAATCACAGAAAATTGAGAAGTGCCAAATGACACTGTCTTCAGAACTCCTGTCACAGAGTAAGCCCGCTCTCAGGGCTGTTCCCTGAAGTCATTCCTGACGTCCCACCACGTGGATAAAGGAATGTAATTTGCCAGCAGGAGAACGGCTGGCAACAGCACTGTGGGCGCTGGAGCAGGGTCTTTACAAAGCCTCATTCCATTACTTCTCCAGATGGCACGGCGTGTCCCAGCGCAGAGCGGCCACCTTGCTCTGTGCTGGACAGTCAGTGCTTTGCAGTTGGAAGTGCACTGTTAACACCTGCAGATTACAGCTGTTTGGCCAGAGAGGGCTCACTCACCTGTGGGGGGAGGGCTCTCTCAGAGGCCCCGTGGCCTCAGTCTACATGCAGCTGCCCTTACTGTGGGTCCCAGTTCCTGGGGGGCCATCTCCTCCACAGGGATTCACCCAGCCAGGCCCGTGCTGCACCGGCTCACAGCAAAGAGTTCAAGGAAGTACCATTTGACTCCACTCGCTTCCATCTGTCCTGCATCCTCTCCTCCGGGCTGAGGGCCTCACCAGCGATTTTCCCAGGGATGCCTCACAGCTGCTGCCCCCCACCCAGTGTAGTTCCCCCAAGGGTCCTGCTTTGTCCAATCAAAACGCCCAAGCTCCCTTAGGAAAAGCCCGATCTCATCAAGGCTTTAAAAGAAAGCAACCGTATGCGATTAAATTATAGTTGTGAGCGGCTGGTAATTTCAAGGAGGCGTTTGCACGTTGCAGAAGAAATTCTTATGAATTCACGAGAATTTCTAATGGATAAAATTCAAAACAATGTGACTAAGTGATGAGTTTTCATCGGTGGCGAGGAAAACTGTGGGGCACAAGTACCGCCCCAGTTTTAAGGAACCATGGTGGGCTGAGGTGTGTGCGTGGGAGCTGACCCGAGCGCGGGGCAGCCACGGTGAGCCATGCGCTGGCCACGCCCTCGGGCTCTGAAATGCCCATTACATTGCTCAGTCCGGGCAGCAAACGCGGGCTGTCTGGAAGCGCCCGAAACCACCTGACCAGACTCCAGCACAGCGACAGCCAGAGGGAAGGTACCCAGGCACCGGGAGGCACCTCCTCCTCCGCGGTGGGTATGTGAGAAGGTTTGATGCCACGAGCCCTGAGTCTGCACCTCTCTCCTCCCTCCCGCCGATCCTTTACGTGATCAGGCGCCAGAGGACACTGCTGGTCCAGCCTGTGGGAGTCAAGGGGTGGGAGGTGCTCCGCTTGCAACTGCCACAACGAGTGACAGGCTGAATAACAGGCTGCGTGGGGCAGGTGGGGTCACAGATCCCTGCTTCAGCCCCTCCCAGGTACAGACGACAGAGCAGCCCAGAAAAGGTGCTCTCGGCCACGAACGGGCCTGCGCCACGGGGCACGCCCTTGCGCCATCTTTCAGGAACCGAACGCCTGATAAAGCATGGCTCCTTCTAGAGATGTGTTCACAGGCAGCTCCCTACTGAGGCCAACGCCCATCACCGCTACCTTAGGAGGGCACGAGGCCTCGCCGTCCAAACCGAACAAGTTAGCACAGAACTGGAGCTATCTGTAGTTTGCAACATGCAAGACACGGGCAAGTGAGAATTCCAATAAAAATAGAGCTCTCCATTTTACCCGTTTCCCCCAATTCCAACCCCAGTCAACACCGATCACTGACTTCTCTTAGCTGCTCTCAAAATATTGCTGGCCAGGACTTCCCTGCTCTGGGGTTCACATGTCCTGGCTGGAAAGCAAAGTTCCTTATATATTTTAATGAAAAAAATCACCGTCTTTGATGACATTCACTCTTGGGGAACGCATAGGAGGAGAATCCATTTACATGCTAATTTGTTCATTCGTTCATTCATTCATCCATTCATTCACCCACATAGACATTCAACATTGACTGAGCACCTCTATGTGCCAAACACCACAGAGACGAAGTGGGGAGTGAGCCAGCAGCGGCTCCTGTCCCGGTGCAGCTCACATCCCTCTGGACAGGCCAGACGCGGAAGAGCATGAACAAGTCTGGAGCAACGGGGAGCTTCCTAGGGCCCATGGGGGTCCATGGCAGGGCCCACGCTACCTGCAGGGTCAGGAAACGTGTCCCAGAAGAGAAGACATTTCAGTTGGGGGCTGACAGGAGAGTAAAATCAGACACTCTGGGCAGAAGGGACAGTAGGTGCAAAGGTCCTGGGCACAAAACAACAGGAAGTACTTGAGTACGGTGCCCAGCCCAGCATGTCCTGGATGGAGTGAGGGTTATGACTGAGGTGCAGTGAGGAAGGATGCACGCACTGCCCCACCCTCCAGATCGGCTGGAGCCGCCCCACCCCATTACCCACACGTCACCCACACGTCACCCATCACCCACACGTCACCCCTCACCCACACGTCACCCCTCACCCGCAGGGACTCTGTATTGAACGGCCACCTCACCCCTGCCTCACCCGCAGGGACTCTGTATTGAACGGCCACCTCACCCCTGCCTCACCCACAGGGACTCGGTATGAACAGCCGCCTCACCCTGCCTCACCCCACCTCACCCTGCCTCACCCACAGGGACTTGGTATGAACGGCCACCTCACCCCTGCCTCACCCGCAGGGACTCTGTATTGAACGGCCGCCTCACCCCTGCCTCACCCACAGGGACACTGTATGAACGGCCGCCTCACCCCTGCCTCACCCGCAGGGACTCTGTATGAACGGCCGCCTCACCCCTGCCTCACCCACAGGGACTCGGTATGAACAGCCGCCTCACCCTGCCTCACCCGCAGGGACTTGGTATGAACGGCCACCTCACCCCTGCCTCACCCGCAGGGACTCCATTAAAGGGCTCTGAGCACTGCGCGGGGAGTGGGATCGTGGAGAAAGCCCGTGAAGCCGCCGGCACAGAGGTCAGTGAGCGCGAGAGGCCCCCCAAGTCCCTCTCGGGTGCCAAGCATCACAGGCAACGCATTACTGTGACGGGCCTGGTCATCCCGCTCGGCCCGTGCCGCCGCGAAACAGCACGTGGACACGCAGGGGTCCCAGACCTGGGGCACCGACGCTGAGTCTCCGCTGGTACCGAGGGTTGTGCGCTGACTGTCGGGGTTCCCCTGAGCAGGGCTGTGGAGGGGGCGCTGCCCGACGGATTATCATTTTCTATCGCTAATGAGTTCATCTGTCTTTTAGGAAAGACATGGAGAGGAGGAGGCGGAGGGAGGGAACAGGACATGAGTGTGGCTCATAGAGCATCAGTGGGATGTGCGCTGTAGAAGTTCAATTTATTAAACAGAAATGCTGGTCTTTCCCAGCCTCCAGCCAGACTGCTTCCGATACCAGAGGTCACGCGTGCTCGCCAGCTGCTGAAGAAGTGGCACGGAGCAGCTCGCGCAGGACAGCGGCGCCCTCCAGCCCTCAGCCCTGCCTCCCTCCCTCTTCTTTCTCATCTCTCTCCGATCCCGCCTGCCTCCCTCTTCTGAGCCACACCCTCCTCCCAGCATCAGCTCTCATTCTTTCGGATCAGTGCTCACTGTCAGGACCCATGACGCAAAAGCATCTGATTAGATGCTGTTTAAACATTCTAATCGTAACCACCGTGTGTGTGTGTGTGTGTGTGTGTGTGTGTGTGTGTGTGTGTGTGGTATGTGTACATTTTTTCCCAAAGGCTGTTCTACGGAATTCTGTTTATGTCACTGTTCTTGGCTTGCTCTCAAATACGGATGGAAGAGTGCTACGTGCATAGGGGTGTTACAACCCTCCCTCTCCCTCCAAGCATCCTCCCCTCCCCTGACCCCTCTCATGGGAATATTTGTCGAGCACCTACAATTAGCCAGCTCTGTTCCAGGCGCTGTGTGCTGTTCCAGGTAAGTGTTACCTCAGTTAATCCTTAGAAAAATGTGAGGTAAACATTATTATCCCCATTTTATATGAGAAAACTGCAGCTCATATAAGTTAAATAAATGTCCTACGTCACACAACTCGTACAGTGCAAGACTGGGCTGTCTTTAACTCAACATCTCTTTTATGGCCATTAGCCATTAGCAGACAGGAACTCCTCTGAAATCAGACTTGGTAAATGAATATGCCTAATTCCTCACCCAGAGCAGACTCCAAAAATCGGCTTATTAATAATGACCAACAGGCAAGATCCTGATCCCTTTGGGGAAGAGTCCAGAGAAGGAATTTCTATCTCCACTTCTCAGCAAGCGTGGAATTTTGACATTTCACTTGTTTTTCCTTTTGGGTACCAGGCTAACGAGGAAACAGAGTGAGTCTATAAAACGACCTGCAGCAGGACTGGGTAACTTGGTCTTTGTCGTAAGAAAGGGCGCATGGAGAGGACTTTCCTTCTGTGATGTGCATTGCCTACAACAAGCAAGTCTCCCAGCGAGCTCCCTGCACTTCCCAGATCCGTCTTTACTCTGTTCTTACCCAGGGAGGACAGTTTAGCTGCAGACAGAATTCCTTCCTGACAAGGATGCTCTTCACCCACTGGAGCTGTCACTGCACGTGCTCTGGCCTCAGGGGCTGCTGAGGAGGGTTCTGTCAGCCTAACTGGAACCCCTGTTCCTGGGTGTTTGGACTTCTTTGCTTGGTCCTCCTCAGTTCTGGGGAGTATGCCTTGAATTAGAGGACCCATATCTTTGTAAAGTTCTGGAAAATTACAATTTTTGCCGGCCATTTGCCCTATTCTTGTGCATACAGCCTCTTATTAGAAGCTCATTGGAGAGTCTCAAATGACCCTTCGTGCCTCTGAGCTGCTTTTCCATGTTTTTATTTTATTTTATTTTTTTATATTAACATATATATTGCTCAAGTATATATGCTATTTACAGTATATATCTATATCAACATAAAACACAGGTATTTATACGTGTGTACAATAGATACGCCCTAGGGGCCTGGGGAGCACGCATTTCTGGGGTCACGGGACCTACACACTTGCTCGGGAAGGAGGAAAGGTCAAGTGACGTGATTAGGGGGACAGACATCTCAAATGACCCTTCGTGCCTCTTAGCTGCTTTTCCATATTTTTAAACATTTCTTTTTTTTTTCTGAGCTGCACTATGAGCGATTTCCTAACTACTATCTCTAAGTTCAATACCTCTGTATTGGTTTTTTTTCAATGACTGTAGCTTTCACTTCCTGGATTTCTAACTGGTTCTCTGCCTATGCTCCTATCCTGTTTCATTCCTGTCCCCTCGAACCCCCAACCTGGTAGATGCTATTGTTCTCTTTAAGGACTTAAAATACATATAAAACTGTTATTCTATAATTTTATTCCCATATGGAGTGGATTTATCTTCTGACCATAGATTTCACTGGTTCTTTTTCTTGATGTTATATTTCCTCATGTGTTTTAGAATTGTGGTTGGCAAGCTCATTTTCAGTGGAATGTCCTCTCTCATCTGTCTCTTCTCTGTCCCCGTCTTGTATACAGTCTTAGATGGTGTCTCAGGGATCCTACCCCCATGATGGGAATAATGCACATCCAGGCACGGAGCCAGCGGGGGGTCTGGCTCGGTGCTGGTCAGGACTGTGTCTGGGTCCTGTACCTCCATACGGGCTTTACAGAGCCATCCTGCCAGGCACTGCTCAGCAATTACTTCCATCAGGCCCCTGTCACAGTCAGGGCGGCCTCTCTCACTGACAAACAGCCCTGGATGTGAGCAGCAAGCCTGACTCCATTGCTGCCTCCGGAGAGCACACGTCTGGGACGAGCCGGGGCAGGAGCCAGATCCGGCCCTTCTGCCTGCGTTGCCCAGAGCCGGACAGCAGTGGCTTTAGCTCCGGGCAGCTTGCATTTCACTTCTTTCTCAGACCCACAGACAGGGGCATCTTGCTCTCACCCTGGCTCCATCTTTAAATGTTTCAGTTATGTTTTCTCTTGTGGCTTAAAGCATAATCTGACAATGCCATCTTACCAAGACATTCCCTGACGACCTTTGTAGGCTCATCATGTGCCACCGGCCCGTGTGCTCGGCTCCTATCGTGGCATCTCCTCAGTTATCTGCCAACCACAGCTTCTCCCACTTGCGGGCCAGACACGCCGGGAGGAGGGCAGAGCACCGAGCTCTCCATGCTCCCCTCTCCCCGAACGCCCTCGCAGCCCTCACTCCCAGCCCCCTCAGTCCCCGCCAGCACATCTCAGCTCTGCTCAGAGTCCTGTTCTGACCACCATCTCAGCAGCCCACCCCGAGCATTTATTATGGCACCCAGTTCACTGTCTTCAGAGCCACGTGGCAAACAGCCACGCTATCGCCACGGCAGTAGCCACGGGCTGCAGCTGTCTTTCCAGCAAAACTTCCCTGCACAGCTCACCTGACATCAGTGCTGCACACAACACACAGGTCGGGAGCACACGGGGATGACTCGATGTGAGAGGAAGCGTACTTCTGGGTTGGAAATTCTGATTTTCTTGTCAAAATGTAGATGATGGACTTACTCTGTGGGAGTTGGTAATCTGTCCAAGAAACGAAGATTCTGGCGAAGATGGGACCAGGAAACAGGAGCCTGATCCCGGTCCTACTTGTGACTCTGGACAAAGTTGTTAACCCACTGGGACCGGACAGTCTCACCCGCATTGAGGAGCTGTAGCCAGATCACCCCTAGGGCCCCGTCCAGCTCAGAAGCTTCGTGACCTGCACCTGCCTCAGCACACAGGTAGGCTGGCCTTTGGGATTTGTGGCCTCTCGGCCTCCCCGCCCCTCCCAGCAGTGGCAGACATGCGTTAAAAGCCTGAATGCTCAGGGCTCCCAGGGCTGGCAGGGAAGCTGTATGGCTTATAAAAACGTCTCCTCTCTCCTCGTTATCTGATCCACGGACCCTAATTTAATGGTGAAATTCCGGAACGGCATGCCAGAACCTCCAGCTGCGACATGAAGGATGGTCATCCGGGCACCGCTCCGCTAGGAATGGCTCGCCATATGCTCGAGCGCTCTGTCATGCGCCTCCGGCTGCTTCTACATCGCGCCGAGCAGGGAAGTGATGCCAGCAACAAAGCATCAACAGCAAAACAATCCCAAGTCATGCGAGGCTTTCAGACCCAGCTGCCGGGGCTGCTGCTTAGGCTGACCACGTGAACTCGCCAATCTAAAGGTCAGAAGTGGTCGGTATCACTCGGGTCCTGTGGTGGGATCTGCAGGAAGGTCCCTGGTGGCTGGGGTGGCCCTAAGGTCTTCCTCCGAGGGCGGGGACAATACACAGAAGACAGATGATGATCCAAACACCACACCTGGACACGTGCAGGCCAAGTGGCCCTTATCTAACCAGAGGACAACTATGGAACCTCCTGGAAGTACTAGGATTTGGTGAGGGTTCTAAAGAACTGACTCATTTTTTCTAGAGCTAATGAAGATTGATGGAAAGATGACAAACTCACACAAACCCATCAGTTTAAAAAGTTTTCCAAAATTTGATGTGCCTGATGTGAAGCCAACACAGGAGAAGCAGGGGAAGAGGTGGAGGGAGACGATGTCCTGTTGTGCCCTCTGAGTCCTGGAGCCAGCTGTGCCTGAAGCTGGAACTCCTGGACCTTCCAGTTACACGGGCCCATGGACTTCTTCCTATTAAAACACGCTCTCACTCACACACACACGGTGACAGTTATGCTATACGAACAAGCCTATGGCGCTGGACAAACTGTCTTCAAATGCTCCACTGAAGCATGAGAGGCAGGACCCAGTTCCTATGGAAAATCCCCAAAAGCCTAGGTTTCTAGTCTGATTCCCAAATCCAAGGCGTCGAGGTCCAGGTAGCTACAGAGATGAGCTGTTTATCTAAGATTCTGGGGGAAAAGAACGTGTTTCCCATCCAAAGAGGAGGGATGAAGGAGAAGCTCCCCGTTCCCACGGATCTGTCCAGCGCGCTGGTGCCCAGCAGAGCTGAGGATGGAGGACTCAGCCAGTGCAGAACCACGTCCTCAGGATGTGAGCCAGTGGGAGCCGACTACCCCTCGTCACAGGCAAGACCCGGAGGCCAGGGGAGCGCCATAAAACTGCACCAACTGAGAGCCAAGACTGAACTAAAATGATCACATGTTATTAGACAAAAATTATTAGAATCGTCTCCTGTTATTTCAATAATAGAAACCTCAGACTCAGATTCAGTGTTTCCAATCAGCACTGCCTGTTCTCCGAGCTGGTAGACAGTTGCTGAAGGGCAATGCACAATGCAGTGGCCATCTGCTCATCTGTGGCTCGAGTCTCCTGCCTACATTCTGCTCTTCTAATGGATCTGTTTGGGGCAAATAGAGATTGATTGTAATTTCCTGCCAAAACCTGTGGCGTGGACAAAGGAGAAGTCGGAACCAAACAATATGTTGCTTTTTCCATATTTTTATCTGAAAATCAATATTCAGTGTTCACCGCCTCCGTGGCTGCAGACAACCGAAGGAACATTGCGTGCCGTTCCTGATTCAGTGATGATGCATCGCGCATTATCCGGGAGTTAACGTGAGATGGAGTAGCTGCCGTCTTACCTGACAAATGTCTTCAGCACCCAGGCGCGGGCACAGTGCTTAAGGAACCTGCAGCTGGGATTTTAACCTCATTTACCGCCTGTGTGTGCAGCACAGCGCTGAGACAGAGGTTACAGAACCAGAAGGACTATCCTTCCCTGCCCCTCACTCACTGGCTCTGGGCGTTCCTTCCACCCAGCAGCCGTCTATCAGATGCTGAGTGCCCACCACGTGCCCTGGAACAGCTCGCTGAGAGGGAGATGGTGGTGAATGAGACAGTCTTTCAAGTTGTTCATTGTCTTTGCTCTTCATAGAACAGATCACAGGAAGGGAAAGGGAAGAGGAGAAATCCTAGTCCAGGAGGTACTAGGAAGCATTCTAAAGGTACTCCGAGTGGGGAAATAAAATTAAAATCTAGCAAAATAGAGAATGCTATAAACATTACTATAAACATTATAGTAATTACAGATCAATACTATAAACATTAGGAGCTAATGCTTGCTGAGTGCTTGCTTTGTGCCAGGCATCTTGCTAAGACTTATCTCCTTTGATCCCTATTACAAGCCTACGAGACTGGCACTGCTAATTAACCCACTTCAGAGATGGGAAAATGGAGGCTCCTCTAGAGGAATGAAAAATCTCCAGTCTAGAACAAGAGGCCTCAGAGCGATGGAGCTGCAGCACAGACCTCGTGCTAATATGGCCCTAAACTTACACCCTCCAATGTGGGACATGTGGTATTTCTCGAGACGAATCTTCAAAATGGGTTAAGAAAGAAAAGGAAAACGAAGACAACAGTTAGAAATGGGTCTGACTGATGGCAGGGCCTCTGCTACCAATCCAGAGGGCGGTGTGGTCCAGCTGTGGCTGCCGGAGTTGGGCCCCTCCCACTGGCACCCGAGTGCCTGGTGGCTGCGGCGGAGTGGGACGCGCTCTGCTCCATGGGCACCGCAGTGGGCAGCGGGCCCCGCCATGTCCGGCCAGGGCCACTGAGCACAGAGACGCAGGAGCTAACCAGTCTCTGTGGGAACACTGGCCTGAGATCAAAGTCAAGAAATTACTGACCAGCACAGCCCTAAATGCAGACATTCTTACCAACAAAGGGGGGAAAAGGTAGGAGAGCAAGGAAGAGGGAGAGAAAACATTTGGCAAAGGCCCAAAGGGCCAACCGAGGAAGCTTCCCGATTTCCAGCCAAATGCTGACCCCTGGTTCCCTGGTGACAGCCCGGAACGCACCCTAAGTCGGTACTTGAGGGGAGCAAGCCCAGCAGTAGGTACAGGTCCCGGCACACAGCAGCGAGAGCAATGACAGGCAACTCAGAAATGGCCAGTTATTTCCTGGTCGCGAAGAAACCAAATGAAACTGAAATGCACCACTAATAACAGAATAATGCTTTACAGTCTCCCCTTCCCTCGCGGAGACCCGTCGGTGGCTGCATCAGATCAAAGCCGCGTTATTAAATGTCTAAAGACGAATCCCACAACTCTCAGGGGCCTGGAGTTCGTTATTTCCCTGCAAAAACAGGCCCGATCTACACCGTGAGCAATTTAATTGCAGTTTAATTACCAGTTAGGCTGAATAGCATGAGATATGGGTGCCTTCAATTTTTAATAGTCATTATGATTCCCAGAGAATGTTGGAGGGGATAATTGATTCTCTTGGGAGTATGCTCCTCTCCCACTATTGCCAAAATCAAAATGAAAACAGAACGAAATGTACAGGGCGACTCCGGTTCTCCCAGATCGTAACCCGGGCCGGCCCCAGCCATGTCGGCGGCCATGCCCGCAGCTGCGCGGCACATTCGCGAGATATGCTAATACAAACAGGTTCCCGCAGTTGAGTTCTGGTACATTAAACAGATACAGGCTCTTGGCCCGGGTGCTGCTTTCTTTCCTAGAATCAGATCCAAAGATGCCATAGTTGTTTCTTTGTTTCTCAGCGCTGGGCACCAGGATAGACATGTGTGCCCCAAACACATATGCACACACGCTCACATATGCACAGATACCCACACATCCCGTCTCTCTCTCTCTCTCTCTCTCTCTCTCTCTCTCTTTCTTTTTTAAACATCAATGATGGGAGAGAATCATTGATCACCTGCCTTCTGCACGCCCCCTACTGGGGAGCGAGCCCACAACCCGGGCATGTGCCCTTGACAGGAATTGAACCTGGGACCCTTCAGTCCGCAGGCTGACGCTCTATCTACTGAGCCAAACCCGCTAGGGCCCTGCCTGTTTCCATGATGATTCAAAAGCATCGCTGCAGAGGGACCACGGGAACAATCTCACAAGTGTCCGCAAGGATGGCAACGAGAGGTCTTGGGGAGAATTCAGAAGGAACAGCAAGTGTAGCCTCTAGACCAGTGATGGTGAACCTTCTGAGCTCGGCGTGTCAGCATTTTGAAAAACCCTAACTTAACTCCGGTGCCGTGTCACATACAGAAATTTTTTGATCTTTGCAACCATAGTAAAACAAAGACTTATATTTTTGATATTTATTTTATATATTTAAATGCCATTTAACAAAGAAAAATCAACCAAAAAAATGAGTTCGCGTGTCACCTCTGACACGCGTGTCATAGGTTCGCCATCACTGCCCTAGCTGGTTTGGTTCAGTGGACAGAGCGTAGGCCCTTGGGCGGAAGGGTCCTGTGTTCAGTTCTGGTCGAGGGCACCCAGCTCGGTTAAGGCTCGATCCCCGGCCCTGTTCGACGTGCGTGAAGAAGGCAACCAAATGATGTGTCTCTCTCACATCAATGTTTCTCTCTGTCTGTATCTCCCCCTCCCTTCCACTCTCTCTTAAAAAAAAAAAAATCAATGGAAAAATATCCCTGGGTAAGGATTATCAAAACTAACAATAATAATAATAATAATAATACTACGAGAAGGAAGAAACACTGTGCCAAGCATCTGCCACCTCCTCCTCTCCTTCCTCCCCCTCCCCCGCCCTCTGGAGCACACGGCACCCACACAGCGCCCCCTCTGGAGCACGCCGCCCCCCCACAGCGCCCCCTCTGGAGCACGCCGCCCCCCCACAGCGCCCCCTCTGGAGCACGCCGCCCCCCCACAGCGCCCCCTCTGGAGCACGCCGCCCCCCCACAGCGCCCCCTCTGGAGCACGCCGCCCCCCCACAGCGCCCCCTCTGGAGCACGCCGCCCCCCCACAGCGCCCCCTCTGGAGCACGCCGCCCCCCCACAGCGCCCCCTCTGGAGCACGCCGCCCCCCCACAGCGCCCCCTCTGGAGCACGCCGCCCCCCCACAGCGCCCCCTCTGGAGCACGCCGCCCCCCCACAGCGCCCCCTCTGGAGCACGCCGCCCCCCCACAGCGCCCCCTCTGGAGCACGCCGCCCCCCCACAGCGCCCCCTCTGGAGCACGCCGCCCCCCCACAGCGCCCCCTCTGGAGCACGCCGCCCCCCCACAGCGCCCCCTCTGGAGCACGCCGCCCCCCCACAGCGCCCCCTCTGGAGCACGCCGCCCCCCCACAGCGCCCCCTCTGGAGCACGCCGCCCCCCCACAGCGCCCCCTCTGGAGCACGCCGCCCCCCCACAGCGCCCCCTCTGGAGCACGCCGCCCCCCCACAGCGCCCCCTCTGGAGCACACCGCACCCACACAGCGCCGGGCTGGGCTTGGGGAGACTCGTGTGTCTCCTCAGGGACCCAGTGGCTGGTCAGTGGCTCCCGTCCCAGCCACGTGGGTCCCGGCCCACGGAGGAAGCAGCCAGGCCCTTTCCTGCTGAGCCCACGGGTGCCGAGGGGAAGGAAGAGGGTTCAGCTTTGGGCACCAGTACTTAGAGGGGCCCCTTCTTGGGATGCCTGCTGCTGACTTCCATGGCGTGGCCGCTAGTCCCGCCGACACAGTCTACTCGGGTTATGGAGGAAGAGGGGACCCGCCAGGATTCTATTCTTCGGGTGACCAAGTGAAGACAGTGAGGTTAGGAAGCGAGCAGAGCAGACATCCCGGCTCGGGACGCAGCCGAGAGGAGCCAGCCAGACCCACAGAGGCTGCCCCAGAGCCTGGGGTGCAGGGACAGCCCACAGGAGAGGGGACGCTCAGCAGGGAGGGGACGCTCAGCAGGAGCCCTCTACATCCTCGGCAACTCCCTGTCAGAGCACGTGGGGTAGTCAGCCATGTGTCTTCATTACAGATGCGCGTTCACTGCCACCCCCGCAGAGCCCCAGGGAAAGCAGCGCTGGGGCGTCAGAGGGACCCAGGCGAGCACCTCTGAGTGCTGCCCCTCGCCCAGCGGAGGCCATTCCCCGAGGGTGACAGGTCTCCCTGCGGCTGGGAGAGGCACACACCTCCCTGGGGCCATGCCCTGGGTTCAGGCCCGGACAGCACAGCTCCCTGGCTGCGGCCGCGGAGCACCCTCACCGACAGGCTGCAGGGGCTGCAGAGGCTGCGCGGATGGCGGACGCGCAGACTATTGTTCAGAGAACACGGCGCCGCGTGTCTAGAAGCCCAGCCGGACTCCTCCACTGAGACGCGCTCACTGCACAGCACCTGTCCCGGGAATGGCACCCGCCACGCGGGCATCCATTGGGTCTGCCCGTCCTCCTTCCCCTTCCAGAACCGTCACGGTCCGCATGCAGATGGGATGGGACACATGACCACCTCCCTGTGATTCACCCAAAGGTGTCTCCACTTCAGCGTCTCCTCCTCGGCCAACAGGCCGATGCGAGAACTGTGAGCCCTGCACGGTGCTGCTGATGGCATGGTCTCCAGGAGCACCGAGGGGCCTGGGCCGCCCTTTGGGGTTTGAGGAGGTCGGAAGAGAAAGAGCCCGCCCAGCTGAGGGTCCAGCCTGGAGGAGCCTGGGACCAGCATCACAAGGCTGCTGTTTAAATGACTGATGGACGGGGAACCGGAGAAAGGACCGGTTTCCAAAGAATTCCGCAACAGATGCCTGGACTAGGGCGGTGCTGCTGCTGAAGCCAGGCGGCCGGGGGCCTGAGGAAATGCAGGTGCCCATTGAGGCAGAAAAACAAACACACTTGGGGGCGGGGAGATCTCAGAGAGACCAGGTTATCACATATCCCGGCCGAAGTCCCCAGTGCTCCTCACCCCTCGGCTTATTTCTCGCCTCCTGACAGGCCCACGGGTGCACCCTCCAGTGCGCCAGGGCCGCCTGCCTCTGCAAAGAGAAGGGTCCCTCCCCCTCAGTGGCCAGATGTATGAAGGCTGCATCTCAGCTGTCACACTGGGGCCCGCCCCTGGTGCACACTCTATGGCCTGTCCCACTTCCTGGAGGGATGCAAATGAGCACGGCGTGGCAGGTAAACAGGGCGCTAACGTGCACGCACAGCTCTTATTATAGATCACACACCTGCCAGCCATTTAAACAGTAGTTATCTGACTTGAAAGTGGAGCCAGAGACTCAGTGCCCCTTGAAGCAAGTAATTTGGAAGCAGAAGTTCATGCAGACAGATGTGTTTAAAGCCTACTTCAGGATGCTGTAATTATCATCAAAAAGACAGATTCCATTAAATATCGGTTATGCTTTTAGGATCTGTCCTCCCAGGCGCATCTGAAATGCTGGGAGTCGAAGGTTTCTGAACACTATACTTTTGACATTACTTCTTTAAAGGGCTGGGGCTTAGGGTCGTCAGAACTGGGAACCCCATCTCCTCGGAGGTTTTAAGAGGAGTTAGTGACACAATTTGGCGGTTCCTGTCATTTTGCCTTTTCGACCACAGTTCTAAGTCCAGCCCTTCCCCTTCCAGGTACAGAGCAAGCCGTGTTTGGAGAAAGCTGTCTTCCTAAACGTGAGCCAGCGACGCGTGAGCCCCACTGCAACCACAAGCAACGGATCACCATCATTTCCTGAAGGTTAAGATCAGGTGACATGCGGCACAGTTCTCTGTGGATATTACTGCATTGATACTTCTGATGAACTCTTGAAGGTCAATGTTATCGTCATTTTAAAAATGAAGGTTAAGCCTGGCAGTTGTTACTCAGTGATTGAGCCTTGACCCATGAACTAGGACAGTGGTCGGCAAACTGCGGCTCGAGAGCCACATGCGGCTCTTTGGCCCCTTGAGTGTGGCTCTTCCACAAAATACCACGTGCAGGC
>NW_005370397.1:997847-1003870 GCF_000412655.1 Myotis brandtii
AAGTGGGGGGAACACAGGAGGCAGCCAATCAATGATTCTCATCATTGATGTTCCCCTCTCTCTCTCTCTCTCTCTCTCTCTCTCTCCCCACACACATACCTTCTCCTGCTCTGAAATCAATAAAAAGGAATTTTTTTAAAGGTTAAGTCCACTGATTGGTTAACTAACTGCCTGAGGTCGCCAGCTGATCAATGGCAGAACTTGGAACGTGGGTGGCCTGGCTCCTAAGCCCCGGCTCTTTCTACTCCGCTCTCCGAGGCTAGAAAATGCCCTTCTGTGCACAGGCTGCCTCGACACTGATTTTCCGTTTACAGAGAAACGGAATGCCTCCTGGGGGCAGGTGATAACTGTGTTGGGGGCTGGAGATGGACGTGACCTCTGGGACACGAGTCAGCCCAGGACAGGATGTGGCCGCAGGCCCCTCCATCAGACACGTGTGTGGGCAGGTCACTGACCTCAGTGGCGCTCTTCTCCTCCAGAAAGCCCCAAGGATGGATGAGAGGACTTTCACAAGTTCCTTTTAATTCCAAATGTCTGCACCCCTCGGGGCCTGTGACTGCTTCCCCTGCGAGGGCGAGGCCAGGCCTGAGCTCAGGGGGCCTGCGCTGTCTCATTCCCTCTGCAGGCGCCTGGGTGCTGTCTGACGGATGGACGAGGCAGCCAGTGACCACAGGCCTGCTCGGTGGGAGGCTGTGCCGCACCCTCACTGACCTTTATGACAGCACAGCACTGCGGGCAGGAAAGGTTCCAGGGAAAGTGACCTCACAGGGAGAGCTGGTCCTAAGTGCCCGCCTGGGCAGGTGGTGGGCAGCCCGCCCCGCCTACAACTGCCTCAGTGAAAGCCTATCTGTGCCTCCAGCAAGCCCCACCGCTGTTCCTGTGCATCTAGGTTAACACACTGAGATGCCTTTTTCCAGCCCCCCCGCCCCTTACAGCATGGCCACCCTCAGGAGGGCACATAGTCTTCACTGCCCTACAGTCCCCCCACCCTGCTCTTCCCACCTCATGGAACCTTCCAGTCCCTCCCTTCACTCCCAGTGGACAGAGGACGCTCGGACGCCCCTTCCTGGAACATCCTTCTGTCTATTGCCATCCTGCTTCTGAGTGCATCCTGTTTGGCCCAAACAAACTAGTACAGAAATTCTCTACAGGTTTGGATGTTCTTATGTCGACAACACCTCCAGCCCAGTTCAACCCCGAGTAAGGGAGGCGTGCTTTCTGGGAAAACAAAACTAGAGGCAGCATCTAGACCTCAGCTGTGGTTCAGCTGCAGATCGAGACAAGCAGCGAGCCAACAGAGCGATGCGGGGCTGACCTCAGGACCAGCGGCATGAGCAGCTACCTCTACCCTGGCACCGACCAATCAGGAGACCACAACCTTGACCTGACTCCCTTACTCACCACGATTATCCATTTTCCCCTGATAGCCCATCCCCTACCACCCATCCGGGCCAGGCCTTCGAGCGTTAGCTCACCTGTGGCTCCGGGCGTGGACCCTCCGGAAAACAAACCCTTACTTCAGGGCAAGATCCTTCTCGTGTCTCATTGGACTTTGGTGCGCGCGGGCAAACGGACCCCTTTATTCCGGTCACGGCACTACGTCATTTACCGGGATACAATCATCACTGCCTCTTCTTTTTTGGTGAAAACTACCATGAATGAGTAGACTGTCAGGGGTCTAGACAGAGAGTTTGATTTGAGCCAGGAATAGGAGGTGAGGAGGTGAGGAAGTGAGGAGGAAGAGGAGGGTGCAGAGGGTTAGAGTCACACGGCTGCTGCTTTCCTTTGAAAAGGAAAAGTACGAGGGTCAGCACACAACCTGAGGGGCAAACCCCCTCCTCTGTGAACGCTGGCTCAGGTCAGAGTGAGGCGCTCGCCCCCTGAATGGGGGAGGCTGCCGTGCGGGCAGGGAACCCCACCTGTCAGCAGGCACGGGAGCCATGCCTGGCCCAGGGCTTGGGGAGACAGGGATGAAGAGCAATGGCCTGAAAGGAGATCAGCAGCTGAGGTTCGGAAGGGCAGCCCACGTCTAACTGAGCAAAGGCTGTGGGCAGTGGCTCTGCGTGTCCAAGGGCTTATTCACTGTGGTTTCCAGAGGCTCCAAGGGCCTCCCAGTGAGACCAGGAGGCCGGGCAGGCTCTGCCAACCACAGAGACGTGGGGCCGGCGGGAAGCTGCCCCGAGAGAAAGGCAGACTCAGAGCGGAGATGCCAGCAGAGTGCGCCCCTAAGAGCTCCTGCATCGGGGCTACTCCACGGGCCGCATCTGTGCCTGTGACGTGCTGGTGTGACCGGAGCGGAGCTGTTAACTGTAGCTACGTTTAGGTGTGTGGGTTTCCGCATGGCTTACCTGGTTGTACATGTTTTAAAAACAGTATGACAGCATGACTTGTAATCAGGAAAGAGGGGGATTAAACAGAAGGCTGATTGGATTCCTTGAATACTGTAGGCCAGGGGTCCTCAAATTATGGCCCGCGGGCCACATGCAAATACAAATATTGTATTTGTTCCCGTTTTGTTTTTTTACTTCAAAATAAGATATGTGCAGTGTGCATAGGAATTTGTTCATAGTTTTTTTTTAAACTATAGTCCGGCCCTCCAACGGTCTGAGGGACAGTGAACTGGCCCCCTGTTTAAAAAGTTTGAGGACCCCTGCTGTAGGCGCTGCCACAAGGAACCTCAGTCAACGCTCTCGCATACTTCCTGTCTCACCAAGGTGCACGCGACCACTAGGTAGACCACAACTAGGGCTGGCACTGCCGTTTCGAGGGCAAGAGCCGCGTCCCTGGGACCCTCCTGCTCGAACAGAAACAGTTTAAGGCCACTTATAGCTGCGCCAACCATCCGGCCACTGTCTTCACAGAAATGTCAGGAAATGAAGGTGGGAAACTGAGGGGCAGCAGCAAGTGCAAGGACAGATCCAATTCTTCTTTTTAAAAGAAGGTTCCTTCTTTCCCCCTCTGCTCAGCTACTGGAGGGGGAGAGAGAACTCGGTTAACGGCGCACGTGCTGCAAAGCCAGGGCCCTGTGAGCTGGATGCTGCAGCGTTTCACTTCCACACCTGGTCTGACCTCCCCTGTGTGCCTGGCCTTGCTGAGGCCCTGAGCCTGTGCTGGCTCTGCTAGGAGCTCCCGAGGGGAAGCTCTGGACAGAATTTGGGATTCCCAGCAGGTATGTTCTCCTGGGCTCCAGGCCCCGGAATGAGCGTGTGCCGGGGACACCATCACTCTCTCACCGCGGCTCCCGAGACCTCTCCTGGCAATGGCCTCGGGTGAGTGCTGGGGAGGAAGCAGAGCAAACAGCTCCCAGAAGCCTCCAGGCTGGGGAGGGCCAGGCCGGACCATGGTCTTGGTCCCCCTACATTTCCAGGCACAAGCCCCAGGGAACAGGACTTGAAGGCCAGCCAGGCAACTGTTGCTACAAACAGCGGGGTCTTCAGTGAGACACAGAAGCGGCTCTCACATCCTACCCGCCCCACCCCCACCCCCACCTCCATGCTGCACAGGTGCCCACTGTGCCCACGGTGTGTGCGGCTCAGCGTCCTCCCGGCCTGCCAGGCGCTCGAGCCCCGTTCTGGGACGTGCTCCAGCCCCCCTCAAGTTATAAATAGCTCAGAGCTTGGCCGCAGAAACCTGGGAGCCCAGCGCTGCTCCTTACCCACAGCTGCAAGCAGCCACATCCCCCCCAGAAAAGGCAGCACACACAGAGGGCACCACTGTTAGCCGATGGCACCAGGGCCGAGCCAGAGGCTGCTGCGCGCTCGGCAGGACGCCTCCCGCCACCCAGGGAGCGTGTGGGCCTCACTGCTGCCCCCCAGCACCCCATCTCCAGGTCACCAGCCCAGCAGCGCACACTCCTTTTTCTCGAGGTGGAGCTTGGGGATAATTACATCAGCATAGTGGGGGGCAGTTACTGTGTTAACCTAGATGCACATCTCCCACCGAGGAGATGTCAGAGGGCGAGACCTAGGGAGTCTGTGTTGAGCCCCCAGTGATCCCGATGCACATAAGGTCTGAGCATCGCCCCCAAGTCCTGAGGCCCCATGTGGGCCTGATGGCGGCAGGAGCACCCTGTCCCTGCAGCCCCTCCTCCGTGGCCGTCGTCCCGTCCGCTCGGAGGTGGTGGAACGCCCTTCGTAGAGAAGGAGGTGACAAAGGGCAGCTCCTTCAGCACGTCACAGGCTACGCCAGGGCCTCTGCAGTAGAAATCGGAACCCCTATTCTCTCGAATTGAGAGATCACGTGCCCTAAAAACACCGCCCAGCCTGTGGGTCACTGAGGAGGCCCTGGACTGGGGCTGGGCGATTCCCAATCCTGTGACCCTCCCGCTCACGGAACTGCCCTCCGCGTGTCCATGGGGTCCTCAAACTTTTTAAACAGGGGGCCAGTTCACTGTCCCTACCAGGAGCGGAGGCCACCCCTACCAGGAGAGGAGGCGACCCCTACCAGGAGCGGAGGCCACCCCTACCAGGAGAGGAGGCGACCCCTACCAGGAGCGGAGGCCACCCCTACCAGGAGAGGAGGCGACCCCTACCAGGAGCGGAGGCCACCCCTACCAGGAGAGGAGGCGACCCCTACCAGGAGCGGAGGCCACCCCTACCAGGAGAGGAGGCGACCCCTACCAGGAGCGGAGGCCACCCCTACCAGGAGAGGAGGCGGCCCCTACCAGGAGAGGAGGCCACCCCTACCAGGAGCGGAGGCCACCCCTACCAGGAGAGGAGGCGACCCCTACCAGGAGAGGAGGCAACCTGTACCATGAGAGGCCTCCTCACCTCCGTGGGAGAAGCCAACCCAGGTGCCGGTACCTGCGGCCTCGCCCCGGGCTCAGCTGCCTGGCGGCTGGCGTTGTTTGGTTGCGGCATCTTGCACGACACTCACTTCCTGGTGAGCACCGGACCCAGCCCATTCAGGACCCACCCCATTCTCTGCTGTGACCCCACTGACCGCCCGCCACGGCTGCCCAGCGCCTCCGCGGGGCTCTCCACCCGCCCCTTGCACTTGGCTCCCTTCCTCTCCATCTAAGACCTTTATACAGGCATGTGCGGCATACAGCCCATTAGAAAACCCTCCAATGAAAGCTGCCTTCAAATCTGAGGACAGGGCTGAGGGAAAGTGAGCGCCTAGAACTGAGGTTGGGAGGGGGAGGGGGGCAGCGATGAAGAGGTGTCCCACTGGTCCCCGCCAGTCAGGGCGGGTGCACAATGCTCAGAAGCTGGGAGCAGAGGGCCCCTCCTCCTCTGCCTCCCTAATTACCAAGGTTCCTGCCGCCTTCCAGGCCTTTGGTGTGAGACACAGGGCGCCATGCTTTGGGGAGTGGGAGGATGAGTCAGGACAAAGGGAACAGTGAGCTGAAGGAACGGCGTCTGGAGGACCCGACTCACAGCGTCTTCCTTTTCTGGCTTCTTTAGGACAATTTCAAACCCAGGTGGTCGGTCTCCCTCCCTCCCTCCCTCCCTCCTCCCTGCCTGCCTCTTCTCTGAGCTTCCATGTGCTAGCGCTCCCTTCCGCGCTTGCTCACACGGCTCTGGCGTGCTCTCTCTCACACGTGTGCAGACACACACACACACACAGGCTGTAGGCGTCTGTGCCTAGAGAAGCACGCCTTAGGAGTCCATGAAGTCAGGGAGATGGGAGCCTGTGTCTTTTAAAACTCCAGCAGCTAACCCAGGGCTGCCCGTGACTGCAGTTCCCTGGGCGCATGTCCGCAGCCTCGCTAGTGTGGATCCGGCCGGCCACGTGGAGCTCTCATAGATGTGGGTCCCAGGAGCTGTCCTGTCCCCCCTCGGGGTGGCCTCTCCCGCTCTGCGGACTCTCTCTCCACGTCATTCACTTCCGTTGTGGGGTGACCTTTCGAGGCGCCTATGAGACAGGGGTTCTGTTCTGTCCGCGGAAGAGGGGATGGGCAACATAACAAGTGCCAAAGGGGAAGGAAGCTGGAGGAGCGCCAGCTCAGTGCCAGTCTCGCTGCAGGACACACAGGCACCGAGCCTCTGGCGGCCCCGCCTCCGCTCTCACAGCCGCTGCGC
>NW_005370397.1:1004200-1010876 GCF_000412655.1 Myotis brandtii
GCCCATGCTGGCGCCACGAAAGGCTGTTGTAAGAACGAGTGGGAGGATGGACGGATGAGGGACAGACAAAAAGGAGGCGCTGCTCTCTCAAGCACGGCGAGCGTTAACTGAGATTCTTAAAATATGTATATTTTTATTGCTTCCAGAGAGGAAGGGAAGAGATAGAGAGTGATGAGAGAGAATCATTGATCGGCTCCCCCCTGTATGCCCCCCCAATGGGGATTGAATCAAAAACCCAGGCATGTGCCCTGAACAGAAATCGAACCGTGACCTCCTGGTTCACAGGTGAACCACTGGGCCACACTGGCCAGGCCTACCCTAGCATCTCTGAAGATAAAGACCCACCAGATGGTCAGCAGGGACCTGGACATGTCACCTGAGGGAGAGCCCAGAAAAGCCACCGAGACGTGGACACACAGCTTCGCCTTCAGACAAAGAAACTGCCACCCCAAAGCCGCTTCCATTTCCCTACTCGCTCCGAGGCCTGCACGCCCACAGCAGCCCCGGCGACTCCTCCAAAAGGCTCCGCACCTTCCCAGCTGTCCTGCCTCCCCAGGCCCAGATCTGGGAGGAGACTGTACCGCTGCAGAGTCAGGGGATGAGACCTACCAGCGGCCGCATTGGTCCGCTCAGGCTGCTGCGACAGCACGTCCTAACCTGGCAGCGTAGGCGCCAGGTGCTGCTCACATTCTGGAGGCCGGAAGCACAGGATGAAGGCCCTGCCCGCTCACCTGCCCCTGTCTCACCAGCCGACCCCGTGGGGGTGACCTGTGTGTGTGACTCTCACTCAGGCCAACGCCTCGCTTTCCTCCAGGTCCAGATCAAGACGCACTTCTTCCCCATCAGCACACGCTCTGCGGACACCCGTGTGCTGTGCTCTGTGCTCTGCGAATGGAATCCAGGCGGGTGCACTCTCACAGGCGCATGACCTATGGTCCTCAAGGAGGGCTGGCCGCTGCCCTTCCCCCCACACACCTGAGCGCATCCTGCGGGCGTGGCCAGCACTGGATGAGGCTTTTCACTGGACCTACCACAGGCCTACGCAATGCAAGAGCTGGGCGGGCCCTGAGGGCGCATCGGCCCCAACACCCTTTTTCCAGATGAGAAAGTGGGGCCCAGAGATGGGCAGGACTTGTGTGATTTCAGAGCTTGTCAGTGAAGACGGGGGCCGGGGGGAGGGGGTAAGCCAGTCTTCTGGCTGGTCCTTGCCCGCTGCTGTGGCGTTGGGCCCATCTAACCAGGCACTTGAGGACGGCCAGCATCGCATGCGCCCTGAGGCCTTACGTGGGCACAGGAAAGACAGGTTAACCCCACATTCAGTCGTTGTGAGGGGATATGAACGCACCACTTCTTTATTTCTACAGGGAAAAGCAGATGAAAGGGAATACTGAACAGAAAGACATGAGAAAGGGCGGTGTAACCCCCAGTCCTTATCCAGGTATAAAGAGCGGAAAGGCAGGGCAGTCCCTGGGTCCCTCTTCTTCGGCCCCCCACACCCCAACATTGCTTGCTCTTAAGGAAGGCCAGGGAGAATGCAATGCTCTCCAGGGTGAAGTGTGAAAATCCAGAGGGGCATCAACATGTATAACCTCAAAGTTCTTTTATAAATTAACTTCATAAAGGGTTGCTGGGTCTTCAGTACCTTGGAAATGAAATCCACCTTCCAGAGAAAAAATATAGTCACCTAATTTGCAGGTTTGCTGCAGGTACAGCTACCCACATGTCTCTTTCCACCACAAAGAAAGGAAATCGTCCATCCCTGTAGCATGTCATAGTTTATGGCACACTTGAAGATGTTTTTTAAAAAATGCCTATCCTTATAAGAATCCTGGGAGACTGTATAATGGAGGTATTATTTATTCAATCAACAGTGGTGACTGAGGGCCTACTGTGTGCTGGCACTATTCTCGGCCCTAGAGACACGAGATTAAACACAGCAGAGAAAGTGTCTGCTCTTCTGAGTTTATGTCCAGTGCGCCCTTTGCACAGGTGGGACAGCTGAGCCTGAGACTGGGGGTTAAGCAAGGGGCTGGGGTCAGGCCAGGGCTCACGCTGCAGCTACAGCTCCTCCATCCAGCTGCCGTGAGCAGGTGTTTCCTCTGAAGTCCAGCGTGTCCACATTCGACACCTGCCCCTCACCTGCGGACACAGCCCTGCCGAGTACTGGCCCCAACAATAACCCAGAGTGACCGCCCAGAAAAGACATCTGTTTTCCTCTCTTAAGAGATGACAGGCAAGAACTGGATATCCACATGGGGTAGGGTTGGACCCCTACCTCATTCCACATAGAAAAGTTAACCCCAAATGGGTTGAAGACCTAAATGTAAGAGCTAAAACTATAAAACTCTTAGAAGAAAATGTTGGCATAAATCTTCGAGGCTCTGTATTAGGCAATGGTTTCTTAGGTGGCATAAAAGCACAAGCAACAAAAACCACAAATAAATTGGACACCATTAAAATGAAAAACTTTTGTGCTACAAAAAAGTAGAAAGATAACCCACAGACTGGAAGAAATACTGATCATATATGTGGTAAGGGACTTGTCTCTAGATTAAATAAGGAACTACTACAACTCAATAATGTAAAGACAAATGACTCAAACTATGGGCGAAGGATGGAACAGAGGTTGCTCTAAAGAAGAAATACAAATGGCAATAAAGCAAGTGAAAACCCCAGCGAGATGCCACTCCCCAGTCACTAGGATGGCTAGAGTCAAACAGTGGTGGTGAGGGTGTGGGGGAATCGGAGCCCTCACGTATGATGGTGGGAATGTCACCTTCCGCACCCACATTGGAGAAGAGTCTGGCAGCTCCTCAGATGTTAAACACAGAGTTCCCATGTGCTCTAGCAATTCCAACCCTAGGTCTACACTTGAGAGAAATGAAAACATACGTCTACATAAAAATGCGTGCACAGTGTTCTTCTTAGTCAAAAAGCAAAGAGCTCAAATGTCCATCAACCAAATGTATGAATGGACACATAAATTTAGTATATCCTTATAATGGAATATTATTTTCCAATGAAGAGAAATGGAGGACTGATGCATGCTACAGCATGGCGAGCCCTGAAACTAGGCGAGGTGAAGGGAGCAGTCACAAAGGCCACAGTGTGGATCCCTTTACATACAGAGCCCGGAACAGTCTACGCTGGAAAGACAGAGAGCAGATGACTAGCTGCCTAGGGATGGGTTGAGGCTGTTGGTGTGACTACTAATGGGAAAGGGGATTCTCTTAGTGATGAAAGTGTTCTGACATGTACTGCATAAAAAGATGGTTGCATAGTTCTGTAAGTACAGTGAAAGCTACTGAGCGGTCCACTTTACATGGGTGAAACGTGTAGTGTGTGAATGACACCTCAGTGAGCCTGTGAGAAGATGCTGCGGAACCGCATATGGAGACACACCGAGAGCGAGTGAGCAAGGACCCCACTCGCTCCGAGTGTAAGTGAGCCGGCCTTTGGCCTGGGCATCAACTTGCCTTTTAGCTTCTGTGAACCTACAGAGAATACTCCTCTAGGGAATTTCTGGGCCAAAAGGCTTGTGGCAGAGAGAAATCAGCAAATATTGCCCAGACCACCATGGCAACAGGAAGATCGCCGACGACTGGCTTTCTGGCAACACCCAGCCACTGGCAGAGTCACCGTTCTCGAGAGGGCGCCGTGTGTGCGGGCCCACCGATCCCGCATCTGACACAGCCGTGCCTGTCTTTACCTGGAAGAGACAGAGAGGCTTTCTTCCTCCTCTCCCAATGCCGCCCGCCCTCAATGCCTGGCTGAGTCCAGACTTGGCAGGTTGTCGCTCCGGGTGGGTGGCCTGCTAGCACCGCCCCTGCCTCCCTCCCCGCCTGGGCCTGGTTTCTCTCAGCACGAAGAGCAGGCTCCCCGACCCTTCCAAATCCCACACTCTTCTAACCACACTTGAGCTGATCCCGAGTAAACATACTTGAACTTCACGAGTTGGGGTCCACGTCTGTGTGAAGGACACACTCCGTGATGTTCCAAGGGGCCGCCCTCCGTCACTGTTCCCCATGCTGATGGCTCTCTACCGTATGGCGCTAGTAAATGATTGTCCTTCCCAGCAGAGCTACACACAGGCCCACCAGCCACCAACTGGCAAGGGCAGCTCTCCACACACAGCGATGGACTCCCGCCAGGACCCACGCAGGGCGAGGAGCGAAGTGCTTCCCGCCTGCACCTGGGTCCCCTGGGGAGCAGCCAGCGTTGCGGGGACATCTACACTGTCAGCGCCCCAGCTCCTCGCAGACCCTCCAGCCCAGGCTATTTTGGGGCGAAGCCTGCGCCCCCGTAACTTCCTTGCCCATTTCTTATTCAGCCTCAGCAGGGGCCAGCTCTGCCCACAGCCTCCTACCAGGAGGGCCATTGACAACCTGACTTTCCGCCAACTGGAAAGGTACCCGTGGCCCCGTGGCGCGGCCGCATCACTCACGCAAAGGCGCCCATGTGTGGACTGAGTCCCACAGAGGATTTCTCACTTGGTCGAAGCTGATTTACATGTTTTCTTGTTTCTCAGTGATTAAAGGTCAAGTCTGGGGCAGGAGGTTGGATGAATAGAGCTCCGGGGAGGGGAACGGCTGAAAGGACACCTTAACCCTCACTGACCAAGGAACAGAAAATGCTGCCAGCAGGGCTCCGTGGGCACCGCCTTCACACTGTGAGTGTGTGTGTGAGAGTGTGTGTGAGTGTATGTGAGTGAGAAAGTGTATGTGTGAGAGTGCGTGTGAGTATGTGTGTGAGAGAGTGTGTGAGAGTGTGTGTGAGAGCATGTGTGTGTGTGAGAGCGTGTATGAGAGTGTGTGTGTGTGTATGTGCGTGTATGTGAGATTGAGTGTGTGTGTGTGTGTGAGTGTGGTGTGTTTGTGAGTGTGTGTGAGTGTGAGAGAGAGTATGTGTGTGAGTGTGAGAGTGTGTGAGTGTATGAGAGAGAGACTGAGTGGGGATTGCAGGTTTCGAGCAGCACGTGACGTTACTGAGGATGCTACCTGACTGCTGGGTGAAAGTGGTGTTCACCAGCCTTCTGCACTCACTGCAATTAATCATCTTTTTTAACTTAATCTTTTAAAAGGCATTTTAAGAGACAATGAAATAATCAAAATTTAATCTTGGTGACTCTCTAGGTTAAGAACTCACCCCGAGGGGCCATGGGATGAAAGGTGACTATGAAGACTGTCAGAGTCCCCACCTTGTGTGGGCGGGGCCACCTCTTGTGTGGGCGGGGCCACCTCTTGTGTGGGCGGGGCTCTATGAAGACTGTCAGAGTCCGCACCTTGAGCGGGCGGGGCCACCTCTTTGTGGGCGGGGCCACCTCTTGTGTGGGCGGGGCCACCTCTTGTGTAGGGGGTTCACCTGGCACATCTACATCCTCTGAGGGCCCAGGCAGGTCGTTCTGAGCAGGGCAGGGAGGGGGGGAGGCAGGGAGGCACCGGCACACTCCTTCTCAAGGTCCCCCTGCGTGACCCTTAGCGTGAGGCCCCCTTAAAGCTTGTACTTTCCATGCTGCACCCCAGGCTCAGACCTGCTTCTGACTCTGATCCTGAGACTCCCTCTATGTCAGAAACACTAACGGTAACGAGATGTGCTCCTAACTGTAGGACAGCGTGCGCTGCAGAGGCGCTGGGATGTCCCGAGTGCCTCCTGTGGCCCTGCCTCTCGAGTCCATTTGGTCCAGCGCCCTTCTCCCACGGAAGAGCCCTCCCTTCCCCTAAACTTGCTAATACTCTGGGGAAACGAGCAGAGGGCCAGGCCGTAGACTGGGTCAGCAATCGGGCCAGGACCTGAATCTGCCCCTCGTCCAGCGCTGACCATGGCTGAGCTCCTTAGAAAGGCTGCCCTTCAGCCCCTGCGCCTCAGCCGGCTCTGCTGCGCCTAAATGGATTTCCCTGGCCTCTCACATGCCCGGACGGGCTGACAGACCTCTGGGAGTGACCGACAGTCACCACATCCAGGACTAAAAACTATCTGCAGGGGGCCAGCCCCAGACACTGCCCCCTGCTGGAATCAGAGCAGAACTGCTCCCTGGACCACAGCGGAGGACAGGCTGCAGCCACGCCCTGCTCCTGCGCCCCAGGCCCCGCTAACCTTCCTGTCCCCTCACTGCCAGGACTCCCGCACGACCGTAACAGAACGGGCCTCTCTCTGGTACAGGATCGCCAAGTCCTCTGAGAACACTGCCCTGCAGGCTGGCACGCCGCGGATTTAGGAAGAAATGACAGACACCCTCGCCCCCCTCCCTTCGCAGTGAGCGCCCCACGGAGCACCCTCCCAGGCCAGGAGGTCACACACATGCTGGGCATCACTGTGTCAGCCCACACAGGAGAGCCAGGGGGCATCCGACGTCACGCAGACGCAGGCTCTGCCTCGGCTACGGGCAAGGTCTGTCAGGACACGGGTTACACTTTTCCTGCTAAGTGACAGGAGCACCGGGGGTCACACCAGACACAGGTGCAGGGGCCACTCGTCAAATGAGCAGCTCCACGGGGAGTCCGGGGCTTCCCAAGGCCTGACAAGGTGAACTCACATCAGTGAGGACGCAGCTCATTTTATTTAAATAAATCTGTCATCTTTTATCAGAAGGAGTGGCCGGATAAGGGGCCTCGCAGAGAATGAGCGAGACTCCGAGTGGGTGAGTCGAGGCTCCTGGGGCAAGGCTCTTACTTCCTTT
>NW_005370397.1:1014589-1022324 GCF_000412655.1 Myotis brandtii
GCCCATGCTGGCGCCACGAAAGGCTGTTGTAAGAACGAGTGGGAGGATGGACGGATGAGGGACAGACAAAAAGGAGGCGCTGCTCTCTCAAGCACGGCGAGCGTTAACTGAGATTCTTAAAATATGTATATTTTTATTGCTTCCAGAGAGGAAGGGAAGAGATAGAGAGTGATGAGAGAGAATCATTGATCGGCTCCCCCCTGTATGCCCCCCCAATGGGGATTGAATCAAAAACCCAGGCATGTGCCCTGAACAGAAATCGAACCGTGACCTCCTGGTTCACAGGTGAACCACTGGGCCACACTGGCCAGGCCTACCCTAGCATCTCTGAAGATAAAGACCCACCAGATGGTCAGCAGGGACCTGGACATGTCACCTGAGGGAGAGCCCAGAAAAGCCACCGAGACGTGGACACACAGCTTCGCCTTCAGACAAAGAAACTGCCACCCCAAAGCCGCTTCCATTTCCCTACTCGCTCCGAGGCCTGCACGCCCACAGCAGCCCCGGCGACTCCTCCAAAAGGCTCCGCACCTTCCCAGCTGTCCTGCCTCCCCAGGCCCAGATCTGGGAGGAGACTGTACCGCTGCAGAGTCAGGGGATGAGACCTACCAGCGGCCGCATTGGTCCGCTCAGGCTGCTGCGACAGCACGTCCTAACCTGGCAGCGTAGGCGCTAGGTGCTGCTCACATTCTGGAGGCCGGAAGCACAGGATGAAGGCCCTGCCCGCTCACCTGCCCCTGTCTCACCAGCCGACCCCGTGGGGGTGACCTGTGTGTGTGACTCTCACTCAGGCCAACGCCTCGCTTTCCTCCAGGTCCAGATCAAGACGCACTTCTTCCCCATCAGCACACGCTCTGCGGACACCCGTGTGCTGTGCTCTGTGCTCTGCGAATGGAATCCAGGCGGGTGCACTCTCACAGGCGCATGACCTATGGTCCTCAAGGAGGGCTGGCCGCTGCCCTTCCCCCCACACACCTGAGCACATCCTGCGGGCGTGGCCAGCACTGGATGAGGCTTTTCACTGGACCTACCACAGGCCTACGCAATGCAAGAGCTGGGCGGGCCCTGAGGGCGCATCGGCCCCAACACCCTTTTTCCAGATGAGAAAGTGGGGCCCAGAGATGGGCAGGACTTGTGTGATTTCAGAGCTTGTCAGTGAAGACGGGGGCCGGGGGGAGGGGGTAAGCCAGTCTTCTGGCTGGTCCTTGCCCGCTGCTGTGGCGTTGGGCCCATCTAACCAGGCACTTGAGGACGGCCAGCATCGCATGCGCCCTGAGGCCTTACGTGGGCACAGGAAAGACAGGTTAACCCCACATTCAGTCGTTGTGAGGGGATATGAACGCACCACTTCTTTATTTCTACAGGGAAAAGCAGATGAAAGGGAATACTGAACAGAAAGACATGAGAAAGGGCGGTGTAACCCCCAGTCCTTATCCAGGTATAAAGAGCGGAAAGGCAGGGCAGTCCCTGGGTCCCTCTTCTTCGGCCCCCCACACCCCAACATTGCTTGCTCTTAAGGAAGGCCAGGGAGAATGCAATGCTCTCCAGGGTGAAGTGTGAAAATCCAGAGGGGCATCAACATGTATAACCTCAAAGTTCTTTTATAAATTAACTTCATAAAGGGTTGCTGGGTCTTCAGTACCTTGGAAATGAAATCCACCTTCCAGAGAAAAAATATAGTCACCTAATTTGCAGGTTTGCTGCAGGTACAGCTACCCACATGTCTCTTTCCACCACAAAGAAAGGAAATCGTCCATCCCTGTAGCATGTCATAGTTTATGGCACACTTGAAGATGTTTTTTAAAAAATGCCTATCCTTATAAGAATCCTGGGAGACTGTATAATGGAGGTATTATTTATTCAATCAACAGTGGTGACTGAGGGCCTACTGTGTGCTGGCACTATTCTCGGCCCTAGAGACACGAGATTAAACACAGCAGAGAAAGTGTCTGCTCTTCTGAGTTTATGTCCAGTGCGCCCTTTGCACAGGTGGGACAGCTGAGCCTGAGACTGGGGGTTAAGCAAGGGGCTGGGGTCGGGCCAGGGCTCACGCTGCAGCTACAGCTCCTCCATCCAGCTGCCGTGAGCAGGTGTTTCCTCTGAAGTCCAGCGTGTCCACATTCGACACCTGCCCCTCACCTGCGGACACAGCCCTGCCGAGTACTGGCCCCAACAACAACCCAGAGTGACCGCCCAGAAAAGACATCTGTTTTCCTCTCTTAAGAGATGACAGGCAAGAACTGGATATCCACATGGGGTAGGGTTGGACCCCTACCTCATTCCACATAGAAAAGTTAACCCCAAATGGGTTGAAGACCTAAATGTAAGAGCTAAAACTATAAAACTCTTAGAAGAAAATGTTGGCATAAATCTTCGAGGCTCTGTATTAGGCAATGGTTTCTTAGGTGGCATAAAAGCACAAGCAACAAAAACCACAAATAAATTGGACATCATTAAAATGAAAAACTTTTGTGCTACAAAAAAGGAGAATCATAACCCACAGACTGGAAGAATTATTAATCATATATGTGGTAAGGGACTTGTCTCTAGATTAAATAAGGAACTACTACAACTCAATAACGTAAAGACAAATGACTCAAACTATGGGCGAAGGATGGAACAGAGGTTGCTCTAAAGAAGAAATACAAATGGCAATAAAGCAAGTGAAAACCCCAGCGAGATGCCACTCCCCAGTCACTAGGATGGCTAGAGTCAAACAGTGGTGGTGAGGGTGTGGGGGAATCGGAGCCCTCACGTATGATGGTGGGAATGTCACCTTCCGCACCCACATTGGAGAAGAGTCTGGCAGCTCCTCAGATGTTAAACACAGAGTTCCCATGTGCTCTAGCAATTCCAACCCTAGGTCTACACTTGAGAGAAATGAAAACATACGTCTACATAAAAATGCGTGCACAGTGTTCTTCTTAGTCAAAAAGCAAAGAGCTCAAATGTCCATCAACCAAATGTATGAATGGACACATAAATTTAGTATATCCTTATAATGGAATATTATTTTCCAATGAAGAGAAATGGAGGACTGATGCATGCTACAGCATGGCGAGCCCTGAAACTAGGCGAGGTGAAGGGAGCAGTCACAAAGGCCACAGTGTGGATCCCTTTACATACAGAGCCCGGAACAGTCTACGCTGGAAAGACAGAGAGCAGATGACTAGCTGCCTAGGGATGGGTTGAGGCTGTTGGTGTGACTACTAATGGGAAAGGGGATTCTCTTAGTGATGAAAGTGTTCTGACATGTACTGCATAAAAAGATGGTTGCATAGTTCTGTAAGTACAGTGAAAGCTACTGAGCGGTCCACTTTACATGGGTGAAACGTGTAGTGTGTGAATGACACCTCAGTGAGCCTGTGAGAAGATGCTGCGGAACCGCACATGGAGACACACCGAGAGCGAGTGAGCAAGGACCCCACTCGCTCCGAGTGTAAGTGAGCCGGCCTTTGGCCTGGGCATCAACTTGCCTTTTAGCTTCTGTGAACCTACAGAGAATACTCCTCTAGGGAATTTCTGGGCCAAAAGGCTTGTGGCAGAGAGAAATCAGCAAATATTGCCCAGACCACCATGGCAACAGGAAGATCGCCGACGACTGGCTTTCTGGCAACACCCAGCCACTGGCAGAGTCACCGTTCTCGAGAGGGCGCCGTGTGTGCGGGCCCACCGATCCCGCATCTGACACAGCCGTGCCTGTCTTTACCTGGAAGAGACAGAGAGGCTTTCTCCCTCCTCTCCCAATGCCGCCCGCCCTCAATGCCTGGCTGAGTCCAGACTTGGCAGGTTGTCGCTCCGGGTGGGTGGCCTGCTAGCACCGCCCCTGCCTCCCTCCCCGCCTGGGCCTGGTTTCTCTCAGCACGAAGAGCAGGCTCCCCGACCCTTCCAAATCCCACACTCTTCTAACCACACTTGAGCTGATCCCGAGTAAACATACTTGAACTTCACGAGTTGGGGTCCACGTCTGTGTGAAGGACACACTCTGTGATGTTCCAAGGGGCTGCCCACGGTCACTGTTCCCCATGCTGACGGCTCTCTACCGTATGGCGCTAGTAAATGATTGTCCTTCCCAGCAGAGCTACACACAGGCCCACCAGCCACCAACTGGCAAGGGCAGCTCTCCACACACAGCGATGGACTCCCGCCAGGACCCACGCAGGGCGAGGAGCGAAGTGCTTCCCGCCTGCACCTGGGTCCCCTGGGGAGCAGCCAGCGTTGCGGGGACATCTACACTGTCAGCGCCCCAGCTCCTCGCAGACCCTCCAGCCCAGGCTATTTTGGGGCGAAGCCTGCGTCCCCGTAACTTCCTTGCCCATTTCTTATTCAGCCTCAGCAGGGGCCAGCTCTGCCCACAGCCTCCTCCCAACCTGACTTTCCGCCAACTGGAAAGGTACCCGTGGCCCCGTGGCGCGGCCGCATCACTCACGCAAAGGCGCCCATGTGTGGACTGAGTCCCACAGAGGATTTCTCACTTGGTCGAAGCTGATTTACATGTTTTCTTGTTTCTCAGTGATTAAAGGTCAAGTCTGGGGCAGGAGGTTGGATGAATAGAGCTCCGGGGAGGGGAACGGCTGAAAGGACACCTTAACCCTCACTGACCAAGGAACAGAAAATGCTGCCAGCAGGGCTCCGTGGGCACCGCCTTCACACTGTGAGTGTGTGTGTGAGAGTGTGTGTGAGTGTATGTGAGTGAGAAAGTGTATGTGTGAGAGTGCGTGTGAGTATGTGTGTGAGAGAGTGTGTGAGAGTGTGTGTGAGAGCATGTGTGTGTGTGAGAGCGTGTATGAGAGTGTGTGTGTGTGTATGTGCGTGTATGTGAGATTGAGTGTGTGTGTGTGTGTGTGTGTGAGTGTGGTGTGTTTGTGAGTGTGTGTGAGTGTGAGAGAGAGTATGTGTGTGAGTGTGAGAGTGTGTGAGTGTATGAGAGAGAGACTGAGTGGGGATTGCAGGTTTCGAGCAGCACGTGACGTTACTGAGGATGCTACCTGACTGCTGGGTGAAAGTGGTGTTCACCAGCCTTCTGCACTCACTGCAATTAATCATCTTTTTTAACTTAATCTTTTAAAAGGCATTTTAAGAGACAATGAAATAATCAAAATTTAATCTTGGTGACTCTCTAGGTTAAGAACTCACCCCGAGGGGCCATGGGATGAAAGGTGACTATGAAGACTGTCAGAGTCCCCACCTTGTGTGGGCGGGGCCACCTCTTGTGTGGGCGGGGCCACCTTGGCACATCTACATCCTCTGAGGGCCCAGGCAGGTCGTTGTGAGCAGGGCAGGGAGGAAGGGGAGGCAGGGAGGCACCGGCACACTCCTTCTCAGGGTCCCACCTGCGTGACCCTTAGTGTGAGGCCCCCTTAAAGCTTGTACTTTCCATGCTGCACTCCAGGCTCAGACCTGCTTCTGACTCCGACCCTGAGACTCCCTCTATGTCAGATACACTAACGGTAAGGAGATGTGCTCCTAATTGCAGAACAGAGTGCACTGCAGAGGCGCTGGGATGTCCCGAGTGCCTCCTGTGGCCCTGCCTCTCGAGTCCATTTGGTCCAGCGCCCTTCTCCCACGGAAGAGCCCTCCCTTCCCCTAAACTTGCTAATACTCTGGGGAAACGAGCAGAGGGCCAGGCCGTAGACTGGGTCAGCAATCGGGCCAGGACCTGAATCTGCCCCTCGTCCAGCGCTGACCATGGCTGAGCTCCTTAGAAAGGCTGCCCTTCAGCCCCTGCGCCTCAGCCGGCTCTGCTGCGCCTAAATGGATTTCCCTGGCCTCTCACACGCCCGGACGGCTGGGCCTGCACGTCTGTGAGCTGTCGAAGGACGGGCTGACAGACCTCTGGGAGTGACCCACCGACCGTCACCACATCCAGGACTAAAAACTATCTGCAGGGGGCCAGCCCCAAACACCGCCCCCTGCTGGAATCAGAGCAGAACTGCTCCCTGGGTCACAGTGGAGGACAGGCTGCAGCCAAGCCCTGCTCCTGTGCCCCAGGCCCCGCTAACCTTCCTGTCCCCTCACTGCCAGGACTCCCGCACGACCGTAACAGAATGGGCCTCTCTCTGGTACAGGATCACCAAGTCCTCTGAGAACACTGCCCTGCAGGCTGGCATGCAGCGGGTTTAGGAAGAAATGACAGACACCCTCGCCCCCCTCCCTTCGCAGTGAGCGCCCCACGGAGCACCCTCCCAGGCCAGGAGGTCACACACATGCTGGGCATCACTGTGTCAGCCCACACAGGAGAGCCAGGGGGCATCCGACGTCACGCAGACACAGGCTCTGCCTCGGCTACGGGCAAGGTCTGTCAGGACACGGGTTACACTTTTCCTGCTAAGTGACAGGAGCACCGGGGGTCACACCAGACACAGGTGCAGGGGCCACTCGTCAAATGAGCAGCTCCACGGGGAGTCCGGGGCTTCCCAAGGCCTGACAAGGTGAACTCACATCAGTGAGGACGCAGCTCATTTTATTTAAATAAATCTGTCATCTTTTATCAGAAGGAGTGGCCGGATAAGGGGCCTCGCAGAGAATGAGCGAGACTCCGAGTGTGCACATCCTGGCTCCTGGGGCAAGGCTCTTACTTCCTTTAAGCTTCGCTTTTCTCACCAGTAAATTAGGGATAACAGCACCTACTTTTACTGTAATATTTTATTTCCAATGCAGTCGATGATCTACAATATTATAGATTCAGATCCCGACACAGTGTGAGACATTTACGTTCCTATGAAGCGTCACCCTGACAAGCCTAGTGCCCATCGATGGACAAGGGTAGTGTCAGAATCAGATGCGATCACATGTCTACGGCCTTCCAGCCAGTGCCTGGCACGGAGAAGGTGGCTACTCCACATGGGACTCCCTTTCCCTGCAAGCCTCCTCTTCACTGTGGGCGGTCTCATGGCTGATAAGTCAGTACCCATCAATGGACAAGGGTGGTGTCAGAATCAGATGCGATCACATGTCTACGGCCTTTCAGATGCCCTTTCCCCGCAAGCCTCCTCTTCACTGTGGGCGGTCTCATGGCTGACCCGTATGGCTGGCCCAGCGTGGTCCTCTAATGCCGCAGCACGGGCAGCCTCGGGAGCCATCAGGAGAGGCAGGAGGCCTTTCGAGGCTGTCCCTGGACGGCCCGGCATCGTCAGGAACACAGACCTTCAGCGCCGAAGGGAGTCCACCTGAACCATCAACGTCACCGGGAGGCTCAGGTGTCTCGCTCTCTTGGCATCATCAGGATGGACTTTCTCCCTCCTGATCCTGTCCTCTCTCTGCCCGTCTGGCTGGTCAGCATGTATGCTGCTGTGGACAGGAACCAAGGGAGCAGCTAAAACCTGCTTTGCCACTGGAGGCATGTCCAGACTGACAGGGCGGGAGGAAAGAAGTAAAACCCAGGTGGGGTGTAGGCCAGGTGGGCAGATTAACTGGCACAGAGCTCGAGGCCTGAGACGGCCCACGGGCCACTGTCTGCTTGGCCTGGTGCTGCACGTGGCCATCAGGGCCCAGCACTGCAGCTCAGGGCTTCGCTTCCTGTAAAACACACGTTCTCGGGGAAGCCAGCTTGCCCGTCGAGAGACGCCATGGGACCCAGAGATCTGGGAGTGGGTTAGACGGCTCCAGGCGGAGAAGAGCAAGACCTGAGCCCCTGAGGGGCTAGAGGAGCCGCCACTAGTGGACACAGGGAAGGGGTACGAGAGGAATGGCACAGAATAAGGGGGGCAGGGAGGGGTACGAGAGGAATGGCACG
>NW_005370397.1:1023191-1034901 GCF_000412655.1 Myotis brandtii
GGAGGGGGAGGGAGGGGAGCAAGGCTGACTCTGTATGCCTATGCTTCCCCTGCCCGCCCTGGACCGGCCACGCACATGCTATAGTGCTAGAGGCTGCCGTGGGAGGGGCCGGCTGCGGGAAGACGGCTGTGTTTATGAAGGCTCATTCCAGGCTCAGGCAACAGCCCCTGAAGGCTCAAACACTGTGTCAGGGTGTTTTACACGTCCCACCTGCGGCTGAGCATGGGGCGAACCCTGCCAGCCCTGGACCGGCCATGCACATGCTATAGTGCTAGGGGCCGTGGGAAGACGGCTGTGTTTATGAAGGCTCATTCCAGGCCCAGGCAGCAGCCCCTGAAGGCTCAAACACTGCGTCAGGGGTTTTACACGTCCCACCTGCGGCTGAGCATGGGGCGAATTGCAGTCCGCGGACCGTCCTAGACATTCTGAGCTGCTGACAGATGGGGCTGGCCTTGCCGGGACTCACAGGCCTCGGTTTGTGCACATGTTCTTATAAGGAAGTGGACTCAGCGAGCATTCGCTCACATCCAGCAGATGGGGGTGAGGGGGTGGGGAGCTGGTACTGAGCTCACAGGATGCTCCACTGCACTCAGAGAGGGCTCCACTCTTTCACTGCGTCTGTGCTGTCACCTGTACTGACGAGAGCTCGACAAGGCAAAGCCAGGAGACGCGTGCCCTGAGAGGGCCCTGTGAGCTCGGCCCTGAAATGCACTTTGCTTCTGGTCGGCCTGGGGCCGGGGCTTCCACAGGTGGCCGTCAGCCATTTCCCCTCCCCCGAGCGATCAGACTTCCTTAGGAGTAAGTGTGGTTTGTATGAATTTGAATTAACAGCCTGCAATGCGGCACCGTCACTGAGCAACCGGAAGGGGCGCAGCCACAGCCACGGGCAGGGTCCCAGGCGTCTCCTGCAGGGACCCCTGGTTGGGTTCCTGGGTGGTGGGCAAGTCCCGGGAGAGGAGCCTGAGCAGCTGGCGGAGGTGGGGCCGTGGCTGTGTAAGCTGGGAAGGAAGTGTTCTACTGCTGTAAAGAGCAGGCGTCCGCTCCGCGTCTGGGTGACGCTCAGTCCTGCTGGGGGTCGGGGTGAAGGTCGGGCATAGGGCATGGGGGAAGGGAGGAAGCACAGAAGATGGGAGCCTCTGTAACCTTTGCCTTTTTTAAGCATTTTTTTAAAGATATTTTTTATTGATTTTTAGAGAGAGAGAGAGAGAGAGAGAGAGAGAGGAACATTGGGTCAAGAGTGGAACATTGATCGACTGCCTCATGCATAACCTCTAACAGGGATTGAGCCCACAAAATGGGCGTGTGCCCTGACTGGGAATCGAACCGGCGACCTTTCAATGCATGGGAGGACGCCCAAGCAACTGAGCCGCACCAGCCAGGCTGCGCCCTTTGCCTTTTTGACCAGACCATGTTAAAACCCAAGAGAGTTTGGCCCCAATATTGCTACTGGATCAGTAAGTTCAGAATAAAGACATCCTAATAGGAACAAAACTCACCCTAGCCGGTTTAGCTCAGTGGACAGAGCGTTGGCCTCCAGACCAAAGGGTCCTGGGTTCGATTCTGGTTAAGGGCATGGACCTTGGTTGCAGGCTCCTCCCCAGCCTGGGCCCTGGTCAGGGCTTGTGAAGGAGGCAACCAATTGATGTATTTCTCTCACATCAATGTTCCTCTGTCTCTCCCTCTCTCTTCTACTCTTCCTAAAAATCAATGGAAAAATATCCTAGGGTGAGGATTAACAAAAATAAAAATAACAAAAGAACAAAAGAACAAAACTCCCCCCAAGCCGAGTTCTTCCTGAGCCTGGGCTTGCAGGCCTGCGACACAGACCTGAGATGTTCACAGGTTTCTGGTCTAACTCCGGCGAATCCAGCGCAATCCTCTCACGGCCGCCTGAGACCCTCTCCTCCAGGCAACGCCGGCCCAGATTTCTACTCAGAACACATACCCTGCGCCTGGGGACAGGCGAGCATGAAATGCACTTCACTAGGAGCTGAAAAGCATGGAGGGCGAGTTAATTTTCGAAGAAGGAAGCCGGCGGCGTGGCACGGGAGAGCGGATTCGCCTCTGCGGGGCCGACATTGATTTTCCCGCAGGGAGAACCACCAGATGAGCTGGCAGTTGAAAACATGATCTCCGACTTTCCCCCCTCTCCCCTCAGATCTTACATTTCATTTTAAGACCAGGAAACAACATGAGATTAAAAGCCTCACCCAGAAGCAGAAGTGGAAAGGAGGGTTCCGGAGTTCCTTTGCTCAGAGAACACACTTATCAAAGGCTTTTCATAACTCAATGCGAACGATGGGTGGGGCGAGGGGCGGGGCTTCCCTTGCTTGGTTTGTGTTGGACAGAGGCAGCCTGAGAGCTCAGGGGGGACAGAAACCCCCCACTTCCGGTCACCAGCAGGGCCGCCCTGGGCCCAGCCCTGCAGACACCCAGGTCCTGCCCTGCTTCCCTGGCTGGTGAGCTGGGCACAGGCCTGGGCCGGGAGCAGAAGCCACAAGTCCTTCCGGGGAGGCGCAGACAAGCAGGAGAAATCACTCAGGCAGGAAACGTGCTGCCACCTAGAAGGTGACCTTGGGCAGGGCACGCAGCTCTGAGCCACACTCGCAGGGTTCTACAAGGAGGCCACAGCTCTGCTCTTAACAGAGGGGAGAGCTAAGCTCAGGCGCTCTGATGCCTGACATTCCAGAACACAATTCGGTAGGCCTTAAGAAAAAAAAAAAAGCAAGGCTGATAAATATGGAATTGGGAATGAGATTGTGGACAGGGCTCAGGCAGGTGGAGGGTCCGACAGGCTAAGCCTCATCAGCGCCACAGGAAATCCACGTTTGCACACCTGCCTATGTCAAATGAGATCAGAGGTGAGTATACAAAAGTGCTTTGTAAACTGTAAGGCATATATAAACGTATGGCACTGAACCGCGTAAATATATAGCACCTACTGTGTGCCCCAAATCTCCCAGACGCAGCTGTGAACAGGACATGTTCTCCGCTCACTCTCCGGCCCTCCGGCTGCCATCTCTGGAGGAGTGAGCCCTGAGTCCTGCTGCAGGGGGAGCTCACCACAGGGATGGTCCCACTGCTCACCTGCACCCCGCCCTTGGGGCTCTCCAAGGTCCTGATGCCCAGCCCTGGCTCTCAGGACCCCAGTGCTCTCCAGTCTCCACCTCTGCTCCCCTCCTTCCTGTCCGCTGTCATCTTACCAACTCCATTCAGAAACCCTCAGAGCGACAGGCAAGCCTCTTTTTTTTTTTTTAAATCCTCACCCGGCAGTATTTTTCTGCTGATTTTTAGAGAGAGTGGAAGAGAGAAGGAAAGACAGAGAACTATCGATGTGAGAGAAACACATGGATTGGATACCTCCTGTACAAGCCCCGACCAGGGCCCGGGCAGGGAGGAGCCTGCAGCTGAGGTGCATGCCCTTGACCAGAATTGAACCCGGGACCCTTTGGTCCACAGGCTGACGCTCTATCCACTGAGCCAACCCGGCCAGGGCAAGCCAGCCTTTCTAATCGTTCATTTTCAAAAATGAATGGACAGTGGCTGCCTAGGGCAGGGGTGGGAGAGGGGATGGATGAAAAGATTAGGGGATAACAGCTAAGGGACTGTTCTCTGAGGAGAATATGATAAAGAGGCTCTGAAATTAATTGTGATACTTGTACAACTCTGAATATACTAACGTCACTGAATTGCAAACTTTAAAAGGGTAAATTATGTGGTGTGTGAATTATATCTGAATAAAGTTGTTAGATAATGTGGGCAACCGAAAAGCATCTAGAGATGCTTCAAGAGAAATTTATAGCAAGAAAAATACTAGAATAAACTGAAAAAAAATGAACTTAAAGGAAACCCAGTTCATTAAAAAAATGGAAGAGAATTTTTTAAAAGACCAATTATCCATAGAGAGATTTGAGATGTGTCCAAAAAATAAGACTAGGGAGCGGAAAAAAAGAGGCATCACTCAAGAAGGAGTTCTTGTAAATTTAAAAACTAAAAATTTGCTGAAATACAAAAATTCGATTAAAGATCTAGAAGATAAAGGATAACTAACGCTCAGAACTTAGAGCTAAAGGCCCAAGACATTGGAAACAGACGTTTAACATCTGACCACCCCAACTTTCAAAATCAAAGAACAGAGAAAATCAAATTAAAAAGGGGGAAATAAAGAAAAATTCCCCCCCCCTCCCCCCGAGATGAAAGAAGACCAGAGCCTTTCTAATGAAAGGGTCTGGCATGAATAAAAAAGCACCTATGTGGGGACACAGCGCTGTGAACTCTCAGAATATCAAAGTGAGGAGCAGGGCCTGACCACAGAAAGAGATACAGTGGGGGATCGACAAAGAAACCCCAGTCCCACTGGCATCAGCAACAATGGGTCTCGGAAGACAGTGTCCCAGGCTTCTAAATCGTCGTTGGAAATGATTTGAATTGAGACTTTTATACCCCAGGTCTCCATCAAGAACGAGCGAACTAAATCTCCATCTAATGAAGTGGAACATCATCTGTCTGAAGTTGATGTTGGAACATAAATGTCAGCATATTGCTTGAAGTTGCACAGGAAGCCATTCAAAGAATTAAACAATCAGTATTATTTTTAATGGAAAGGGAGACAAGGGATAGAGAAAAGCGGATAGATGAGCTAAATATGTTTTTATAGCTAGGAGTAGGTCATTTTATTAGGTGATATAGAAGAAACACATATCTGAAAATACTTAGAGATATAAAAATAACGACTGGAAGTACGGAAAACAGAAATGGTTTTTAAAAGTTGCTGCTCGGAAGCAGGCCTGGAAGTGAGGAGGGTGCTTTTCATTTTAAGAATGAGACGCAGGTTTTTTCAAGTTTTAAAAACAATAGTGTAGTCAAGGCCTGGGGAGCGGGGCGGAGGGGCGTCCATGGGGAGAGGCGGGGACATCTGTAATACTTTCAACAATAAAGATAAAATTTTAAAAATAATGAAAGGCTCATACAGCAGGAAAAACCTCTGATGGACGGGGCTTCTCAATAGGACAGAAGCCGAGAGAGCCCCGCCCGACGCCCAGCAGCTCCCCGAGGGAGGCTCACTCCTCCGCGGGGCGGCTCTTACAGTTGTTTGGGAAATTAATTTACTGAAAACTCTGAGCAGTTTGGCAGAAAAGAGACCAGTTTAACCTCGTTGGAAAGCAAGTCAATTCATTGAAAGATCAATTGGATAAATTATTTGCTGATGTTAATAAATTTACCACCTTTTTTCCTTCAAGACTTATTACTCGTGATGGAAACGTTTCCGAAGCGCTAACAGGAAGGTGCAAGTGGCAGAAAACATTAAATGTGCCGAAAGCCGGCAAAGCATCAAGTAAGCGGGTCGTTTGCCACATGTGAGGCTGTGGAGGCCGCCTCTGGTTCCTTTTGGATGCTTCTGAATGTTCTTTTTAAACTTCACTTAAAATATCAAAATTTAGGTTTTTCCTTCCATAATTCCTCCAGTGGCCCATCAGCATTAATTTAGTATTTCTAGCAATTAAACATTTAAATGAAATGTAAATTCAAAGCATCCCAAAGATATCAAAATTTTAAATTAATTTAAACTTAATTTAAATTCCAAATTCAAAATTAAGGCTAATAAGCTATTTAGGAATTGGTGAAAGAACATTCAAATGATTAAATGAAAAAAAAAGCATAGAAATCAAATGTAGCTGAAACCAGCCCATCACAATGAAATGTGAATCCTTTATATACTAGTATATTGATATATCTATCTCAAGATACATATTCTCTTACTCCACTGCTTACTACGTTATAAAAAAAAATTACAAGCTCTGAAAGCTGTACTCATGCCTCAGGACCAGGCATAGGGAGGAAAGGGTGTGTATCATCCATAACTTAAGGATAGAGAAGGAAACGAGAATTAGAGTGGAGCTGGTTTGTTTTTGTACTTCGTGGTTGAAACGGAAGAGACTTTAGAGCAGCGGTTCTCAACCTGTGGGTCACGACCCCTTTGGGGGTCAAACAACCCTTTCACAGGGGTCGCCTAAGACCATCGGAAAACACATATAATTACATATTGTTTTTGTGATTAATCACTATGCTTTAATTATGTTCGATTTGTAACAGTGAAATTGGAATCACCACAACACAAGGAACTGTATTAAAGGGTCGCAGCATTAGGATGGTTGAGAACCACTACTTTGGAGGTTTTGAAACCCAGAATCTCAGCCAGAAGTGACAGTAAGCCTCATTTGGACAATCTTCCCACCCAATAAAATAATAATTTTTATGAAATCCAATAAATGGTCACGTATTGCGTAAATACTTTCAAAGATGGGGAATTCACTATTCTTCAAAGCAGAATGGTCCATTTTCAGGTACTTGATTTGCTATAACGTCTCTTCCTAAAATCCTGGCCTGGACTGTGTCTTCCTTCTTATTCCAAGTCATACCTCCCGTTCCTCCTCCTCTAGCCACCAGGAGGGGTCTACTCCTGTCCAACACCACAGCCCCAAGATTGGAAAACTTGCTGCAGGTCCCCTTCCCCTTCACAAAGTCTTTTCCACTTGTCACCAGCCATTGCTCATATAACGTGGCCACCAGATTCCTCTCCTCCTGGTTGGTCACTCTCAGCTAGAAACTCTCTAACATCGTGTGAGGGACACGTGTACCCAACCCCTTGATGTGGACACTATACTGAAAATAACCGAAGTTGTGTTGGCTTTCTTGGCCACCACATGGCACTCATCTCCCTCGACACCCCCCCCCCCATATGTGTCAGTTAGGATTCTTTACGTTGTATCAGCCAAGAAATCTAATTTGAATTGGCCGACAAAACGTGACATTTACCAGCCGGAGTGTTCATGTCCCTCAACAGCACAGGGTGAGCTTGGATTCAAGCGATGCTTGACTGTGGCCAGAATCTCCCCGTTCCTCACCTCCGCTTTCCAGTCTGGTCTCTCTTCTCTCTTTGTGGCCCAAACAGCCTCCATCGGGAGCCACGGGAAAGGGGAAGGGAAGTCTGCTTTCTCAGTGTCTCAGATGCCAGTCCAGGAGCGGACCATCACTGGCCCACGGGTCTGACGTGGCTCAGGTGGCCAGGAAAACGCGATTCTCTAGCTGGAGCTAATCAGGGACCACCCTGTGGTCCATCCCAGACAAACCACGGCCAGGACATCTGAGGTTCTTTTAGGAAAGACAATGGAGGAATTAACGCTAATGGAGCGACCAGCTTGTTGATATCAACCAAATGTTTCCAGTTAAGGAGAAAACTTGGCAGTTTGATGTAGTCCCCCAAAGTATTAGTCCTCTCAGCTTTGCATCCCTGAAAATTTGAAATACATAACTTCCATGTATCTACCTCATTAAGTATTTGGTAAAAATGCTGACCTAGAACTCAAAAAACGGAACTCTGTGGCACCAGACCTTCTATACGACCCCGAAGGAGGCCATCGCTCCGCTAATGGCCAGGGCTAAAGGGGCCCTTTAGAGTATGAATGAGCCTCACCAGCCCCACGTCCCCCTCAGCAGGAAGCGCACCAGGAGGCAGGGTCAGTCCCCGGCTGAAGCCGGGTGCACTCCCTCGACAGCACTTCCCACGATGCAGCCTCTGACCTCGCTCCTCAGTGCTGAAGCCGGAACAGGGCACATCCACCGGGACCAAAGCTCCTTCACGGAACGTGTCACCTGTGCCAGGTACCTGGTCCTCACGCACCTGCTCTGCCTCAGGGAGCGCCTCCCGGCCGTGCACCCATCGTCCTCCTCAGCCCTGGACTTCGTCCTAACCAGCACTGTGCTCTGCCTGAGTGGGCCCCGCTGCTCCCTCTGAAGTTCTAGGACCTGCCCTTGTGGAATGGACTCCTGGTGTCCGCCCTGATGGGGCCCCGATGGCCCAGGGCTGCGGGCCCGTCCTCTCCTAGCCACGGTCTTAGTTATCAGCCCTGGGACTGTCTTCGCTGCCTTCCCATCGTTTTCCTTCTGAAATTCTTACTGGACTCTTTCTGAGTGGAGCGGTGCAGTGGGCATCGATCTTTCTGGTTTGTCCGGCATCTCCCCTCCCCGAGCTTCTGTCCTGTCCCAAACCTGGGCTTGTGGTGGGGCTGCGAGCACACATCTCCCCTGGGCCAGGCAGGGTGGACGTGAGGCCCAGAGAAGCAAAGATACCCGTCTAACACGCACACTCCTAACCGGGCACTCAGGGGAACGGAGCCTTGTCACAGAGCTGGAAACTGTGGACAGAGGCTGCTGGGAGGCACTCTCCCCTCCCCCATTGTGGGGGAGGCTGTCCGTGTGGGAACAGACGGGGCAGTGTAGATGGGGCAGTGTAGACGGGGAAGTGTAGAAGGGGCAGTGTAGACAGGCCAGTGTAGACGGGGCAGTGTAGACGGGGCAGTGTAGAAAGGGCAGTGTAGACGGGCCAGTGTAGACGGGGCAGTGTAGACGGGGCAGTGTAGACGGGGCAGTGTAGATGGGGCAGTGTAGATGGGCCAGTGTAGACGGGGCAGTGCAGACGGGGCAGTGTAGAAGGGGCAGTGTAGACGGGCCAGTGTAGACGGGCCAGTGTAGAGGAATGAGCAGGGCAGGGAGGGGCTGATGCCGGGCCGTGGGTCCAGGCAGAGAATGTGCACGAGCCAGAATGGCAGGTGTCCGAGGCCCCGATGGGAAACCACGGGTAACTACACCCGTGACAGGTGCCACGGCAGAGGGGATGCCCTCTGGGCTTGGGGCCCTGAGCTCACTTGTGCGCCCCGAGAACAAGACCTTCCAGGCCAGAGCGCTGCCTTCCAGGGTCTGCAGTCATGGAAGGTCAGTGCAGGGATGGCCCCTGGGACGGGTGCTCCAGGAAGGAGGAGTCGGGAGGCCATGCGTGGGCTGGAGGCTACGGCTGAGTGTCCCTTGAGCCCGTGTGAGGAAGCCTTCACCCAGCACCTAGGAATGTGGATGTTTTAGAGACAGGTCTCCGAGGAGGGAATGGCGTTCAGTGCGGTCCTCGGTGTGGTCCCAATAGGACTGGTGTCCTTGTAAGAAGACACGTGGAGGCACAGGAAACACCCCGTGAGGGCACAGCCAGGCAGCGGCGGCTGTGCAAGCCCAGGGGAGGGGCCTCAAAGGAGCCAAACGTGCTGGCACCTTGGTCTCAGCTCCCAGCCTCCAGAACCAGCAGTCAGAGCATGAGGCCTAGAGCCACCTGGAGATTCCAGCTTTACGCACGGACTGCAGGAAACCAGGCTCCAGCGCCTCCATGAGGCTTTAAGGCAGTCGATTAAAGAATGAAGTCTTAACTCAAGCCGTGAGCCCCAGGAGGGTCGCCAGCTCCAGTCGCACAGCGCGTGGTGCTAACCATTGGGCTGTCTGACACTGTGAACATGAAGGGAAACGCAGGGCAGGTCTACCAACCATGGAGTCGTCCTGAGATGACACACTGTGCGTCCCTTATGCAGAACGAGGCGGACGCCGAGGACCTGCTTTGGACAGACGTCCACATTTGCTGTCAGGTGCAGAGGGGACAGGGAGTGACCCTGCTTCTTCCTCTCTGCCCACTAAGGAGAAGTCTCGTCTTCGCCTCCCATCGCCCCCTGCCCCCCACTCGGCATATTTAACAGACGAGGCCTGGGACTGAGTGTCTCCCCAGGGCAGACAAGAAGGGAGACAGGAGGGAAAGGAGAGGAGGAAGGGGGAGAGCCCACGGGAACAGTCTGAGCATAAAGAGTTGAGAGTGAGGGAAGGTGAGTCTCTGAGGGGTGAGGGCAGCTGGGAAAACAGTAAAAGAGAACGGAGACGGCAAAGGACTATGGAGTGTAGTTTGGATGGAGGTGGGTGATGTTCCCTGAAATCTCCAGGAAAGAAACTTGCCAAGCCTATCTTCAGGGCGTGGGACAGGAGTTTGAAAGACGCGGGTGGTTTTTACCTTTGTGTTCTTTGTGAAAATGTCCTTTTTAAAGAAAATATGTTTTCACTGATTTCAGAGAGCGGGAGACAGAGAAACATCAATGATGAGAGAGGATCGGCTGCCTCCTGCATGCCCCACACTGGGGATCGAGCTTGCAACCTGGGCATGTGCCCTTGACTGGGAATAGAACTGTGATCTGTCACATAGGTCGATGCTCAACCACTGAACCACACTGGCCAGGCATAAATATTCTTTCCTATAAGTGTATACTGTTCTTACAACGAGAATTAAGCTAACAGAATGTCATGAATATACTGAAACTCCCCCTGACAGCCTAAAAAAACCTCGGAAAGAAAATCAAGTTAAATCTGTATTCAACATAATTTAAATCAATTTTAAAACTATGTTCCATTTTATTTATGTATTTCTTTCCCTTTCTAAATGTATAGCCCACCTCTGTGACATCACGGTCCACAGGTGACCTCACCACAATCTGTACTCCTGCCTGAGCAGGAACATGCTGCCAAGTTCTCAACCACCGACAGGCAAACTAAGGTGGAACTCAGTTCATCCTGTGGTTAAGATCTGACTGAATATAAACTAGAAATAAAATATATGCAATATTTTAAAGTTACTTTCACTCCGCTTAACGTTTATAATGCTAAGGGGCAGAAGGCTATGCATACGTAACCACAGATACGCACACAGAAGAAATGTTATGAGCTAAAGGCGGCACATTTCCTTGTGCGTGAATGAATTCCCACCTGCTTTATGAAACATAAAGAATGCGGTATAGTGCTGCGTCATAAAAGAACTTCTCCTGAGTGAAAGTAGATGACGGCGGAGCCAGGGAGCTGGGGCAGTTGGGGCTTTGGATGAAACTGGAACGTGGACACCGTCTCCTCCAAGGTCCGCGTTACAGTGTGGCCAAGGTCAGGAGCGATGAAGTCATCACCTGACCTCACTGGTTGTTCAAACGGGGCATTAACACTGCAAACCTGTCGGTGCAGGTGGCAATCCGGTCACCGCTGGATAGCTCATGCCCAGGTAACTGCCCGCGTCCCTGGCTAACGGTGGCTGAGAGGCCCCGAGCGTTTGCAGGGTAGAAGGCCCACGGTTCGAATCCCCTCGTGCCCCCGTGGGGCGAAGGCCACTGCCCCCTCCCAGACCCCCGCCTCTCGTGCTAAGTCTGTGAAAGGGCTCACAGGGCATCGGAGCCATCTGTTCCTTAGTGTCACTTGTGTCGGCGATAAAGGGAAAAGGCGCAAAGTGTGACAGCACCACCCTCTCGCTTCTCGTCACGTGGCTGGTTCAGGATGAGCGTGGCCCTGGCCTCCACTACACCGTGGCAAGCAAACGGCTCAGTGCCGCTCACGTGAGGTGGCCCATGCAGACGGCGCTCCTGAAACCCAGAGCACCGCGGAGCAGCTCCTTACACGCCCCAGGGGAGAGGCACCAGGCGGCTTGGAGACCTGTCACCCAGGGTCAGAGGAGAGCGCTCATGACAGGGACGTGGTGACCTGCCGCACACCAGGGCGACGGGACCCGGATCCAAACACTAGGGCTCTGCGTTGGTGGCCTGACCTTGCTCACAACAAGAGCCTTTATGTTTGACTCAAGGTTAAGTCAGTAACACATCCATTTAATGAAGGGACAGTTCGCTCTTCAAAGAAGCCTCCTTGGTAGAGAGGAGGAAACGATGATTCAACAATGTGTGCAGGAGAGGCGCCCTCGAAGGCGGTGCCTTCTCGATGGAGGGTGGACCCACACAGCCTGTGCCAGAGGGGCCTGGGCATCAGAGGGAGGGGATGGAGCAGAAAGATGGGGCAGACGGGGGGGATGGGGCAGGCAGGG
>NW_005370397.1:1035138-1038884 GCF_000412655.1 Myotis brandtii
GGGCCTGAGCCTGGGGAGGCCTAGGAGACAGGAGGCTTTTCTCAGTCTGCACCTCCTGGCTGGAACCCATCCCTCACCCAGCAGCCTACGGTGTGGCTCCGAGACCAAGCGCCAACCGTCTGCACCTGCCTCTCATTGCAACACTGAGGCTCCGAGAAGGAAGGCTTATCTGCATTCAATGCATATTTTCTGAAAACCCACAGGATTCGCGCATTGACTACGCACTTGAGGCCCTGGGAAAGCTCGGGCTCGGCCTCCAGGCGCTCTCTCACGAGTCTGATGAAAGCTGACTCACAGTCTGGATGCCAAAGCTGTTCCACCACAGGAGTGAAGAAACCACCGACAGGCGTTCTGGAAACACCCACAGGGTCACCCTGGGGTCACGGCTGGCCCGGGGCCGCTGCCATCCACCTGGTGCTGGCTCTGCGCCACCTTCCCATTCCTCTCTGCCTGGACCGCGCTCCGGGCCTGCCCGGCTTCCCACGCGCTTCGCCTGAACTGACACCCTCGGCTCTAGACCTGCCCTTGCCCTGCTGATCCTGGGAACGTCCCCGCTCACTCGGGTCTCCTGAGGCTCTTGCTCAGGCGGGGGCAGGCCGCTGCAGCCTGGCCGCCTCCGCCCTCCTTCGCCTGCAGCCACTCCCCCGTGTCCCTGCTGCAGATTTAGAACTTCGCCTGAACTGACACCCTCGGCTCTAGACCTGCCTTTACCCTGCTGATCCTGGGAACGTCCCTGCTCGGGTCTCCTGAGGCTCTTGCTCAGGCGGGGACGGGCCGCTGCAGCCTAGCCGCCTCCGCCCTCCTTCGCCTGCAGCCACTCCCCCGTGTCCCTGCTGCAGATTTAGACCCGGATCCTCCGCTGTGAGCCCCCAGCGCTGACATCACGCTGCATGGTCTTCAGAGCTCCCCAGAATGTGCCCCTGCTCCCCATGGACCCCCCTAACCTCCCCCCGCCCCACACACACACTCCCCTGGTCCCAGATGCTCGGGGGCGCCTTGCGAGCAGTGCGTGCCTGTGCTGTGCTGGAGATAGCACGCCAGCCTCACATGATGGTACGCGGGTCCCTGTGCTTTAGACCCGGATCCTCCGCTGCGAGCCCCCAGCGCTGACATCACGCTGCATGGTCTTCGGAGCTCCCCAGAATGTGCCCCTGCTCCCCATGGGCCCCCACCCACCCACACACACACACTCCCCTGGTCCCTGATGCTCGGGGGCGCCTTGCAAGCAGTGCGTGCCTGTGCTGTGCTGGAGATGGCACGCCAGCCTCACATGATGGTACGCGGGTCCCTGTGCCCTTCCCCTCGGCTGCTCCATCTCGGCTTCCGAACATGCTCTCAGCTCGCTGCACACCTGATGGTACGGGTCCCTGTGCCCTTCCCCTCGGCTGCTCCATCTCGGCTTCCGAACAGGCTCTCAGCTCGCTGCACACCAGGCCCGTGCAACCGGCAGCGCCCTCTCAGCCCAGACTGGGCGGCCCAAGCGCCTCTGAGCTACAGGAGCACCTGGGTCAGAGCACCTCCAGGCGGAAGCCGGACATGGAACAGCTACCGACAGTGCCTTCCCTGCCGCAGCCCGCAGCAGGCTGTCGCCCTGCTCTCCCCTGGCATCTAGGGAGGTCATGAGGTCAAATGGTTAGCGTGAAGGCACCCTGGGAACCAGAGAGCCCTGACGAGTGGGAGACGCATGCTCTCAGCTCGCTGCACACCAGGCCCTCGCCTCCGCAGCGCCCTCTCAGCCCAGACTGCTCGGCCCAAGTGCCTCTGAGCTACAGGAGCACCTGGGACAGAGCACCCCCATGCAGAAGCAGCGGAGGCCGGCCACGAAACAGCTACCGACAGTGCCTCCCTGAGGCAGCCCATAGCAGGCTGTTGCCCTGCTCTCCCCTGGCATCTAGGGAGGTCATGAGCTCAATGGTTAGCGTGAAGGCGCCCTGGGAACCAGAGAGCCCTGACGAGTGGGAGACGCATCACTACCACCCATCAGACTGGGGGTCCCGCTCGCCTCGATCAGCTGAGGCTAAGCCACCGCCTCCCCAGCCAGGCCTGGGCCCTGTGCTCCTCTCTGGCCCCCCCAGGGCACTGCTTGCTTGTCACTGTGAGCAGCACCCCGTCATCAGCGGCCCCGCATCCAGACGGCACCTCATTCGTTTCCGCGCACCTACAAGACTCGACATGCGGAAGGGCCTCACCAATGATGAACGAAGGACAAAGGAGTGAACAGAACAAGGCCTGGCTTCACACACCGACCGAGACGCAGATGGGCCTCAAGGAAAAGGGGTCATCGAATGGCTTCAGGACATCAATCCTCTGGCAGAGCAACGCTACTGCGGCCTCCACCTCAGCCCCCAGCCTCACCTGTACGGCTCCATGGTCCGGATGCCGTAGAACAGCGCCTCCTCCAGCAGCCCCAGGCTGATGCAGGCATCCATGGCGCAGTCCAGCACCTTCAGCTGGTAGATGTTGATGTCGGGCAGCCGCTCCGAGTTGCTGCTGATGATGGCCTGGCACAGGGCCAGCACCTGCTCCCACTCTGTGATTAGCCTGAGTCAAGGAGGCATCGTCTTCACCAAGAAAACAAATGTCAAATGAGACTCCACAGGCTGGAGAGCTCGAGGGGGAACCCATCACTTTGCACAGAGGAGCTGGCGGAGAGCGCACTTGAGACACAAAGCAGGCAGGTGCCCCCGGAGAAGTGCATTCTGCTCCACCAACAAACCCTCTCCCAGCCGCCGGTGTCCTGGGGATTAAGATTCCCAAAGAACCGTCCTCTCTTCATGTCCCTAAATGTGTTCTCTCTACACTCCATCATGAAATGAAGGCGCTGTTTATCAAACCGAACTAAAGACTAAGTTAATTCAGTTTAAAATTATTTACTGTCGGCTTGGTGTGACCCCGCTTTCTGAGACGCTGTACCTGGCCCTCGAATAGCGATGGGCAGTGGACTGGGGACGCGGTGTGTGGAACGCGCCTCGAATCCCTTTGAGATGAATCACCCCACAAGCAGAGCAGAAGCGAGAGTGCTGGCACCGGGGACCTCACATTTTTCTTTAATCCTCACCTGGAAATATGTTGGTTTTAAAAAAATTGTTTTTAGAGAAAGAGGAAGGGAGAGAGAAACATCGATGTGGGAAACTGATTGGTTGCCTCCCGTAAGCACCCCAACCCGGAAGAGAACCTGCAAGCTTTTGGAGTGCGGGATGGCGCTCTAACCGAGCCGCCCGCCAGGCCCACATGGTTCTTTCCCACGTGTGAGGTGAGCTGGAGGCCGCGGAGGGTGCTGGGAGGGGGCAGACCCTTCTCCCCCTCCCCCACCTTCAACGTGTGCAGCTCCCAATTCACCTGCTTTCATGTTGGGATTCCTGGGGTGAAAGGTTTGCATTCCAGATGCTGCAGAAGTGGCAGAGCCTTTGACTGTGGATAAAGCTGGGTTTAGATCTAAGTTGGTGTTGCCATTGGCCTGATTTGAGGTTCAGCACATCTAATCTACGTGCGCTGAGGTAGGCCAGGAATAAAAACGCCCAATGTCACTGTGAAAAATGAAAGACTGTACGCAAACATTTAAAAAACCCTGATGTGTCCCACTGTGAACAGCAAGCTCTGGGTGCCAGCCACGCGGGGAAGTGTTCAGTGGGAGGCACCCAATACACACGGCACCCACACCACTGCTCTCCCTCCCTTTACCGGGTCACAACCTCCGAGAGACGAGGCTGAAGGAAAATGGCTCAGTGGACGGAGTCTGATCGAAT
>NW_005370397.1:1038957-1070220 GCF_000412655.1 Myotis brandtii
ACTATCAGTCTCTTCACCACCCAGTGCTCCCCTGGCCCCCCACCCCCAACTCTAAGCCTCCTCTCTGGGTGTGACCCAGCAAGCCCCGCCCCGGACAGAAGGCGGGCGCCCAGGCTCCTTCCTCCCTCCTTCCAGCAACATCAGCCTCCCTGGCATCCAGTGTCAGGGCACTGCTTCGCCAACCGCTGGCAGACACTTCCAATAAACCCATCAGCCGCTGCGAGCGGGGGCACTAATATCTCCGCTAACCCTCCCGGGAAATACATGCTTCTCCCAGGGGGGCCTCCCGGAGGCATAATCCTCGCCCCGAGGCCCACACACCGAGGCTGGTACACAGCACCTTTCCATACATCGCACTCTATGTTTTAGGAGAGTCCTGGCTCGGGGAGCTGACCAGTCTCGGAAGAGGTGCACTGATTGAAGAAGAGCGAGTTGGCGACTGTCCTTTGTGTTCGTCTGTGCGTGTTTCAGGTTTGTTGAGCGAGTCTCTGGAGGCTGGGCAGCATCGAGGCAGCGTGTGATTCTGTAACAGATGCTGGGCTGACCTCGGTGGCTTTCATTCCAGGATCAGGCGTCTGACGCGCGGTTGGGGACATGCCTGCCTCTTACACGACGCTCGACTTTTCAGTGGCAAGACTCTGCCCGGATTTGAACATCCTGGGGTCTGACCTCTGTTATCTGCCTGTTCCGTTCTATGCGCTCTGACTCATTTTAAAGAGCTTGGAAGTTGACCAGCCTCAGAAGCAGAAGCCAGAGGAGATACGCTGCAGCCCCTGATAGGAACACATCTGCCTTCTCACCGGCGAGCGGGAAGGAACCACGTGCCAATTCCCCTCGCAGCCCTGGCAACCGTCTCCTGGCAAACGGGCCAACCTTCCCTGTAAACACCCCAGTGAGCAAAAAAATGGAATAATTTTAACTAAGAGGCTTTTCCCCAGCCCGTGCCGACGTGTTTGCTCAAGTCACTGGCATGGGCTTGGTGTTGCCTCCGCTCCTGCTGCTCCCAGAGGCGCCCTGGACCCACGCAAGCTGCCAGCAGACCCTCCATGGACAGAGCAGGCTCCCTTCCCCCTGAAAACCTTTAAATCACCGAGGATTAGGGGGAAAGAGAGAGGGGGACAAAGTGGATCCACTTGGGAATTAATCAGCTCCTTGAGACAAAGACGTGGACCACAGGGCTTCTACTCACCTGCTCATCTTACTCTACTGCTTAACCCCCATCCCCCACCATCTCTCACTTATAAAGCCCACCCGCTGCGCGTGGCCCTTAAAGCCTGGCCACGTCCCTCCTCTCAGCCTGCACAGCTGGCTGTTTCCGGGCAGCAGGCTAGTGCGCCCACGGGTCTCCGCACAGGTCCCTCCCTCTGTGGGCTCCAAGCTAACCCCCCAGCACAGCTCAGCGTGGCCTCCTCTGTGACCCTGCTGTGACCTCCCACACAGACTAATTGGTGGATGCCCCCAGCCATATGCAGGCAGCCCTCAGGGAGCCTGCGGGTTGGGCCCAGACCACTGCAATAGGTTGAGCTGTAATCCCTTTGCAGGCAGAGGGACCTGCCTCCAGTTTGTAAAAAATACAACACCTGTCGCCCCAGCTGGTTTGGCTCAGTGGATAGAGCGTGACCCATGGCCTGAAGGGTCGTGAGTTTGATTCCAGTCGAGGGCATGTGCCTGGGTTGCAGGCTCGATCTGGGAGTGCAAGAGGCAACCAATCCATGTGTCTCTCTCTCTCTCTCTGTCTGACCCCTCCCTTCCGCTCTCTCTAAAAGTCAATGGAAACATATCCTCAGGGGAGGGTTGACAACAACAACAAAAATACAACACCTGTGAAGCCCATAAAGCAAAGTACAGTGGGGCCTTGACTTACGAGTTTAATTCGTTCCGAGACCGAGCTTGTTAAGGAGCTCCTTAATTCAAATTACTCTGTCAACTTAATGCAAAAAATCGGCTGAGAGACAGCTGGTATCTCAAAAAACTCGTTAGTCGGGACACTCGTAAGTCAAGGCCCCACTGTACAATAAAATGCGTGACACCTACATTTTACCTAAATACGTATTAATTTACGGATTTACTGACCCCCTGTGTGTGCGAGTGGTGATTCCAGGGTTGTGTCTTCCTCCTGCCTGAACCGCAAGGTGGGTGACAGCTGGCAAGGCCCCCGGCAGAGTCACAGTCCAGTAAAGCCTCGTCCAGTCGAGACTGAGCGTTGCTGGGTGATCCATGGGCCCTAATTCCGCTGCTGGGCCCACAGGACAAGTCTGTCTCTGCAGGGTAACAGCTCCTTGAGCCCAAGAATGGCTCTCTTTGCTCACACATCTGCCTATTTTCCCAATGTCCTGGTTCCACTCCTCAAAACTTATTTCAATTTTTCTATATCCCTCTTAATATGTCCTCGCCAAAACCGAATAAATAACTCCAGGCATGATCAGACTACCACGATCACCTTTCTCATTTTCTAGTCTTTATGGCTACTAATGTGGCCCAAGATCACAGTGGTCTTTCGGGAAGTTAAATTATACTCTTACATTTTATTATAATTTGATGTTGACTAAAACCCTCAAATTCTTCCCTCTGTTTTGCTGCTCATCTTTGTGTATATTTATACACTTGAACTTCTTTGTCCAAATAGGTTTTATATACACTCCTGTTGAATTTAATCTGTTTAGACTCAGGACTATTTCCAGCCTCTTTGAACACTTGATTCTGTCACCAGCCTCCGCCAGCCTCCCCATCTACACCCAGTGGGGATGTGAGGAGCCTGTGTTGTGTGTCTTCATTCACGGAACAGAATCAGAGGTGGGAGAGGACTGAGGTGGAGCAAGGCACCCGAGTGACAGTGGTCCAATTCGCATCGTTTGTTCAGTGTAGCTGGTCAACCATTCTGTAAGGCGTCTGGCCATGCTAGCATCTAGCATACATTGCTTGGCCTTTTTTTTTTTCAATCTAAACTCCTTCCGAAATCTACAAACTCCACCAAAGTAAACCATGATTCTATGGACTCACTTGCTCTTAATGAACCAAGCAGCATCCTGGTGATGGCAGCCTCCTTTCCCATTCCTTCAGTAACTAGTTCTAGATTCTTTATCAAGACCACACACACACACACAGGCATACACATCAAAAAAGCTTCACTGGGCTATAGATTTCAGAAATTACTCATTTCTGAGTAAGTAATTTGAAAAACAGGAACCTTTGTGTGACGCTCTCTCCTGTCGTTGACAATTCTGTAAAGAACAGTGTCTGTAGAGCAGGACCCTCCGTTGCAGGTTGTCTTGGTGCCTGGGAAGCATTTTTGCAAAGCATCTGAAAGCCCGTTGGAATCTTTCCCATCAGCCGTGTCTCTTTCTTCTTACCCTGTGATTTCCCTTTGTCACGTTTTTGCTCAAGTGAACTCCTCCACCGGAAGCGACCCCTCTGGGCCTCTGCCTCTGTCAATCCTGTCCCCCCGCGACATCTCCTGTGCAGTCTGGCCTCAGTGGAGCCTGCCCAGGTGCCCTCCTAAAGGGGTCTGTCCTTACACTGAACTTTGGCCCACTCCCTCCTGGTCCTTCCTATTTGTGCCAAGGATGTTTATTGCATAGCAACTCCCACCGCATGGTAGTCTTGCTGATTTGATATGAAGCCTCTAGATCTGAGGGTCAAGGGCACTGGAATGGAAGAATTTTAAGCTGCTCTTTCCTGGAGATGTAGGTTATGAGAGGAAGGGAACCCAGGAATTGTTACCTTTTGCATATAAAGAGGCCACTACTTACTGACCTGCTACTCCTGGACCACGGAACAGGATAAAGCCCCCTGAGAAGGCAAACCCTGGCCTTGGCTTCATCAACATCAGGCTCCCACCCGTAAGGAAGCAATCCCAACAGCACAACCCAACCCACAGGGAAAAGGATACTCCACTGTGCCTTCAGTTCTTCGATTTTTTTCAAGGATTCTTGAACTTCCTTCCACACTTTCTCATCACCAGTCAGCATATCAGCATCCTGTGCAGGCCAAATTAAAAAAAGACAAATTACTCAATTGAAAAATGGGCAAAGGATCTAAATAGACACTTCTCCAAAGAAGATATTCAAATGGCCAATGAGCACATGAAACAATTCTCAAAGCATTAGCCATTAGGGAAATGCAAATGAAAACCACAATGAGGTGTCACTTTATACCCAGAAGAATGGCTGTAGTGAAAAATACAGAAAATATCCAGTGATGATGAGGCTGTGGAAAAACTGGAACTCCCATGTGCTACTGAAAGGCATGGAAAATGGTGCAATCACTTTGAAAAACAGTCGGGCAGTTTCTCAAAAGATTAAGCATAGAATTGCCACAGCATTTAACAATTCCACTCTTTATGCATATACCCAAGGGAAATGATATGTTCACACACAAACTTGTGCATAAGTGTTCACAGCAGCATTACTCTTAAGAGCAAAAAAGTGGATACAAGCCAAATGCTCATCAACTAATGAATGAATAAAATGTGGCACATCCATACGATGGAATATTAGTTGGCAATAAAGAAGTAAAGTACTGACACATGCTGAAACATGGCCGAACCTTGCAAACATGCCTCCACATGAAAGAAGCCAGTTACAAAGGCCTACCTATTGCATGGTTCCGCTCATATAAAATGTTCACGGTGGGCAAATCCACACACAGAAAGTGGGTCAGTAATGGGCTAAGGTGGTGGGAGAGCTTGGAGAGAACCGGGGAGTAACGGCTAATGAGAATGGGGTTTACTTTGGGGGTGATGGTAATGTCCTAAGATTCACTGTGATAATGGTTCCACAACGAATGCACTAAACGCGATTAAACTGTACACTTTCATGCTTGAATGGTATAGTATGATACATAAATATAAACCCATCTCTATCTCTATATCTAAAAGACAGGACGGGGGAGAGGGAGAAGAGAAAGAACCATTTGTTGGGAGACCCAGAGAGACACTTTAATCAATACGGAGCATCAGTCAAAATGAGGCTAGGGAAGGAAGACGAGTACAATCACACACAGGCCTGTGAACCAATTTTGACTTTTGCGAAAACTAAAAATCAATCAATCAATAAAAAAAATTTACAAAGCAATTCAAGACAAAACTACGAGTTACATTTGCTAAAGGTCTGTCCTCCTATTTAGCAAGCAGGCCCCTATTTTCCCTCTGTGCGCCCCCCTTCCCCCCAAACACACACTGAGTCAACCACACTGGCAGTGGTAGATGCCGGATTCTGTCATCACAGCCAGTTCTGTTAGACAGATGCATAGAGAAGCTGATCAAAGGGTAAGGCGCTCTCTCGGACCCCACTGAAACCAGGCGTTGGAGATCCATGCGCTCCTCAATGGGTGTAGAGAGAAGAGCTTCCCAGGAAGTTATATGAAATCACAACAGGTGGGGGCGATGGTGAGGCGAGGAGGGCAGCCTGTGCAAACTGTACACCGCTCCCTGGAGGTTCTCACATGCCAGTAGGGTTGGTTATGAAATGACCCCTGTGAGAGCCATTGTCAGAGCAAGCCTCTGTTACTGGCGGAAAGAAACGCATCTCTCAGGTGTGCCAGGGCAGAAAAAATGCGGGGAGCACGGAGAAGCGCAGAAAAGAGGCCCCAGGACAGGGTGAGCAGTGGGCGTGCACATGAGAACAGTGTGTGCTGGTGAGTGTGCTCTGTAACAGGCTGTGTGGGTCTCTATGTGTATATGTTGTGCATACGTGTGGTACAATAGGGTGGTTTTTAAAAGGCTCCGTACGTGCACGCTACATCTTTCAGAAAATTCAAAGTAAGTACCTAGCTTATTTTTATATAAGCAGGGGCCTTATATAAAGGGGCCTGCTTATATATAGGGGCCTGCTTGCTAAACAGGAGTAAATAAGTAAATAGATGAGGGAAATAAAATAAGTTCTTTTAAAATGTACGTGCACACTACATCTTTCAGAAAATTCAAAATAAGTACCTAGCTTTCTGTAAATAGATGAGGGAAATAAAATAAGTTCTTTTAAAAAAAGCTAAATACCAATCTCCCTTCAAATACCTGCTCCAAGTCCATGTTCATCTCCACAAGCCCCCGTTCCATCGCCTCCCTCCAAAGCCCTTAGCAGCCTCCTGGCACCTCCCAGATGATGAAGTCACCATCTTACACCTGGACAGTCACAGCCACTCACGATTCATTTTCCCATTTTATACGGCACGACTGGCAGCTCAAGTCTAGTCTCTGGGCAAGCGTCTCACTTGTTGGACTCTGTGAAACAGAATAACGGGCCCCCCTGCTTATCAGAAGATGTGCAGGTCCTGCTCCTGTGACGCCCAGAACCTGACTGTGTCAGGTGACATGGCCAGGAAATCAAGTTGCAAGTGGGTTAAGGCTGCTCGTCAACTGGCTTTAAGAGAAAGAGATGGTCCTGGACTACCCAGTGGCCCCAAAGGAATCGCAAGGGTCCCTAAGGGTGGGAGGAGGAGGAGAGGGGACAAGGTGCTGTGGTGTGAGAAGGGCCTAACCTGCATCGCTGGCTTTGAAGAGTGAGGAAGGGACCCATGGACAGAGGAGGACTGGCTGCCTCCAGAGGCTGGAGAAGGCGAGGAAATGATTCCTCCAGGACCTTCACTTCAGCCCAGGGAGACCCCCGTCAGGCTCCCGGCCTGCAGAACTGGACGATAATGAACTTGTGCTCTTTTAAGCCACTGTTTGTGATAATGTGTTACCACAGCCAGAGGAAGCTAATACAGACCCTACCATCCCTTCAGTTCTTCTGGCCACTGGAACCTGGCACATGCCCCTCCCTTTCTCTAAAGCTAAGCAATCTGACCACTCATCTATTCAGTGAACACTTATGAGTGCCCTGCAGGCACCGCTCTAGGCACTGAGCATAGAGCAGTAAAGTGATCAGACAAGCGGTGTTCACACCGAAGAGGTAGGAGAGGTATGGAATGGCAGGGAACACACACGGAAAATATGTACTTGTCACGGGCAAAACAAATGAACAGGCAGAGAGGACCCCCTGGGTGGGAGTCCTGGCCTCAGGGAGGTCCGTTTTGAGCCAGCAGCCAGGGAAGGCCCCACTGAGAAGGTGACGGATGAGGAGAGATCTGAAGGAGGCGGAGGAGGAGATACGAGTCCAGGGGGAGGGGACAGCAGGTGCCACCGAGCGGAGGCAGGAGATGCCCAGCTGCTCCCGGAATACAAGGAGGCCGGCGCAATCGAGTTCCCGGGCTGTGCCTGTCCCATCTCCCCGATTTTATTATTTATTTTATATTTTTAATAGTTTGTTGATTGACTTTTACCGAGAGAAGAAGGGAGAGAGAGAGAAACATCAAGGTGAGAGGGCAATATTGACCAGTCGCCTCCTGCACTCCCCCCCCACCCCACCCCCACAGGATGGAGCCTGCAACCGGGCACGTGCCCTGGACTGGGAATTGAACAGCAACCTCCTGGTGCAGGGGAGACACCGGGCCACTGAGCCGCCCCGGCCAGGGCACATCTTCCCCATTTCAGAGCTAAACAAAGGTCTTATTATTCTGCTTTGATCCCGCCTCTCCCAAATACCTCGCACAGAATCTTTTATGTCGCAAATGCTCAGATAACAGCCTGTAGAATGGACCTGAAGGAGGAAACACATTTATTAGGTAATGATCTGGACGTCTCCTGTCTGTCAATGATTCCTCACAGCCTCCTGGTAATCAATACCTACAACCTACAAATGTGGCAGAGACAGCCCTAAGCCATAGTAACTGCGGGGAACAGCCTTCTGTCCCTAATTGCCACGCATAAGACTCAAATCCACATCTGACTCCAGGGCCTATGCTCTTCCCCGTGTCTTCATGTTTGATCTGAATCTGTTTTTCTCCTGGGCTGCTTAAAGGTGAAACTCATGTGTGGGAGGCAGTAAATTCAAAATATCTTCAAGCCGTGGGTCCTACCATATTCCTCGCACTCGCACTTGGAAAAGGGCAGTCAAATGCTCCAGCATGGACCTCACATGGGGCTCTTGGATTCTCCCACCAAGCAGGGTGAGACTACGGGTCCAGGCAGAGCAGCTAAACTACCATCATCTCCACAACAATCCCCACATAATCGGATCAGCTGTCCTTCGGGTTGCGCCAAAGACTTTATTTACTTATCAGAAGAGCAGGCAAGCTTTGACAGTGCTTCCCGACATCCAGGAACAAGAGCTCTCGAGAGCACTTCATCTCCGAGCTGGACAAAGCTCGATTCTCTGAGAGCTGGCTACCGACTCCCCGGAGGGTTCCCCGGTGGGGAAAGTCTACTCTCAGGTTCCCGGTTCACTCACACATTCCCCGCTCCTGGCCCGCTCTGCTCCACTGGGTTCCCACTTCCATTCACTTCTTTGGCTTCCTTCCCATGAATCCCTTTAGGACGCAGCCTCTAATGTACCCTATCAGGAAACCCGCCCTCTCTCTGCCCTCTGGGCCACCACAGCCATCTGCCACCTGTCTCATACATCAAGTGCCATTAATGATCGACTTTACCATCTCCCCAGCTCACCGCAGAGCTCCTGGAGGGACCATGACCTCATCGTCTCTGCATTCCCAGTGCCTATTCGGTAAATGCTGGTGACAGAGTGAATGAATGGAGAGAGCGCAGCGATCGTCTACAATCCCGGGGAGCGGTATTCTAAGAATAAGATTCCTTAATTCCACAACAGGAGGAGAATTCCAACTAAGGAAACAGAAGGTGGTTCTCTTCACACCACGCTTCCATCTCGCCTTGTTTCTACTACTGACTTCGACATCATGATTACGTGAGAAAAGGGGGAGTCCCTGCTGTCGCTGTCAGCATGCCCAAGGCCCGGACACTGGTGTGGGACCCAACTGGGACTCTCCCCAGCACGAGAAATCCCACTTCAGCTCAGCCTCTGAGAGCAGCATCGACGCTATTAGAGAGCGGGTTCTGCTGACTCTCCCGGCTCCTACCTCCAGCATCATCCTGAGCCTCCTGCTGCTCACCTGGCCCGCACATCCCGGCCCTGTCTCTCCCGGGACGAGTCAGTGAGGCCATCTATGTTCCCGTAGACACAGCTGATAAATCAGTTCTCTAGCGTCACCCCCTTAACTGCGAGAAATAGGTACCAGATGATATGAGATCATCTCCCCACTACATCAAAGGGTGCCACTCAGCACAATTACATCCAATTGGGCAGAAGCGCTTCCTTGGGTTTCAGGTGCCAGTGGCTGCAGCGCATGGGAAACCTGTGTTGCTTCAATAGAACAAGGTTGGAGTCCGGCAAGCCTGGCTGAGCGTTGTCTGGGGGAGTGACCACTGGCTCCAGCGGGTCAAACAGGAGACGCAGCCGTCACGCTGCATCTGGAACGCTCAGACAGATGTGTGCTCTTGGCTCGCAAGCGTTTGATGTTGAAACTCCTTCGCCGGGCTGGCTTCAGATGGTTCACATTAGGAAAGGGGATGCAATGTGCTTTGCAGCTTCCTGTTATCCAGGCCTCACGCAAACTCTAATTAGATTGGACTGGAGAGAGAGGAGCAGAGGACGGGAAATAAAATTATGAAATACTTAAAACTTTTCCAGTAATTCAATAATCCTCGTGTTTTAAAAGAAGAGGTTTTTTTTCCTGTTTTGTTTTTAAAGCAGAATGAGGTTCAAGTACAGTGTGTGCACTTAGGAGAGAGATGAAGAATCTCTGAAATCAGAATCCCGAGGGAAATGGAGTTTAATTGTAGCGCCTTGACGGAGGGTCTCTGGTTCGTGGAGAATGTTCTGGGACTAATAGATGACACACAACAGCATCTGAAATCTTCAGATTCACAGGAAACACCTCCGCTGGAACCAATTTCCACCTCCTCTGGCAAAAACAACAGAAAGCCGCTCAGATGGAACTTGAGGGGAAAGAGGCTCTTCCATGAAGTGGAAAAAGAGCGGTTAAAAATAGAGCATTCGCTATCATCCTATCAACCGCGAGGCAGCGCAGGAGCTGATGGACGCTGGAGACGGGAAAAGAAGGAATGTTCTCGACTCCAAGCAGCTCAGTGTGAACGATCTAATGAGAAATTAACAAGCTACTGAACACAGTCCTCAGGACTCAGGAAAAGGACACTAGAGTGAGGGTCATACCGTGTGGGTGTGAGTTCCTGCTCCATCGCTGCGTGACCCTGGCAGGGGATGGCCCCTCCTGAGGCTCAGTCCCCTCAGGGACGATAATTCTCTGCGGAGACACCCTTCTAGCCTTTCCTGACACCTTCTAGAAGCACTACTGTACATGGCACAGCGGCCTGAGTGTTCCATCCCCCGCTAGAGACCAGGGCCACCAGGGGCCTGACCCTAAAGGAGGAGAGCACAGGTGACCGTGTAACGGGGACCAGTGGCGCCACACCCCATCTCTGCATCCCCCTCCCTCTGCCTGGAAGGCCGCCCTCCACTTAGTCCTCCAGACGACGACTCTCCAACCACGAAGAACCAGACCTAATGGCCGCCAACCTCCGCAGGCACTTCCCAGGGGGGTCCATGATGACTGCAGCGAGGAGCAGACTGTGATGAGGACGGAAAGGACGCCACGCAGTGCGGTCGGTCACCAGTGCACGGCTCACCGCTGCAGCCTGATGTCACTCACCCCGCTTCCTAGAGCGGTGTGGCCTCAGAGCCACAGGTGCCGTGCACAGGAGGGTGCAGCAGGGGTCTCAACTCTGTCCTCTCAGGAGCTCGGAGCTCCCGCCTCCCCAGGAGAGAGGTCCCCTTCTCAGGCGGCAAGCCCTCTCCAGCCAGCCAGTCACACCGATGCAACTGAGGAGCATCTGGGCAACGAGGAGCACCAAGTCCAGTCCAAGCAAGTGCTGCTTGAGGACGCCCCGCGGAGCTTCCAGCAGCGCTGTTCCGTTTAATTGCCATTGAACTTGATGTTCCCATGGTTGCTGCCAGCATTTGCCAATGCCCATGAGCTTTACGTTGCAGGCAAAAGCAGGACTCTATGGCAACTACCAATTTGCACGAGGCCACACACGGGACCAACCGCAGGTTCAGGTGGGCTCTGGGGTCCACGGGACGCGGAAGGTGCGGGAATGTGCTCTTCGGGCTGCGCGGAAAGTGACATGGCCTCGGTGGGGGCGGCTGGGGCATCTAGAACCACCAAGGCCACTTCTGGCTGCAACCTCACTCCTCCCTCCCCCTGAGCCGGGCACTCCCAGCCCAGTGGCTCACTCCTCAGAGAGAGAAGCGCATTTGCTTAGATCAGCGGTTCTTAACCTGTGGGTCGCGACCCCTTTGGCGGTCGAACGACCCTTTCACAGGGGTCGCCTAAGACCATCCTGCATATCAGATATTTACATGACGATTCATAACAGTAGCAACATTACAGTGATGAAGTAGCAACGAAAATAATTTTATGGTTGGGTCACAACACGAGGAACTGTATTTAAAGGGCCAGAAGGTGGAGAACCACTGTGTTAGTATGTCTGTTGAGATAGGAAGTCATCACACAGCTCAGGGAATAGAGAGGGAGAAACTGGCTTGATTATATCAGTGGGAAAGAAACCCTGCCTCTCCTGCCACATGTGGGGGAGCCAGCAGGACCGGCTGGTAGACAAGGCAGCTCCCGTGAAGGGGCGTTTAGGGACGAGACACTCCCCTGCCCTCCTCCCCACTGGAGGTAAGTTCCCCGGAATCCTGACGGGGTTACGGAGCAGAAGGCTGCTGGCTCGGCCTGCACATTCTTCTCGCACTGTCCACAGACAATCGCATGGCCGGCCGGCGTGGCTCTGACCCTGTGTTCCCAGCTCCTAGCAGAGGCCCGCCCAGCTCGCTGTGTAAACACCACAAGGTGGGAGGTTTGAGACGGGGAAGATGCAAAGACGTCACAGGAAAAAGGGTCCTCGTGGCAACAGGCGTTAGGAGGAAGCACCCCCAAGTGTCAGGGCAGGTTTGTTTTCACAGAGCCCTGAGCCACAGCCCTCACCTGGCCTCCGACCGCCACACCTCTGTATCTCCCGCTCCTTCCCCAGGAAGAGCTGCTCCCACTCTCCGCGCACAGGGCAGAGGCTGTAACCGCAGCGGAACGATGAAGTCGGGTCTGAGGGGCAATAGCGAAGGAGCAAATCTAGACTTGGTTTCGGCAGAGACATTTAAAAACAGGATGAACCCAGCATGAGCGGGGCCCGTGCTCCTGGCGTGGGGGAGTGTGTGGAAGCGGGGGCTGCACCCCACCCCCCCAGCTCTGCCACTGGCCAGCTGGGACTCCTGGGTGCTAACCGCCTCCTGGCTCAGCTTCCCCAGGTGAGAACTTGAGGAAGGTTGCCATGGAGACGGAAGCTCAGCATTCCACACCTGTGTATATGGTGTCTGTGCGCATGAGGGACCTGAGATTCTGGAAGGAGACTCTGGAGTGTGTGGGGGTGCAACTGACTGCAACCACCTTCGCTCTGCCTGAAGCCGAGTTTCCTCGCGTCCAAAATGCCCCCCCAACCCCCTGTCAGAGCCGCATGTGGGCAGACTACCCAGCCAGCGCCGCTCTCGGCCAACCCGGAAGCGGACGACGATTATTTAATTCACCCGCTCCCGCTCCCATGTGTACGTAAGGTGACTGTAGTGGGCAACGCTCCAAACTCAGAGAGCGTGGGGTCTGCTTATCGGCCACAGCAAGCACATCAGGTTCTCTCATCTGCGGCCCCCAAGCGGGGGACGGTTGGGGTGGGGCCCACACTCACTTTAGGTATCGAGTCCTGGACAGGAGTCTAGACTTGCTTTCACAGGGCGATCGATAAGGAAGCTATTTACCGCGACGTCAGGACCTGTCCCTGCACCTAGTGGGTGCCTTCCCAGAGCTCCCCCACCCATGCGGGGCTGGCCGGCTCCAGCTCACGGGTCCTCCCCACTGCCTGGCCAGGCGGCTCCGAGATGCTCCCACCACAGGCCAAACAAGCAGGAAGTTCAAAGGCGCACGTCCCGGGTTGAGGAGGAGGAAGATTTTTAACAGCTCAGTCATATTTTCAAAAAGAAAGAGCCCGGAATTGCATTTGTCTCCCAGGGGAGAAAAGCCAGCGTTCCTCCAACTATTTGAAAACCATCCTGCGGTGAATCAATCCAGGCCGTACTCCATTCCTGGAAGCTGGGGGCTGGGTCACCCCAGAGGGCGATCGCTGGGGGGCTGAGGGCCTGGCTGGAGGCCGCTCCTAAGGGCTGGGAGGGGCCTGGATTCCATAGTAACGCTCTTTTTGCCCCACTTCACACCCCTGAGCCCCCCCGATTCCCCATCCCAAAAGCTCAGAACTCAGATACTCTGCCTGGCGACTCTGCCCATGGCAGCGAATGCCGGCTGAACACAGGGCGAGCCCCCGAGCTCCCCGCCAGCAAGCCCACGCCTGCACTTCATATTCCAGTGCGCTCGGTCTGGCCCGCAGCCAGGGGACCTCTTTCTAATGTCAGAGATAAAAGGCCTGGCCATGTCTGGCACGCTGCCCCCCTCCATTCTCTTGTAACCATCTCATAAACCAAGTATGCATCGCTCGTACAGAGCCTTCCAGACAGAGGTCTGGTGGAGCCGCATAAACATTTCCAGATGATGGTCTGAGGTGTCCCCACCGCGCGGGAGGAGAAGGGCGCACGGGGGTGGGGGGTGAGCTCACAGAAGCCACGGGGAGAACTGGAAATGTGCACGCAGTGTACACTCAGAGGCTCCCACTGGTGGAAGCTGCTCACTGTGCCGCTGGGCCACGGGCATCTTGCATGAGGACCTGGCATGGTGGCAGCACCGAATCTCAAATCTGCCCCCAACGGCACAGGTATGGATCCTGTGCACTGATGTCTGACGGGTCCTTATCAAATCCCGGGTTCCAAAATGGCACCAGGGGCTGCAAGGTGGCACCGTCCTCTCTCCTCATGCTCCTTGCTCCCGGAAATGCCATGATGCCGGCTGCAGAGGATTCATAAAGCCACTACCTTCTGATCAGCTTTCATCTGCTTCTTGAGTCATATCCAAGGGACAAAAGTACACCTCTCCCCGATCACAACCTAATCCTGAACCTTAAACACTGCCCGTTAACATGTACTTCACTATCTGACTTCCTAGAGGGCTTAGAAGTAAGAGTCCAGTATCAGTAAATGTGCAGCACCCATTAGACTAGGCGCGGATCTCCTTTCTGCAAGTGAACAATGTGAGACTCTTCCTCACTCTGTCCAGCAGCAGAAAGAGCTTCAGAGAGTTTGTTCAACATGAGAAAACCTGCCCTTATCCCCAATGGGAGCTGAACTATTGGGGACGTGCCCATTTTAAAGAATATGTCAGAGGCTTCCATTCACTCTGGGAGGCTACAGAGTGCAACTTCCTCCTCACCCTCGCAATAACGCACACACACAGGTACCCAGACACGCCCACCCCGCCCCACACCCCGTCCATGCCAGGCGTGCTTTAGGGATACTGCAGTCTCCAACTCCCCTTCAAACCCAGCTTCTCTTCCCTGCTGGCAGGCCTCCCGCAGTGGGTATATATTTAGAGAGAGTCACCTGACAGCTGACTAAATATAGGTCCCACCTGGGCAAGCGACAGCAGCATCTCTCCCAGGTGAGCAGGTGTCTGCATTCTTTACGATCGGCCCAGTTATTCTAACGCCCAGGCAGGACCGAAGCCCTGGCCTCTGTTGCCTCTTCACGCTTCTCATCTCTGTGACCGCACTGTCACTTTCCATGCCATACCGTTAAGATCTGCTGCAAGTTCCTAATGGGTGAGGCTTTCTCCCTTGTCTGCTGCATCTACAATGGCACCACCCGTTCTCTACTTTTGATTTATAACAGACACAAAGAGACCCAGTCCACAGCTATGAGTAACAATGTGCCCTTTAGACGTACGTCTTCAGTTCAACACCTGCCAACATTTCCCAGATGTACACTAGAGCGAGGCATTGATGAGGTGTGGAGAGAGAGAGAGAGAGAGAGAGAGAGAGAGAAAGCACGCGCCTGGGTCTATGGCAGCACAGAGAGAGGGCCTTTGCCCAGCCCGGTTGAGGGAAGCGTCCTGGAGAAGATGCCTGAGCTGGGAGGCTGGGGAGGTGTCAGCCAAGAGCAGACAGGCAGGAGGGACCAGGTGAGGAGCAGAGGGGCAGACGCACAGGGCCTGGGAGGAGACAGAGCCACGTGGTCCTATTCCAAGTTCAGGAGGTGGCGGGAGGGTGGTGGCACCCCGGTCCGCTATTGGCTCCTGTGTCTGCGTGGAGGCTAATTGTTCCAGGTGTGGGGTGTCTCACTTAGGGACCTCCTTCAGAATATGTCCACAGACCTGAAAACACGAGGCTGGATTGCACAGTTAACGGAGGGAAAGGGGAGCAAGAAAAGGGTTAGAGATGGGATGGAGAGCAGCCTGGATGAGAAGGTGGATTTGGTCCCATGCATGCCCACTCCCTTAAGCATCAAGCTCCCTGGACAATGAGGTTCTGATCAGCATCAAATAATCTTAGGAACAAAGCCTGGGATCTACTGACCAGAGACAGAATTTAGAGATAACATCTAGGCCTCAGTTGTAGGCCCAGAAAAGCAGCAAAACCAGACCAATCGACACCATGGCTGGCATGGAGACCAGATGCAATGACCAATGACCCTTTCTCCTGGCACTGACCAATCAGTAGACCATGACCCTGACCCTCTCTGCTCATTTGATGAATCAGCATATTAAAGAAAACACCTGGAAAGCTGATGATGTGCTATTGACAGCCTCCCCTGAGAACGCCCCTAAAATCCCTGCCTTTAGAAAACAGAGAAAAACTCTTACAGCAAAAAACTCAGAGTGTTCTCTCTCTCTCTCGCTCTTTCTCTCCCTCTCTCTCTCCCTCTCTCTCACGCCTGCACCTTCTCTCATCAGGAATGCACCTTAACTTTCCTTCTCCCAAGTCAAAGGGTCCCCACAAGACTTGCAACCAGGGCAGCAGCGGCAGTGGCAACGTGTCCTGGGCCAATGCCCGAACCTCCAAAGGCCCTTCTTTTGCCTCTGGAACTTGTTTCCTGAGTCCACGCAGTCCCACTGGCTCGCTTCTCCTGCCTCTGAGACTCTCCTTGTAAGAGGCCACGGCAGCTCTCTGCACAGCCCCCTGGAATCCTCTCTTCGAGTGTCCTTTCGCTTTGCATGCTCAATGCACTTCCTCTCGTGCTAGAGTTCTTGGCTCTGAATTCTTTCTCGGCTGAACTCAAGAACCGGGAGCCCTCATCGCTGGTAACATAGCAAAGCATACTTAATCGAAAGGCTAGACGGCAGGAGCAGTAATGTTCCTGGGTGAAATGACTGAGATGAGCTTATGGTAGCACGAGGAGCTCCATCAATGCAGGGACAAACTGTGTTCCAGAGCACAAACTTCATGAAAATGGTGGTTGCGCTTCTCTAATTGCTCAGAGAGCAGCACTGTTATTGCTAGGGAGAGAGGCTTATCCCCAGTAATTGCCTGTAATTGTTAATATTAGTGATTGTACATTTAAACCTGTCTGTCCAATCTTTACGGTCTGAAATGACAAATGCAAAGAGGGTATAAACAAGCCCTTGAAGCTCTGCTGTTAATTTCAAAAACCCTTCTGCTCTTCATTTGGTAACGAGATACAAACCAAGAGCATTACGGAAAGTTTATTTTTTCCAAACTCTACAGTGGTATTCGGTTACCTCGGAAAAGGCCAGATAGCATCTCAGCAGGCTCCCAGCACCGCGACGGAGGGCACACTGAACACTTGACAGGAGTGTCTTGTTCAAGCCCTGAAACCACCCACAGGAAAACCTGAAGCCCAGGCCACCCCGTAATCACGCGGCTATTCTCCACGTATTTTGGGGTGAAGAACAGGTCTACCAGCTTTCTCTCATTTTTAAACTCTCTCTTCTGACTTCCACTGTGCTGCTTAAAAAAATAATAAAAAATGAAAACAAACAAAAAATATTGGGACTGAAGTCAAGCAGTAAACTTTATTTCCTGTTTAATAATGTGTTTCTTCTTGGGGTGCTCACGCTAGAGGGCCAGGGGGGAAGTATTACTTCTTTCTGAGCACTCCACACCCTGTGCCTCGCTGCCCCAAAGCAGCCTTTATCCATGGAAACGGAAGAATCCCACATGTAGATGGGCCAATGCTGTAAGGATTTAAGCACAAACCTACTAGCTTAGCCTGTTCTCATTTTTGCCTGTTTTGCTTGCTTTTCAGGGACTTCAGTTACCAGCTCTTCGCCTAGGCCCGTGGTCGGCAAACTGGCCCCTTGAGTGTGGCTCTTCCACAAAATACCACGTGCGGGAGCGCACGTACAGTGCGATTGAAACTTCATGGCCCATGCCACAGGGCCAAAGAGCCGCATGTGGCTCGCGAGCCGCGGTTTGCCAACTACTGGCCTAGGCCTTTGCATACACAGCAGGTACTCAGCGAATGTCTGCCACATGACATTTGTCATTTCTGTTGGTTCTGCCACAGGAACCAACAGAAAAAGATAAAACTGGCCCAAACCCAGAGTGGGTGAATTTTCAAAAAATCTATTTTTACAGGTAAAAGCATTTTTCAGTGGTAAAACATGTGAATTTCTTTAACCCCAAAGTATGGAACTGAGTCCAGGGATTTATCCAAGTCCAAGGGTTCCAGCACTTGAGGCCTAAGGACAAGGAAGCTCCTGGGAAGGCGGGGATCAGGCAGGGGAACGACCCCGTTCTTAGCCGACGCCCCAGAGGAAAGGCCACCAAGCCTCTCACAGGAGGAGTTCAGAGGCCAGGACACCCACCCCACAGCCTGCGGTGGACTCCTGAGCTGAGTGGAGACTCAGAAGCGCATGCCCGGCCTGGGTGCGCTTCTGGGTGGAGGCCCGTGCCTCCGAGCCTCCCTGACTCGTGAGCCTTGCTTCCTATGGTGCTTCTCCTGCACTCAGAGGTTCTCCTTGGCCTTCTGAAGCCTCAGGCCTGCTGGGCAGCGTGAACTACGGCTTCAGAAATAGAGCTCAGGCATGGCCCTGGCCGGGGCTCAGTGGAGCTCCGCTGGTTAGAGCATCGATCACCCGATATGCCAAGGATGCAGCTCCATCGTCAGGGCGCGTACAAGAATCAACCAATGAAGGCGGAAGTAAGTGGGACAACAAATCCATCTCTCTCTCTTTCTCTTTCTTTCTCTCTCTCTCTCTCTCTCTCTCTCTCTTTCTCTCTCTCTCTCTCTCTCTCTCTCTCTCTCTCTCTCTCTCTCTGTCTTTCTCAAGTCAATAATTTTTTAAAAGGCCCAGGAGAGCGTTGCTCTGGGTCTCTGTTGAAATTGGGGAGGTTCGTACTCGTGACTTTTACAATTATTTTCATTGACCTCATTCGTATCAGGAAGCAGTTGTAAGAAGTAGATGTGCATTGATATGATGTCAAAGGAGGCTGTTCTGTTATCCCCACCGAGGAGCTCCCCCGTGCTGAATGCCGCCTAATTGTTCAGAAATAATTAACATGTTTTCACTTCAGTTGTAGAAAACTTAATTTATTAATTGGCTGCTACTTTATGTGTTGAATTTTAAGATATACAATAAATAAGGAAATTAGCATAAGAAGGCATTGAAAAATGCCGAAATTGACTAAATTCTGAAACTAGCAAGATGATTCTACGTTAAGGATAAGTAAATTTATTGCACAGAGGGGTTTAATGACAAAGGCACAGACAGCTGTTTTTATGGGCCTTAAGCTGCAGCTTTTGAATTTGAATTTTGACAGGACAGCATTATCAATGCTTTAATAATTCCAGGATTCAATTTACATATCTAAACAAGCAAAGAGAAAGCCCACATCGCCCCTTTCTTTGTAAGGTTCTCGGGGTCTGAAATGATTTGGCAATAACGGGGGGTGGGGGGGAGGGGAGAAAGAGAAGAGTTGCTGAATCTGCAAATGAAGCAACACCCGGCCTAACTGCTGGTCCGAGGCCCGGAGGAAGTGATTCAGAGAATCCCCCGCGCTCCGCACCATGACTGTCAGCACGAATGCCAGCAGCCTCACCTTTCACTGGCGCACCCAGGAGCCGGCTGCCAGCAGACCAGTGTCTGAAGCAAACCACTTGCCACATCCCCAGGTATTCACGGGACCAAATCGCACCCATTCTAAGTGGGGGCGGGAGACAGGCCCCAGGGACACGCAGAAGCAGCTCTCACCAAGCCCTTCTTCAGAGGCGACCCTGTGAGAACCACGCTGGTTTCACGGCTTGTTTCAGAATTGTTTAAAAATTGATTTCAGAGAGGAGGGAGAGGAAGAGAAAGAGATAGAAACATCACTGATGAGAGAATCATTGGCCAGCCGCCTCCTGCACACCCCCTACTGGGGATCCAGCCTACAGCCCAGGACAGAACAGGGACCTCCTGGTTCACAGGCCAACACTCAGCCACTGAGCCCACGGGCTGGCTGTTTTGGGATTTTGTGTTCTCCTTCCTTGTGGAGTAACAGTTTCTGACTGGGTTCTGCACTTGCTGTTTTATTTTTCCGGCTATTGTTGGTCAAAAGCCCACCTTCACGTTCTTCGGCGGCTTCCCTTCCTTCCCTGGTGGAAATCCAGACTCTGCCAGCAGACCAACCCTCTCCCCATCACCAGCCCCACCGCCTGTGTCCCCCAGGAACACGGAACCACATACAGTCCCCTCAGCACTACACGCTCCACAGCCCATACTGCACAGGGGCCCAGTCGACAGCGCTACCTCTGAAGCCAGCTCACTGACTCCTGCACACGCAGCCTCTACATCTCAGGCCCAGTGCCTCCTCTGCCGTGAAGTCTTCCCTGACTGACTAGGCAGATATTTTCCTGACTCTGCTCCCACTGCCCTGCAAGCAGGCGTCCATGAGGTAACTGTCACACTGAACTGTGTATCTGCTGTCCATCCCCCACCGCCCCACCCCAATTCAGGGACATCCTTCCTGTTGCCACTGCAGGGCCAGCTACAGGTGAGGCAGAGCCCTCCGCAGCCTCCACCACTGCCGCCACTCCCACTCCCACTCCCACCCCCACTCTCACGGAGCGGGCCCACCCCGCCGGGAGCCCTGAAGCTGCTGTGGCCTCCCAGAGGCCCGTGTTCAGGCTTAGGGCTGAGGGGTGCGGGTGGCCCTCCCTGCACGTCATGAATGAAGAGCAATGGTGAGGGAACTCGCCTGGTGTGGCCCCACGCATCTCACTGTTTCTGCTTCACTGCGAGCAAGAGTCCGAGCGTGGTCTTGCTGGCAGAGCTGAACAATCCTACATGGCCAGCCCTACAGGAGGCAGCATCTCGTGCAGAGAGAGCGTGAACAGAGAGGGAGTGTGGGACAACCTCCACTCTGCCCGGGGTCGGGGGCGGGAGAAACACCTGCATGCCACGCTGGGCAGTGCCAGGCACGCTGCCTGTGCTGTCTCCTCAGCCTGAAGCCCCCGCCCTAGCACAGCCCCCAACCCACACCCCTATAGAGAGCGCCCCCCAACCCCCCTCAGTACAGCAAGGTCAGGACCTGCAGGAGCGAACAGCAGTGTGAGTAGTGACAACGGGCAGTCATGCACCCCAAAGTCTGGACCACGGTCAGCTCACTTCTCGGGAGGGGGAGCCAGGCTGAGAGAGGGGTACGCCCTGGAGAAAACAGGGGTGAAGAGCACCCACCACCCCACACAGTGCCCGCTGGAGCCCACAGAAGGCCCGAGAACCAGAGAGGGGAGGAGGCAGAGGTTACTGAACGCTGGAGCAGGAAGGTGAGGTGAGCATTTCAGGGGCCTGGTCAGCACGTGCTGGGACGGAGGACGCTGGGACTCCTGGGACTTTCCTGTAGACCCTGTGCTCACGTCGTTCACTAGCAGTAACGGCTGCGTTCCTGAGTGTCTGCCACCTCCCAACCTACACGCACGTAGCTAACTGCCCTCAGAGCAGCCTGGCCAGGTATAGAATATAGTGGGGCCTTGACTTACGAGTGTCCCAACTAACGAGTTTTTCGAGATACGAGCAGTCTCTTGGCCGATTTTTTGCTTTAGGTTGTGAGCTAAAATTCGAGTTACGAGCCAGCTTCAGATACCCCACCGCTAGTTGGCACAGCGAACATCACAGTGAACGCCACAACATCAGCCCAGCATTTCAATTCATTGTAATGGTGAAAATTGATTTGACATACGAGTAATTTGAGTTACGAGCTCCGTCACGGAATGAATTAAACTCGTAAGTCAAGGCCCCACTGTACTCTCATTTCACAGGAGAATACCCCACAGAGGGGGGCGCTGCCAGTGTGGGCAGGTTAGTGAGCAGCAGAGCCGGGCTGTCTGACCCTCGCGTGTGCTCTCCCACGGTACCAGCGGCCCTGCTGCCCCTCAGCCCTGGTCTCTGCTAGACCTACCCTATGACAGCAGATGGTCAGGACCAGGACCTCCATGTCCAATTCTGCACTTTCTATCCTGTCCTGCCGTACAGAAGACACCGATTCCACAAATGGCGCTCCATGGGCAATCACCTGCAAAAAACTAACCTGTACCAAATACAAGAAGCTCAAAGCGGATCAAAAATCTAAATGCAAAGCCTAAAACTATAAAACAACTGACAGAAAACATGGCCAGGTATAGAATACAGTGGGGCCTTGGTATAGAATACAAGAAAATCTTTATTCTCTTGGATTTGGCAAAGATTTCTTACACGTGGCATCAAAAGACTGATCCATAAGAAATAAATATTAAAAACTATTACATCAAACGTTAAAACTTCTGCTCTTAAAAGGCTCTGTCAAGAGAATAAAGACAAGCTACAGATAGAGAAAAAAATATATAGGCACATATCTGATGAAAGACTTGTACACATAAGAATAAAGAACCCTCAAAATGAAGAAAACACCGAATTTTTAAAATAGGCAAACGATTTGAAAAACTGTATCATCAAATAGGATATACAGATGGTACATTAAGCCCATGAAAAAAAATACATCAATATTCATTAGGAAATGCAAATTAAAACCACAATGTGATATCATCACACATCTATTGGAATGATAAAAAACAAACAAAACAAAAGCAAAACTGACAAAATCAAGGACATGGAGTAATTGGAACGCTCATTCATTGTTGTTAGGAATTCAAAATGCTACAGTCACTTCGGAAAACACTGCTAATTTTTCATAAAGTCAAACACAGATTCGCCACACAACCCAGCAATTCTCCGACTCTTAGGTGAAATGAAAATTTATCTTCACACAAAAACCTGTATATAAATGAATATTGATAACCACCAAAAACTGGAAAGGAACTAAATGTCCTTAATTTGTGAATGGATAAACAAACTGGGGATACAGAATACTGCCTGGCAACAAAAGGAACCAAACACCGAGATTACATATTCATAAAACCGTGGAAAAGAGACCATGGCTGAATACCAAATGCATCACGCCAAGTGAAGGAAGACAGAGTCAAGTGAGTTTGGAGCAATTTCCATGGCATTCTGGAAAAGGTAAAGCTATAGGGACAGAAAGCAGATCAGGGTTAGCGGGGCTGGAAGTGGGGGGTAGGGCTTGACTACACAGCGGTGGGAGGGAACTTGGGGGTGACAGGCTGTTCTGTGTCTTGGGGTGGTGGTTGCCGATGGCATGAATTTGTCAAAGTTCACAGAACTGTACACTCAAGAGAGTAAATTTTACCAAATGCCAATTATATGTCAACATTTAAATAGTAAGATGGGGAAAGTGTATCTGTTATTTATAAAATTACTAGAGGCCCAGTGCATGAAATTCGTGCACTTGGGGGGGCGTCCCTCAGCCTGGCCTGCGCCTTCTTGCACTCCGGGAGTCCTCAGGGAATGTTCGACTGCCGGCTTAGGCCCGCTCACCACATTAGCACTGCTGCGGAGGCAGGAGAGGCTCCCGCCACCGCCACTGTGCTCGCCAGCTGTGAGACCAGCTTCTAGCTGAGCGGCACTCCCGCTGTGGGAGTGCACTGACCACCAGGGGGCAGCTCCTGCGTTGAGTGTCTGCCCCCTGGTGGTCAGTGTGTGCCACAGCAAGCGGGTGTTCTGCTGTTCAGTCAATTTGCATATTAGCCTTTTATTATATAGGATAGAGACAGCGTAATGGAGGAGTTAAGAACATAGATGTGAAGCTAAAAGCCCCGTTAACTTATTCCACACCCTCAGAAGGCCGTAGAGATGAAACGAGAGGAGGCGTGTGAACCAGCAGAGATCACACAAGGGCCCCAAGCATTAGCAGGTGCTGTAACTTCCATTCCCCGAGGAAGGTCACCTCCGTCAGCCGCCCTTCGTGCGCACTGCGTACTCGCTGGCTGGGGACTGTGCCTGGGACACGGGGACACACTCGGCCCCCGGCAGCTGCCTCACTGCATCCGTCCCAGCCAGAGCTCCTTGTAGACCAAAAGCCACAGGAAGGCGTTTTGTGCAAGAACGGAAAGGTGGTGAGGTGGAAGCCATGTCACCACGCAGCGTGCAAAGGCCCTCTTCTGACCCCTGAGCAGGATCTGAGGACCCACCCTTCATATTCACAAATCCATGGAAAAGAGAGCATGGCTAAATACCAACTGCATCACGCCAAGTGAAGGAGTGTGGGAGCGGGCTGCCTGTCCGGGGAGAGGGCAGCACGGAAGCCCACATTCTGGGATGTGAACACAGAGCCCAGGGCGACACAAGGCTTCACTGTTCCCGTCCCGGCCAACTTCGTGGCCCCATCCCAGCCCAGGAGCCTCCCCGGTGTTTGACGGCAACGCCACTGCTGGGGGGAGGTGGGGGGATGTGGCTACGAAGTCAGTAAGTTCCTTTCTCGCTTTGACATGAATGACGGCCAGCACTGTGCTCTCCCCAGGGAGACCCACTCTTCCGGTTGTCGAGGAAGCAAGACATGGGGAACATGCAGTGATGTTCGGTTCTATTAAAAGCTCCTCTCTCTCTCTCTCTCTCTCTCTCTCGCACAGAGGAGGGGGGGTTCTTCAACCCCCTGCCAGATCGCCCTAATCTTCCTGAAGATAAGGGGATTGGGTTATGATGAAAAGTCCGGGCGCAGGAAACACATTCCGCCTCGATGGCTAAAACCTGATCCAGACAACAATCCAGAGCGGGCGCGGCTCCCACCCCACCAGGAGGCGTTTCTGCGTACAATTAAGTTAACAAAACCAAGAAGAGCAGAAACTGATCCTGGCTCACTGATGTCCTTTAAGCAATTGCTCGTATTTCAAGTCGACTCGAGTTTCCATAAAAACCTTTTCTTGGGCAGAGAACGCTCATTCCTTTGACTACAGCTTTAACTCGATGTGCTTTTATTCCTTCTTCAGAAATCACTGTTCCTTCCTTTGGCTCAATCCCGCCTCCTGTGCCCAAGTTCATGGCTGACAGGCACAGCCTGGCTGAGGGGCAGCGCATGTGGGAATGAGGGGAACTGAGGCACCTCTCTCAGTGCTGGCCGCCCTCTCTCGGCAGGACCCCCGTCCTCTCTCAGCAGGACGCTGGCTACCCCAGGGCCCCTGCCCTCTCTCCACAGGACGCTGGCTATCAGCCCAGGGCCCGTCCTCTCTCGGCAGGACGCGGGCTACCCCAGGGCTCCCTCGCTCACAGAGTGCGGAGGCCTCAGCAGGATCAAAGAAAGGGAATTCCTTGTTACACCGGAGGGCCTGGGAAAAGAAACTGAAATAATTGCCAAAGACAACAATGGACCCTGCTTGGGGGCAGTGGGCTTAGAATCACAGCATTAGCGAATGGGAACTTACCAGGGCTCCCCCCGCCAGAGCCACTGACCACACAGTTTTCCAAGTGGCCTGTGGCTCAGCTCTCCCCACAGCAAGTACTGGGGGGAAAGAAGGCGCAGCTCCCTGCGCTCAGACAGGCCGAGCCCGGAGGAGCGGCACAGGAGCCTGGAGCGCTTGGAGAATCGGGTCGGTGCTTATCCGCATGTGTTCATTGGCTCCAAACACCTGAATCCTCACCTATGTACCTGCAAGCAAACCACAGACTTGCAGCCAAGATGCTGTCAGCTCAGACTTTGGAGTGCTCCCCGGGCTCCAGACCCGGAGCACTGGTTCGTAAAATATAAAGAGGAACCAAAGTACTAATAGCTTTATGAGGCCAACATACCAGACACACATCTCCCTGGACAGACATGGAGCAGCAATGGGAAGCAGTGAGCTGAGCACGCGGGCTGCAGGTCTGGGAGCGGAGTCGCAGTGTCAGGTCAGTTTTGAGGGTTACCGGGGACTGAAATGCTCCGCCAGAGAAAGGCGAGGAGGGGAGCTCTCAGCCTGAAGCCGGGGTGAGGAGCTCCTGTTTATAAATCAGAGGCTGAGGACACCTGTTCCCTGAGCTGAGTGTTCACAGGGAGCTGTGGGCCTGGGAAGGCTGACGGCAGAGGCAGAGCCAGGATACCTGTGGAGAGCGGCTACAGTGTTTGGACAGGTTCAAGCCTCGGACTCATGAGAGGGCACAGTCCTCTCATGGCCACGTGCAAGTCCCAGCTTGGAGGGCAGGGCCCTCCCAGCACAATTATAGCCAACAGCTATAGTTGTGAACTTGAACCTATGGTCCGAACACGTAGCCCCACGTGCCTGAGTGATGTGGGCTTGGTGGAGTTCAGGTGCATGTGACTGAGTAGATTCTAAACCCATGAGAATGTTGTAAACATCTTGACCACGCCCTTACTTTGCCTCGTGGAATCTGCTATAAAATAAAGACACGGCTTGGAGTCTATGGTGCTATCGCTAGCTCTCCATCAAAGAGGCTCTCCATGAGAGAGGACAGCGTCCCACCCAGACCCAGCTTTTTCTCTTGTCTGTCTTTTCTCCATCCTTCACTGCCCCCTCTCAGGGTCACTGAACCTGGCTGAGCTGGCACGTGACATAAGGCGCCCAACGTGGGGCTGAGTATGCCATGGCCGTGCCGGCTCGCCACAGATGCCCATCACCTAGGAACCAGACCTGGCGCAGCCTGCACAGCACTGGGACGCAGCAGGTGCCAACGCCACTGAGTCCAGTTCTGAGCTGGGCCTGACGGGCCTGGGAGAGGCAAGTACAAAGCTCCCAGCTGGAGGGATGAGCACAGGGAGAGAGAAAGGAACAAAACAAAACCCAAAGGGGCAAACATGAGCCCGCTGTCCCAAACGCTAACACACGCAGTGAAGTGCAGCGCTAAGGAAGGTAACCAGCAAAAATCAACCAGCAGAGCATGGTCTGAGTCCAGTAAAATCAGCTACGGCGCTGACTGACGATGTCAGAAAATAAACAACAGAGAGGCACGCGTTGGAGTGAACACAACGTTATCCAACAGAAACAGGTAAAAAGTGAATCCGAAATCCGGGAAATTAAAAAACAGTCATTAAACAAACTCAATAGCAAAACCTTTCCTGGGACATGGTTTAAGGGAGTGTTATTTCTGGGAAACATGGAATAAACACCAGAAGCCACGTGCAGACCACGGGGAGCAGGACCTGGGCGGAAGCAGAGCAAGGCTAAGTACGTTTCTTCTGGGTCCGGTACTGCGCCTTTTCAAACTGCACACATGTATCACTTTAGTAACAATTAAAATAAAAAAAGACCACGACAAATAACATGAATGTGGGGAACCTTTTTCTGCCAGGGGCCATGTGGATATTTATAACATCATTCTTGGGCCATACAACAGTACTTAAACGTTAGCCTGCTGTATTTGGTCAAACATTTAACTAACTCACCCCTGATGCCTTGGCAGGGCCAGACCAAGTGATTTTTCGGGCCTTATATGGCCCACGGGCCCGACGTTCCTCACCCCTGTTCTAGTCTAAATTATATTCTTGGAATGAAGCAAACCGTCAGTGAGATAAGCACTTAGATGACATATTTCTTCACCCTTTTTGATACTTCTTTCGTTAAATTATAATTTGAAATTATGCCAAGCAGCCGCATTGAGGAATATTATGAAAATCGGCCATTTACATTGCTGTGGAGTTCTGATAAGAACGTTGGCCATCAACCTCAGGGGACCCTGGGAGCCGCACGCCTCGGTGCCAGGAGCAGCTGTGCTCTGGCCGAGGACCGGGTGCGAGTTGTGAAACCAGTCTCTTAGCTTTGGCTGCTGGGAAAGCTGGAGCACATCTTGTATATAAAATCACATGGCGTGCACTCTGGGTACTAAGCTGCTTTCAGCTTATTCATGGTCACTCTTATTTCACAATCATTACAAACTGTGTTGCTGCTTTACTATCTGTGTGTGCATGTGTGTGCCTGTCGGCCACTTTAGAATCTTTGGGGTGGAGAAAGGGGTATAATTAGATACAAAGGTTATGTAAAGGAACAGAAGAGCGAAGAGAAGAGAAAAAAGAAGAGAAGAGAAAAAAGAAGTAAAGAGACCAGAAACCGAGGCAGCTGGATCATGGGGGGCATGACTTTGGAGGACAGTGGATGCCAAGGTAAGAGCCAGACGCTGACCCTGAAGACTAGATACTGCTCCACGCTGTAGGCTTCTGGCGCGGAGAAGTGGCCTCTAAGAGAACATTATAAGAGGGCGAGATGGATGGAAGGGAAGAGACTGGGGGCCAGGTGACCAGTCAGGGGCAACTCCATCGAGGAGTGAGGCATCAGGGCTGTGGCTAAATTAAAAGACACTGTTTTAAAAGAAGGATCAACCAGCTGTGCCAGGCTTTAGGAAGAAAGACTGTCATGGCAAGGAAGTATGGTTTTGGGGGTGTTTTTTTTTGCAACAAAACATGTGACACCCAGAAAGCACGCTACATATTACACACAACTTTTGGAAACACTCAATTCCATTGGGTCTGTTCTGCTTCTCTTGCCTTGTATTTTGAGCTGGGTAGCCACAGGAGAAGCCAAATCATTCCAAAACCTTCTTTGGAGGTAAATTTGACTTCCCCCCAAAATTAAGCAGCTGCTGATTACAGATGACAACTCACCCACACACGTAAATCACACCCACTACCGAAAGCCTCTTGCCTCCCTGAAACAGGACACGCGGGCAGAGCAGTCACATGCGCACACAGGCACCTAATAAACGGAGGCCTAGACGAAGGTTCTAGGTTCCAAGAAAAGCAGACACATAAGCCTGACAGTAAATTTGCTTCTGAAGTAAATTTGCTTCTGGCGGAACTTACTGTGAATTTACGATCGTTTGGGACTGCACGAGGCTGAATTTACTTCTGTTATGTTTTCAGAGCAAATCCACAGCATGGCGATTCAGAAGGGAGATTTATAGTGCTAATCAGAATAAAACTTTCATGGAAATAGAAACTTACAATATAGCTGATGAACTAACTGAAAGCAAGTTCACATTCTCATCTAAACACTTACCCACTCACTGTCACTAGGAAACATCTCAGAGAAACATGAGATCACAGAGCTGGAGGGACCTTCCCTGAGACCATCAGCCTCATTCTCTTGTATTTGTCCTTCTCCATCCCACTCCCTTCACTTAGCACAATGCCCTCAAGGTCCATCCATGTCATGACAAATGGAGAGATTTGTTTTTTAATGGCTGAATAACACACACACACAGCCCTAGGAGGGCTTCCCTTTGTTTGCTGCCTTTTTAAAAATTAACTTTAGAAAGAGGAAGGGAGAGAGACAGAGAGAAACATCGATGAGAGGGAGACATCAATTGGCTGCCTCCTTCACACCCCACACTGGGGGATCCATCCCGCAACCTGGGCATGTGCCCTGACCAGGAATCCAACTGTGACCTCCTGGTTTCACCACCCAGCCTGGACCTCCCGGCACCGCCCAGCCTGGACCTCCCCACACCGCCCAGCCTGGACCGCCATCACCACCCAGCCTGGACCTCCCGGCACCGCCCAGCCTGGACCTCCCCACACCGCCCAGCCTGGACCGCCATCACCACCCAGCCTGGACCTCCCGGCACCGCCCAGCCTGGACCTCCCCACACCGCCCAGCCTGGACCGCCATCACCACCCAGCCTGGACCTCCCGGCACCGCCCAGCCTGGACCTCCCCACACCCGCCCAGCCTGACCGCCATCACCACCCAGCCTGGACCTCCCGGCACCGCCCAGCCTGGACCTCCCCACACCAACCAGTCTGGACCATCCAAGCCCCTGCTAAGTAAGCTCTGTTCTGAGACCCCTGGCTCCTCGGGCCCCGCCCACAGCCACACGCGCTTTCCCCACATCTTCCTTCTGCTCCGTGACCTGAAGCCAGGGCTGCCTCTGAGGTGCAAAGGCGAGCCAGGCGAGCGCCTCTCGTTCACAGAGAGCGCTGTACCCCAGTTCCACATGACCACGTCTAAGCAGCTTCAAAAGCAGCCTGTTAGCGAGGCCGGGGCAGCGCACACCCGTCTTCCTCCCTCAGGCACAGGTCCTTGGTCTCCTCCAATGAGGTGAGGATGTAGATGAGCTGATCTCTGCTCCCTCTCAGCTTCGCTCTAGGGCCCTAATTTTCAACCAAGCCCCTGGCCCGCGGGCCTCAGCCCCAGCTTCAGATCAGACCAACGGCAGGGCTCACTGGGTGATTACGATGTGCCCAGTGCGAAGCCAACAAATCTGGGACTTGCCACGCCAGAGAATATGCTGACCCACCCACGACTTCGCTACAAGGGCCGGAGCTCATGCGTGGTCGTGCCCGGCAGCGGCTGGGCAACAGGAGGCTAGTTATTTATTTCATTCAAGCCCAGGAAACAGACTCCTACAGCCTCCCTCACCATCCACCACGCACCACACACCACGCACCACCGACCACCCACCATCCACCATCGGAACCGCCTGGACCCATTACCAGACTGTGCAGCAGCTTTCTACCCGGCTCCCTGCAGCCTCAGCCGCCCTTTTGCCTCTAAACTGCTTTGAGAGAGACCTTCCCAGTGCTCGCACCTGATCCGTCATTCATCCCCGGGAGATTTCCGATGGCCGCTCCCTGCCTCCGGGATAAAGGCACACAAGGGCTTTGCGGCTCACTGTCTGTCTGCCTTTCGGTCTTAGTGCTCCTCGTCCACCCGGAGTCGGTCACAATCAGGTGCACTGACTGACACACCGCGGACCCATGTGCACGATGCCCGCCCGTGAGCACCAGGCACCCCTGCCTCAGCCGCCAGGCCTTCTCCCCGTCCGCTCAGAACTCTCGTCCTGCAGGCTGGGCTCCAAGGCGCCTCTCCGTGAAGGCTGCCCGCTCCCCGCCGTTCCTCCTTCGTGACATTGAAGTTCACAAACCCACGGTGTCAAAGCTGAAGGCCTCAAAGGCAGAAGCATCGTTACTCGTATTTGGGGAAATACGCAGCCAGGTTCCTAACTGGTAACGACACCTGAGTCGTTTCATCAGCCAAAGATGAAAACCTTTCCCAAGACTCCCTGGCGCAGTTTTAATGGAGGCTCTGCCACTGAAGGTGGGGCTCACTTAGCGGGAAGCATGTGTCAGACTTGCCTACGTCAGCAGACGGTTAATGGAACGGAACAGAATCACACTCAGCGGTGAATGCCACTGACCACGGCCTCCCGCGCCCGCAGCTCTCATGGGAAGTGCAGTGACATCCCCAGCGAGTGACCGCAGGAGGCACTGGCTGGACACCGAATGCAGTGCTTCCCTGGAAACGTCCAGGCAAAGGGAACCCTTCCCAGGAATCCCAGCTTCCCATGAGGTGCAGCTGTGGGTACTTGTGGCCACATTAAAGGGAGACTGTTGTTGTTTCTGGAATGGTCACAGGCAGAAGGTAATTATGGGGGCTGCGTGGCGGGGGAGAGGGGAAGTATAGGAGGAAGAAGGCGGGATTGCCACTGAGGAGATGACACAAACTCGCTGGAGCAAAACGCTCCGTGAGGTGGTCTCAGGCCCCGAGGAAGCATCTCAGGGCTGGGAGCGCGATGGGGCTTGTTGGCAGCGTGACGGGAGGCGGTGGGGAGCGGGATGCATCTTTCTTCTGCTTCGTGACCTGAAGCCAGGGCTGCCTCTGAGGTGCAAAGGCGAGTCAGGCGAGTGCCTCTCGCTCACAGAGAACGCTGTACCCCAGTTCCACATGACCACATCTAAGCAGCTTCAAAAGCAGCCTGTTAGCGAGGCCGGGGCAGCGCTCACCTGTCTTCCTCCCTCAGGCACAGGTCCTCGGTCTCCTCCAATGAGGTGAGGAGGTAGATGAGCTGATCTCTGCTCCCTCTCGGCTTCCCTCTAGGGCCCTAATTCTCAACCCAGCCCATGGCCCTCGGGCCTCAGCCCCGGCTTCAGATCAGACCAACGGCAGGGCTCACTGGGTGATTACGATGTGCCCAGTGCGAAGCCAACAAATCTGGGACTTGCCACGCCAGAGAATATGCTGACCCACCCACGACTTCGCTACAAGGGCCGGAGCTCATGCGTGGTCGTGCCCGGCAGCGGCTGGGCAACAGGAGGCTAGTTATTTATTTCATTCAAGCCCAGGAAACAGACTCCTACAGCCTCCCTCCCCATCCACCACGCCCCACCCACCACGCACCC
>NW_005370397.1:1071685-1074321 GCF_000412655.1 Myotis brandtii
GTGATCAACCAAAGACCTTGTATGCATAACCCATGGACACAGACAGTGGGGTGGTGAAGGCTGGCGGGGGTGGGGCAGGCTGGAGGGGGCTCATGGGGGTAAAACATATCTTTATCACACACCAAAAAGCGTACGAGGTAAGATACTACTCCGTGTCTCCACCGAAATAATCACGTGTAAAATTTTCTTGCAATACCTTCCAACCTTATGTGGTGAGCACATATATTTATTTTAAGGAACTGGGCTCATTAACTCTGGACACGTTTACCACTTACCTTTCATTCACTGGGCAGTAAAGTATCAAGAGCTGTTATATGTTCGGTGTCGCTAAGGTGTGTTTAATAAATTCTACAATCACTGGTAACCAGAGGAGCCAACACAGCCCTGGCAGCCAATGGGTGGCAGATGACGTGGCCAGATTGCTTACATCCAGGCAGCTGCACAGCGGCCTCGCGGAACTCAGGGGTGACCAGACCTGGTATCTGCAATGAGGAGACTGTTTTCTTCCTGGTGACTCGATTCCAAAGCAAAGTGGAATAAAGCATGAGGAGAACCTCATGTCAGGATGCAACCTCCGCTGCAGGCTCTTAAACTGACTTCTTGTGACCTTTCCAAATACAGCAACTGTGCCCTGTCTTGAAAGGTGAAAGGTCATAGGTGAGAAGGCACACTCCAGGGGCTTCTCGGGTTTCTGTGTAGCCCCAGCGTCCACTTCAGGATACAGGCCTTCAGGGAACATCATGATGCTGACACATTTCTCACCAGACAGATCTCCTAGGTGCTGCAAGTACAATTCAAAATATACAGAATCCAACTGCTGACCCTCACCCTGACCCCCACCCCTGCATCTCAGCCGGCGCCTTCCCAGCCTCCGCTGACAGCAATTCACCTTTGGTGTTATCACCTGAAGCTGCGGCGTCACCACGGACTTCTCTTTCCTTCACACCCCATCGGGTCCGCCAGGAAGTTCTGTGGCTCAACTCATCATTCTGCCGTTTCCAGTGCTGCCACCACCCCGGTCTGAGCCCCCATCCCTGCTCCTGTGAGATGCAAGTCTCACAGCTGGTCTCCTTGAGTCCCTTGGGGCCCTGCACCCCGTCCTCTGAAACGGGCGTCCTCTGCTCCACGGCTCCCCCTTCGCTTAGACCAGTGGTTCTCAACCTTCTGGCCCTTTAAATACAGTTCCTCATGTTGTGACCCAACCATAAAATTATTTTCGTTGCTACTTCATAACTGTAATGTTGCTACTGTTATGAATCGTAATGTAAATATCTGATATGCAGGATGGTCTTAGGCGACCCCTGTGAAAGGGTCGTTCGACTGCCAAAGGGGTCGCGACCCACAGGTTGAGAACCGCTGGCTTAGAGCAAAGGTCAAGTCCTCCCAATGTGTCCCCACAGCTCCAGTGCGCTTCCTGGCCGACCACTGGCCATGCCGCACTAGTCTGCATGGCATAAGCGAAGTCACATTTACAAACTGCATAGGAACTTGGTAAGAGAAATTCGCTGTGCCTCTCATATAAAACATTGGAATTTTACTTTCTATGTTTATTTTCAAATGTTTTTTGTTTTTTTTTTCTTCAAGACCATCAAATAATTTACTGCAACAGAACCTGCGCCCAGTGGGCCGGGACGGGCTGCAAATAGATGCGCGGCTGGGGCCGGAGACCTCAGTTCACCAGTCTGTGCAAAGCATCCTGGGAGGCCCACGGTCACTCTGTCCCCCAGCCCTGGGCTGGCCGGGCTTTGGCGGCACTTCCTTCCTTCCTTCCCCTCCTCCCAGCATCCGGCACCTCCGGGGCTCCTGTGCGGGGCGGGCACACAGGACCCGCAGGGGCGTCAGGAGAGCAGGCACTTGCAGCTCATGCAGCCAGGGCCGCCCTCGTCCGGCGGGCTCAGCTTGCGCACCTTGTGCTGCCGGATCTCACGCACCAGCGTGTAGAAGGCGTCCTCCACGCCCTGGCGCGTCTTGGCGGAAGTCTCAATGTAGGGGATGCCATAGCTGCGGGCAAGGTCCTGCGCCTGCCGAGACTCCACAGTACATGTTCCCTACCAGCACCATAGGCACGTCGTCCGAGTCCTTCACCCGCTTGATCTGCTCTCGAAAGACTTGGTGTTGTTGATGGCGAACACACAGAGGAAGCCCTCCCCGGTGCGCATGTACTGGTCCCGCATGGCACTGTACTCCTCCTGGCCCGCCGTGTCCAGAATGTCCAGCAGACACGTCTCCCCGTCAATGACCACTTGCTTCCGGTAGGAGTCCTGTGGGAGGACACCGCTCAGGGACCCCCTCCTCTGGGGGTGTGGCAGCAGCATCACCAGCCCCTCCTGTGCTCCCCAGGTCCTCCATCAAGGGGACCGCTCCTGCAGAGCAGGCAGAAGACAGGCCCCCTGGAGGGTGGTGCTGGGGTGAGGAGCGGCCCGCTCACCTCGATGGTGGGGTCGTACTCGTCCACGAAGTGGTTCTGGATGAGCTGGATGGTCAGGGCGCTCTTCCCCACACCTCCGGCCCCCACCACCACCAGCTTGTACTCGGTCATCGCTCCTGGGGCCGCGGCTCGGGATGCTGCGGTGGCCTCCTGTCCCACCTGCCAAGGAAGGCCTGTCAGCCACGCCCAGGCCCCACCGGGCAGACCT
>NW_005370397.1:1076121-1114243 GCF_000412655.1 Myotis brandtii
CGTGACCTGAAGCCAGGGCTGCCTCTGAGGTGCAAAGGCGAGTCAGGCGAGTGCCTCTCGCTCACAGAGAACGCTGTACCCCAGTTCCACATGACCACATCTAAGCAGCTTCAAAAGCAGCCTGTTAGCGAGGCCGGGGCAGCGCTCACCTGTCTTCCTCCCTCAGGCACAGGTCCTCGGTCTCCTCCAATGAGGTGAGGAGGTAGATGAGCTGATCTCTGCTCCCTCTCGGCTTCCCTCTAGGGCCCTAATTCTCAACCCAGCCCATGGCCCTCGGGCCTCAGCCCCGGCTTCAGATCAGACCAACGGCAGGGCTCACTGGGTGATTACGATGTGCCCAGTGCGAAGCCAACAAATCTGGGACTTGCCACGCCAGAGAATATGCTGACCCACCCACGACTTCACTACAAGGGCCGGAGCTCATGCGTGGTCGTGCCCGGCAGCGGCTGGGCAACAGGAGGCTAGTTATTTATTTCATTCAAGCCCAGGAAACAGACTCCTACAGCCTCCCTCACCATCCACCACGCACCACACACCACGCACCACCGACCACCCACCACCCACCATCCGGAACCGCCCGGACCCATTACCAGACTGTGCAGCGGCTTTCTACCCGGCTCCCTGCAGCCTCAGCCGCCCTTTTGCCTCTAAACTGCTTTGAGAGAGACCTTCCCAGTGCTCGCACCTGATCCGTCATTCATCCCCGGGAGATTTCCGATGGCCGCTCCCTGCCTCCGGGATAAAGGCACACAAGGGCTTTGCGGCTCACTGTCTGTCTGCCTTTCGGTCTTAGTGCTCCTCGTCCACCCGGAGTCGGTCACAATCAGGTGCACTGACTGACACACCGCGGACCCATGTGCACGATGCCCGCCCGTGAGCACCAGGCACCCCTGCCTCAGCCGCCAGGCCTTCTCCCCATCCGCTCAGAACTCTCGTCCTGCAGGCTGGGCTCCAAGGCGCCTCTCCGTGAAGGCTGCCCGCTCCCCGCCGTTCCTCCTTCGTGACATTGAAGTTCACAAACCCACGGTGTCAAAGCTGAAGGCCTCAAAGGCAGAAGCATCGTTACTCGTATTTGGGGAAATACGCAGCCAGGTTCCTAACTGGTAACGACACCTGAGTCGTTTCATCAGCCAAAGATGAAAACCTTTCCCAAGACTCCCTGGCGCAGTTTTAATGGAGGCTCTGCCACTGAAGGTGGGGCTCACTTAGCGGGAAGCATGTGTCAGACTTGCCTACGTCAGCAGACGGTTAATGGAACGGAACAGAATCACACTCAGCGGTGAATGCCACTGACCACGGCCTCCCGCGCCCGCAGCTCTCATGGGAAGTGCAGTGACATCCCCAGCGAGTGACCGCAGGAGGCACTGGCTGGACACCGAATGCAGTGCTTCCCTGGAAACGTCCAGGCAAAGGGAACCCTTCCCAGGAATCCCAGCTTCCCATGAGGTGCAGCTGTGGGTACTTGTGGCCACATTAAAGGGAGACTGTTGTTGTTTCTGGAATGACACTGCCACAGTTGTACACTGTTATGCTAATACTGGCTCTGAACTGAAAAATGACCACCCCCGACTCCCCGGCCAGCAGGCCACCGCTGCCTCACCTGGAGGACTGCAGCATCCTGACCCTTGTTCTCACAACCGCGCCCACACAGACAATGTCATCATGCAGCTGCTTTGCCCGCCCCTTCAGTGACGCTCCATCCCTGTCCCCTCCCTCCCGCAGACCTTCACTGAGGGCCTCCTGTCCACCAGGCACCGTCAGGGAAACGTCAGGTGCACCGAGCTCCTCGGCAAGGCTGCCCTGGGTTCCCCGGCTTGGGCCCCGCATGTTCCCTCGTCTGCTGGGCACAGCTGCACGCTCCAGCCCACCGACCTGGCCTGCTTCCTGCTCCTGAGCTCGCCGTTCGGTCGCGGGCCTGCGTGTCTGTCTAGAACACCTTCCCCGGCTTCGCCAACTTTAACTCTATGGAGCCTTAAGGGGCCAGGACTCTCTGCTCCGGAAGCCTTCCTTGACCACGCCCCGCCCCTGCCCCTCACACCACCTAGTGCCCTGCTCTGAACTTCCAGAAAGCCCTGTGCACATTGACACGACTGACCTTCACATGTTCTACCCCGGTTTTCTGTTCTGCGTCCGTGTCCTCAATTGTGCCTTGACGTGCTGAAGGCGAGACTGGGCCCTACTCATCCTCGTGGTCCCGATGCCACCTGGGCGCCGTGGCCCGTAGGCATGCAGGGGTTCTGCTAAATGACTCAGCACAGAAGCAAAGCTGACTGGGTGAGGAACCAGGGTCCTAACCCCAGCACTTACATTGAACCTGACGTTAGGGACACTAACTCGCTCAACTCCTGCCAAGCACAGTTCTCTCCATCACTGGGCTCCTGGGAATGCTGGCAGCCGATGACATTGTTGGCAACAGTGATAACCTCCCCAAACAGGAAGTCCCATGACGGTGGCCTGGCCTGTCCATCTTTCTTCCCTAATGCACGTTCTAGAAGACTGTCCGACAATAATATGTGTTTCATAACCTGGCAAACCCTGAAGAGGCAGCCATCAGCCATCCAGCTTGTGAGCCTTAAACAAAACAAACTCACAACACAGCCACCTCAGCATCACAGTGAAAGTCTTTAAATAGAAAAGTGTTCACTTAGGTGCTGCTTAACGGGAAATGACCCCAAGTGGCCAAAGGTGGGTTTCCGTGGAGAGAAACAAAGGGTGAGAAGCCTCCACGGTGACTTCCGGGCACCTTTCCAGCTCCTGTCTGGCTTAAACGTTCCCTCTCACACTGGGACGGCTGGCTCCCGTGTCACTTTCTTTCCAGGGCCCGGCCGCCCGCGGGTGCTGGTAGTTTCAAACCGGAGGCGGGGTCTGTTCACCTCAGGCTGTGCCTGTAGGACGCCTCACCCGTCACCCAGCAGGTCCAGGCCGGGAGCGTCCATGCCACAGACACGGTGCCTCCTCCCTCACGGGGCCTCAGGCTGGTACTCACATCCCCATAGCACATAGGAAACTGGGCAGGCCCTGGTGAGCAAGAAAGCTGCAATGCAGAGTTGATGCTGAAATTACCAAATTTTCTAAATTTACTTGTTACCCAATTTAACGACAGCAAATATTTGCACAATGAAAAGAAATGACTCCTCACCAAGCCCGGCATGCCTTGCCTCACGGTTCTCCTTCTCCCCTGCCTCTGCCCAGGGGTCAGCTTTAATGTGCAGGAGGCATTCGGGGGTGGGGTGGCCTCAGGCATAACTGAGCGGACACCAGCCTCCTTCAGTGATGCACAGTCCTGCACAGTCCACAGGGGTCCCCTGGATGCCCACCGGGCCCCCGGGAGAAGCACAAGCTTGTCCAGGGAGGGCTGAGGGGAGACCCTCGCCCTGTGGAGAAGCTGCTTGGACAAGTACCGCGGGGAGAACATCCGCACCTGCAGGGCCCGATGCCGGCAGAGCCGCCTTGTGTGGGGCGAGAGGAAGGGGTGGTGCTTGTCTCTCCAGAGATGGAAGGAGAAGGGCATGAAACAGTAAAATAAACACCAAAAGACGAGGTGTGTTTGCAACTAAGTGAAAACCAACCAAGGAGAATGCCTGGCAAGCAAGCCTAGAAAACAAGATGTCAGAAAACGTCTCTGTTGTTTCTGAAAATGTCGATCATTTCTAACCTTGATAAGCAAACAGAATTTTGTTTAAAATTTAGTAAAACACCACCATCGTCAGCATCAGCACCATAATCATGATTATCAAGGACAGCCGCCATCCCTCAGAACTAAACTAAGTTGCTGACAATGGACAGGTTCCCTTTCTCAGCCGCCTTGAAGGCGTGTCCGGCCCCAGAAACAAATCTCAGCCCCCCACCCCCACCTCCCCACCCCTCTTATTGCTGACAGAGCTCCCGAGGGCCTGGTGCTGAAGACGGGAAACTCACAAATGCCTTTGTAAGCGGCAGCTTATTCAGCGGAAGATCAGTTGGGGGGGAGTCTTATCGGGCCAAATCCTTGTCTACATCAAATACTTGGGTTTTACTGGCTGAGTGCTGTATAGATGCAGTAAAATCTTATGACCACTCTGTCTTCCTTGCCATAAACATCCACTTTAGCAGCTGGGAGGGGAGAAGAGACTGGGTTCTCCGCAGCGTCCGTATCCGTAACCCAGAGTTCAGGTGGCAGCTGCGCAAGCCCAGTGCCGGCGCGGGCAGCAGCCGGGAGCAGCCCATCCCAGACCCTGGCTTCTGAGCGGTTCCTCATCCGCAGGAGCTGCCTGGCCGGCCACACAGGGGAGGGTCAAGGCCAGGCCGCTGCCGGAGGTCACGGCCCTGCTTCCCTTCGCATCTTTGCCTGAACAATCACCAGACAGGCCGATAGGTTTGTAAAGGCCCAATGACAACCTAAAAGATTACAGCTGATCTGCTTTCTTAATACAAGTGAAAGGGAGTCACCATGGAGATGTGAGGAGTGGCCCTGAGATAAGCAAGCCCGGGGGGCTCATGCCATGGAAGGATGAGGACCAGCTGCAGAAACGTGAGAGGCACGAACTGTCGTGTGTGCAGGACACACACACTGTCGCGCATGTGAAAGGGAGTCACCGTGGAGATGTGAGGAGTGGCCCTGAGATAAGCAAGCCCTGGGGGCTCATGCCATGGAAGGATGAGAACCAGCTGCAGAAACGTGAGGCATGAACTGTCGTGTGTGCAGGACACACACACTGTCGCGCACACACCTCTCACACACATACACTAGGGACCATCACCATCCAGGAAAACGGCGACTAAAAGTCAGCCGGGCTATAACCTGGAGAGTAACGATGGGGAAGTCGGCCGGCTGAGGCGGCGTGTTTTCTCCTGGGCAGGACAACGAGAAGCTGTCCCTTGGGCTCCAGTGTCAGGGAAGGACCAGGCTGGGAGGGGCTTGGGGGAAAGGAGTGAGAACCAGGGCTCCTTACCTCCTCTCCGGCCTGGATGTCTCGGACAGCGCGTAGTAGGAGGTGGGGCCCGTTGAACACGATCGAACAGTTGGGGTCACAGCTGTGATTGAGCAAAGACATACTGGAGGAAAGAAGAAGAAAAAAGGGGAGACCATCACAGCTCAGCAGAGTCCAACATCTACATGCAATGAATACAATTCACTTGGGGGAGGGGCGCAGGCGAGGCTCAGGGCCCAGGAGGGAGCCTCGGGGGCGCTCACAGCAAGGCCTCTAGCCACTGCCTCGTCACTGAAATCTCCCCGGGATGGAGGCTAAGTGGGGAAGTTTGTTAATAAACACGTTTTCTGAGTCCTCTTTGGGGGTGGGTGGGGGTGGGGAGGAAGTGGTTGTCTCATTAGGTGCCAGGCAGTGAGACAGCCCGATATAAAGACGGAGAAGACAGCCGTGCAAGCACATCCCCCCCGAGACAGGTAATGGGACGCGGCCGTGTCCCTGCGGCCAGCACAGCTGACCTTCCCACGGGACCTCGTCTGTTCAGCCTGGGAGGAGCGGCCACCTCGGCTGGGGCGCCGCAGCTACCAGAGTAATAGACCTTCCTCCTCAGCAGACGCTGCGGTTGCCTTGCTAACTGGACCCGGTGCACCCTGGGCCTGGCCAGTGATTTCATCTCCCTGCAGGTGGCGTTTTTTACCACCCGGGGAAGGGACTGGATTGAAGCTGCCTCCATATCTGACAACACTTAGAACACCTGCACGTGAGCCTTCACATGTAGAAAGCACTTTCTGAGCAGCTGAGCATGTTTATCAAGTTTGATCACATGATCGTTCTTACGAGGGGCACTCACAGGTAAAGAAACGACACGTGGAAGTGAGGTGACTGCCCCAGGACTCAGCTAGTGAGTGGGACTGGACTTGAGCCAGGCGTCTGACCTCAGAGCACCTGGCTGCACCCCTCTGCTCTCCAAGGCCAGCGCCAATGGCCCTGCGGTCCGACACTTGTGAGATGTAAGAGAAGAGGCGGGATTCTCAGGTTCACAATTAATTACAAAGTGACGAGGTTTGTATTTGGACCCTCATGGCATGAAACTAGGAGTGACGGAGAGTGTGTGATGGACAGGCTAGTGGCTCAGTGATAAAGGCCACCTCAGTGACGGCCAGCGTCCGGCCTCCTGGGGCCTGGGCTCGAGTGAACTGAGCCAAAGGACGGAATGAACAGGTGGTACAGCCGGGGGCCTGGTGAAATGACCCAGTGTTTCGGCCAGGAGGCTGGGGAGCGGGAGGGGACTAACCAACCTCATCCTGACGGGGTATTGTCACCCACCGCCCCACCTTCTAACCCAAGTTCCCGGGAAAGGAATTCAGGTCTGCGGGCTGCCTCTTGGCTAACACCACGGTGACTGTCAACCTTCTGTCACCCATGGCACACATAAACTGATTACTAATATTCTGCGGTGCACCAAAGAATATATCTGTTGCCAATCTGACAAAAAAAAGGTATAATTTTGATTCAGCCACACTAGACAGCTATGGTTGTGTAAGCTGTTGCCATTTTTTAATCTGAGAATCTAAGGGAAAAGAGGTCAGTGCCCTTGACTAGCCAGGTATTGCATGTTTGAAAAATCCTTGAGGCCCACGGTTGAAAATCACTGCCACAGCATATAACGTGGGGTTATAAAGTTGTTTTCTTTAAACTTAACATTTTCCGTTTTCTTGTAAATTACCATCAGGTTTTAAGCCTGGCTCTCCAACAACCTGCTGCAATAGCCTTTCTACTGCCCCCCAAAGGCTGGGTCCCGGGGTGGGGATTAAAGTTGCTTCTCCCGGAGTGAAATGCCATACCTGGGGTACAGGCCCACGCCGACTTCCTGCATCTCCGCGTTGCAGATGGTGAAGGAATTGCAGATCAACTGCAGAAACAAGGGGGACAGTCGGGTTAGCAGAGTCACCCAAGAAACTTCACAGGCAAGAGAACGAACATCTCAAAATAAAACGCGGCGCCTTTGACTGGCAGCTTTGGCGAGGTCCGAGCCAAACCCGGATGCTCTTTCATCTGCAAAAGAACATACCTGGGCAGCACGTAAGAGCATATCGGTGGGTAAGGACAGACATACCAACATCCTGTAAAAAGCCAGGCGTCAGCCAGCACCGGGCCTGGGGTTTCCGTGTGCCCTCTCCCGTCAAGTTACATATGTTTTCTTAAGTTGATTTCAGAGGCCACGGCCAGACATGGCACAGCCGGTGGTTCCTGGGGGTCAACACCAGAAGCGGATGCCCTGGACAAGGTCGGACCGCCCAGGGCCACAGCTCCTGGCGCCCACAGCGGACAGCAGCCCCGAACCAGAACATGGGCCGCTGCACCCTGTCTTCCTTGCATTCGCCAAAGGGAATTACTTAGGAAGCTTGTGTACAAATTAAAAAATTACAGAAGGCTGAAAGGCACAGGGGCTTTGAGAGCTGGGAGGAAGGCCTCGGTCCTCTTAAATTCGAAAAGGCCTCGCCGACATGCGAGGGAGACTGGGCCAGCGCCACTGGGCTTGGAGGGCGCAGTCAGGGCTGGAGGCAGGTTCCTGTGAAAGGACGCAAAGTCTAAGAAAGCTCGAGTCCTGAGACTCTCCCTCTGCTCGGAAGAGCTTTTTATGAAATCCAGCGCAAGCTACACAATTTGGCATTTTTCCTCCAAAAGTCTGACAACGCTGCAGTTTCTAATCGGGAACTAAACTGGTGTACATACACATATTTTAAACACACTCTGGCTAAACTGCTTTAAAGGCATCTGTTTCACATTAAGTTGAAACAGTGTACTGCCTATACTTTTTTATGTATAAAATGGATGGTAAAAATATAGAACAAAAAAAAAATCCTGTGTTTTCTTTTTGAAACTTTAAACTTTTAAAAATGGGTATGATCTTTTTGGGGGGTGGGATATGAATACTTTTTTTTTTGTCTTGTTAATCCTCACCCGAGGACATTTTTTTCCATTGATTTTTAGCGAAACCGGCCAGGGCTAATACATATTTTAAAAGTGTAATCAGGAATCTAACTGAAGCAACCCACCAATGAAAAACCAGATCAAAGAGATCTAATTTGCAAACTTTCAAATCAAATGAAAATTGAATTTTTTTCTGAACTGTGAAGCAAATTCAAGGTTTTTACAAAATAGGTCTATTCTGATGGAATTTTTTTTTTAAGGGCTATCATGTTAACTTAGCTGTCTCTTCCTCCAGGAACTTCACCTGATCCCCAGACGTAGCTGACTTTAAAAAAAAAATTATCTTTCTTGTTGAAAGTATTACAGGTGCCCCTCCTTCCAGGCCCTCACCTTTTAGAGCATGTATAACACTGGACCATTACCCACCCGTTTCCTGGACACCATACACAACTAGACTGTGAAATGCCCAGAAGGCAATGCTAGCGTTTCACTGACCACTGTTCCCGGGTCTCCCACTGTGCCTGGCACATGCAAGTGACCAGCACACATTTGTTCTGATAGATGGATGGTTGCATGGGTGTGACCCTCAATATGCCCAGGGGGTCATTATCCTGAACAGGATGAGAACAGAAACAGAACACAGGCACTGTGAGGGGAAGGGGACGCAGTTCTGTGCCACGAGGAGGAGAAGTTCATCTTCCATCTCTCCTGTCCTTGGGCACCAAGTCTCTGTATGTCCTGCTCATACCACTGCGCATCCTTTCTCTCCATTCTAGGTCAACTTTTTCACCTTCTTTTCCGTCAGTTCAGTGGGTGAGATGGCAATTTTATCCACCGGAAGAACACACGGACTAGTTTGATTCTCTGCTTAAAATTCCCAGAGCCTCACACATTGGGCACAAAATAAATATTTGCACATGAATAAATGAATGAATGAATAATGATAGCCCCCATGTTTCTCTCCTTCCCTACCATTTCTCTTGCATCTTTCCCTTTTGTTCCTCACTTTCTTTCCTCTTTTTCTTTCCCTATTTTCATTATTATCAACTTGCCACCCTCATCCCTCATTCTGCCCCACTCCACAATATGAGTGGGACATTTTAGTTTTATTTCACAAATCCTAGACAAGTTCCTCATTTGTATTATTCTGAGAGGAATTATGTGCTAGCGTTCCTGTGCTAGTGAATAAAAATTTTAATTTATCTACTCTCCCTTCCATTAAAACATCGGTTCCAGGGAGCACTATCTGAATTAAGGACACTGTACGGGGAATCTTTGTGACAGATGTAGCTGAAGCAATGCAGGCATGAGGGCGCTCTCGGGGTTTTCTCTTTTAAATGAGAGGACAGGTAGACAAGTCTGTATGTGCTCAGGTGAAAACGTGAAAATAATTGCTCTTTATACCAAGAAATAAAATAATGGAAACACAGCCCAGAAATAAAAGTTTGAACATTTTTTCAAGCTACTGTCTTTGTATAAACAATTTTCCTAGAAAATTGCATAAGTTAAAGTTAATAAATGAATTTAGGAAAGTATATAAATGGGATCACAGTAGCCCTCAGTCCTTGGTTTTGCTTTTCAAGGTTTTGGTTACCCATGGTCCACTGTAATCCAAAAATACTAAATGAGAAATTCCAGAAATCGACAATTCACATTTTAAATCTCGCACCTTCCTGCTCCATCCCGCTCCGTCTGCCCAGGCCCTGAATCACTTCTTTGTCCAGCATCTCCACGCTGCATGTACACCCGCCCAGTGGTCACCTAATAGCTGCCTTGGTGATCAGATGGACTGTCAGGTGTCTCAGGCCACATTCAAGTCGCCCTTATTTCACTACTCATGGCCCCAAAGCGAAAGGAGTGAGGCTGGCAATTCGGATATGCCATAAAGTGCTTCTTTCAAGGAAAAAGGTGAAAGTTCTCAACTTACTAAGAAAAGAAAAAAATTGGATGTTGTGGTTGCTAAGACCTACAGTAAGACCGATTCTTCTAGCCATTAAATTGTGAAAAGGCTAAAGAAATGCGTGCTAGCTTTGCTATCGCAACTCAAACCGCAAAAATTGTGGCCACAGTGTGTGACAATTCTTAGTTAAGATGGAAAAGGCATTAAACTTTACAATAGGCATGTTTGTGTAGGGAAAACAAAACCTAGTATAACAGGACTCAGTACTGACCCTGGTTTCAGGCATCTACTGGAGGTCTTGGAACCTACCAAGGGGGCTATTGTCTATAATAATAAAAGCGTAATAAGCTAATTAGACCGGACAGCAGAACCACTTTCTGGATGTCATTCCGGATGTCCTTTTGGACTAAGCTGCGGCAGCGGGGGCTGAGGCAGAGGCGGTTAGGGGAGATCAGGTAGGCAGGCAGAGTGGTTAGGGGTGATCAGGCAGGCAGGCGAGTGGTTAGGGGCAATGAGGCAGGCAAATGAGCAGTTAGGGGCGATCAGGAAGGCAGACAAGTAGTTAGGGGTGATCGGGCAAGCAGGAGAGCGGTTAGGAATGATTAGGCAGGCAGAGTGGTTAGGGGTGATCAGGCAGGCAGGTGAGTGGTTAGGAGCCAGCAGTCCCAGATTGTGAGAGGGATTTCCCACAGGGCTTGGGCCTAACCGGCAGTCAGACATCCCCCGAGGGATCCCGGATTGCAAGCCAGGCTGAGGGACCCCTTCTCCCTCTCCCCCTGCACAAATTTTGTGCACCGGGCCTCTAGTATTTAAATAAAAAAGCAATTCTTTCTGAAAAGTAAGCTTGAGTGTTACCTTTAAAATATTTCCCCTGCCAGGATATTAAAAAGTCATGTTTACTCTTCAAAATTTTTCCTTCGAGATCATCAAAAGCCTTTGTAACTCTACAGTCTCTCTAGATGATAAAAACCTAGTAAGCTAGTATAAGGCCACTGAGCCTCTGTATTTTGTGAAAACAACTAAAGTGAAATTTAAAATATTCTATGAACAAATTCTTTCATCATTTGGTTCAGATTCGAGGTCCAGAAGCTGAGGCTTGGGTTCTGAGGTTAAAATTCTCCTGTAATAATTAATATCAACACTCAAGGGGGATATTTCAGAGACTTGTTTTATATTGGTGTTTAAATTTCACATGCTCCTCTAATTTCCTGAACCAGAAGCCTTTTGTTGTAGCAGTAAACAGGAAGATCACCTCCCCCATTACCTTGAATGGCAAAGCTAAGCAGCCCTCAGAACACTTACAGCCCGTTCAGAACAGGGTGAGTGGACACCCACAGAACACCGTCCCCTCCAGCCCCTCCCCCAGTCACTGGTGTTTACAAAGAGCCTGCTCTGTGACCATGTGGCTTTAGCTGGCTTCTAGCCTACTTCAAAGATTGCTTTGTATTTCAAATATATATATAAATTTTAAACCATAAAGAAGGGAACTCAGTTTCTGAACATAAACATAAAGTTTCCTCAAAGACTACCTGCATCTCTACTTAAAGCATAAGTAGAGGGACTGTCCCGGACACAGAACCTTGGACATGTAGCTTATGAACTAGAGGGACTGAATGTAGATTTTCAAAAGGGAATGTGCTACGTTTAGGCTCATTAAGCTCTGTGTATAGAAGGAAAGAACGTAGGGAGGGTTGGCAGGTATGAAAACCAAAAGGAGAGGTTTTCATTCAAAACTAGAGGCCTGATGCACAAAATTCGTGCAACAGTAGGCCTTCGTAGCCACGGCAGCTGCCTGGATCCTTCCCTCACAGCCGCGGTGGCTGCCTGGATCCCAGGGCTGCAGCCCTGGCTTCATCTGGAAGGACGTCTGGTCTAATTAGCATATTATGCTTTTATTATTATGGATAACTTCCCCTCCCCTGACTCCCAGAACTCATCACTCTCTAACTTGACGAGCACAGTGAGCATTTCAGTCAGGGTCTGTCATTCTCCTCTTCTGGAGTACGACACTGTATTTAACACAGAATCGTTTCCCCAGCACCTTCTCATAAACCTTAAGAGATTCCAAATCTTACCTCCTGGTCTCTCCCGTGAGCATGGCACATACTCATCCACCTTCTATGACTCGAGTTGGGCCTGCCCTAACCTCCGCCCTCCTCTGCTCACTCATTTACTGTCTTCCCCGGCCCTAGACAAAGGTTTTGCAATCTCCGACCCAAGAAACAACGGGAGGATGGGAGCTCAGGACTGAAGAGGCAGCATTTCCCAAAGGACAACCCACCAATCCCAGGATTCGCTCCAGTGTTTCTAGAAGAGTCACAGCAGCAAGGGTGGCTATGGCACCTTTCAATTTTTAAAAAATCAATAGCTAAAGCAATTCCTATAACACGTTCTCCTTCTACCAGGAGTGGCAGGAGTGTCTCTGTGGGCACGTGAGCGGCCTGAGGAGGTGGGCAGCTGACGGAGCTCCCCTCCCAGACCCCGGGGTCTGACGTAGACTTCCCAGTGTGGCTCAGATGCTATTTCTTTTGCAAACCGAATGGGCCACTGGTTAAAGGCAGTAAGCAAGGATGTGGGAAAATAAGGTTAAGGAGGAACATAAAAATGATAATTCTCTAACTCTGACTCAAGATGCTGCATATAATGACTTTTATGTGGTTGAAATTCTTGCCTCACACCTCAAAATGTCTCTGGTAATTAGAAAATGTTAGAAAGTGAACACATGATGGGTATATAGTCTTATTTTTAGCAGATGGCATGAAACTGTAAGTCTCCATTGTATTATTTGGATGTGCTTGCACCTCGCCACCGAGAATCAGAAGGCGGAAATCATGACATCTGGGCTGGCCTGTTGCTTAGAGAGCAAACGGTGAGAATGGTAAACATCAGGTCACGAGAGCCATTGCTCTGAGGCCCAAACCAGAATATTCATTTACAAATCATGCTTTAATTTAAGTCAAACTAAACCATGTACACAACTTGTTAAATGGGAACATTTAAAATCTCTATCTTATACTATTATTTAAGATTTTGCAAATGTCCTTTATGATACAAACTAAGTAAAAAATGAAGTATTCTTCCGTAAGAAGACTTCTTTATTTTTATTGTCCCATTAGCAACATACTTGGGAATGCGTCCTCTAGACACTGGCACCCCCACCCATATGTCTGTTTCTAGCGTGCCTGTCATAATTCATGCTGTGGTCACAGACAGGGCACACCATTCATGCAGAATGCTCACCGATGACCTGCCAAAGCTCAATCAATATCAGGGCCAACTTCATGAGTCAGGGAAGAGGCATCATAAAAACGTGTTTCTTGTTTAAATCCTTCCCAAGGTCAAACGCCCAAATGTTAGCCAAGGAGGATTCACAGAATGGAGCCCTATGAGGTAACAGGATTGGGTTCTACAAGCCACCCCTGTGTCCATTTCTCTAAGGGCTCTGCCCTCGGCTGAGTTTATATCTTAAACAATCTTCCTTGATAATAGGAAGCAAAACAGGAACGATAGTGGCAAATCCGCCCACTGTTCTCTCCCCGAGGACACAGCCTGCCATTCCACCTCCTGACAAGTCACCTATGAAAAGGGGGCTCACTGGCCGTGCCTGTCCATCAGGGCCCATTATTGCTTCCCTCCCACTCCCAAGACTCAGAGCCCTGGGATATTCCTACATAATTCCTTACAGGATCTGGCCTAGGTCTCCATAGCTCTTCCTGAGTCTTTAATTTCATCGAGCCATGCTCCTATTCAAACAGTTTATCATCGCAAGGAACTTAACTGTACCCCACAGGTCACACTTAGAGGTTCTTTCGTTCAGCTTGACTCTCCAAAAGTGTTCTCTTAGGTCAGTGGTCGGCAAACTGCGGCTCGCGAGCCACATGCGGCTCTTTGGCCCCTTGAGTGTGGCTCTTCCTAAGCCTTAGGAGTACCCTAATTAAGTTAATAACAATGTACCTACCTATATAGTTTTAAGTTTAAAAAATTTGGCTCTCGCCCTAACCGGTTTGGCTCAGTGGATAGAGCATCTGCCTGTGGACTCAGGGGTCATTATGCAGCAAAAAACAACAAAAAGAAAAGCTCTCGTAATGGTCTTCTCTCTCCCTCCTTTCCCTGTCCCCTCTCCATTCCTCCTACAGCCGACTCTCATCCAGTGCCCCACACAAACCAGGCTCCGGAGCAAGACAAGTGTGAGGTGAGAACCCGCCCTCAATGACTGAGACCAGCAGGCGAGAGCGGCATCAGCCACGACACCCCACGTGAACCCAACTGGGGCCGAGGGTCCAGCTCAGCGGGGGCAGTCAGGGCAGCCCAGGAGGGGGGATGCCAGTGGGGTACCTGGAGTCTGGAACCCCAAGTTTAAGTCACACTTCTCGTTCCTTATGTGACATCGTGGGAAAATACCCACCTAATCATAGATCCTAAAAATGTGCGTCCTTAGGCTGAAGAAAACCAGCACAGACTTAACACCTAAACGCACCACTTTGCCTTCCAAGGGTTGAAGGTGGCGACATCACAAAACTGAACACAGAGTGAGAAGGACAGACACAGGGTTTGGCCACGGCCTGTGGAACGAAACACCCGTCACATGTCTTCCTCGGTTTGAAGGAAGACTTGCAAACCTCAAAAATGCGCCCTGTCCTCAGTCCGCATGGCTGGAAGAGGAGAGGAGGGAGAAAGAGGGCAGCGTTAAAGACGAAAATACCGCAATGCAATTGTTTTCTCCCAACAAACAGAAAGGAGGCCCAGGAAGGGCCCCTGCGGTGGTGTGAACCCGAGGAGCCACCTGGGGGGTGAGGGGGGCTGGGCTGCTGGGAGCCCACCTGCCCGCAGAGCTCTCCCCGCCACGCACTGGGGCCACACCACACACCCACTGTCTCCCCGCAGAGCCCAGCCCTCCCTGAATCCCGAAGGTCCTGCAGGGAGGGGCCTCCATGTCTAAGGAGCCCCATTTGAAGTGCTTCTCATACATGCTCTTGTCCGGGCCTCCCGCCCCCCACAAGGGCGCTGGCAGTCCCATGGGGCATTTTCAGGACGAGGACAGGAAGGCTGGAGAAATCAGTACTCGATTCCTCGACGACATGTTCACCTGCCCCTCCACCTCCTCCCCCAACCCTCCCCATCAACGGCATTTGGTTTGTCAAAATAACCAAGAACGTTTGGTCCTGAAGGAATGAGACCCAGGACAGACTGGAAGATGGGGCGGGGGCGGGGACGGGGGGGGCAGAGTGTCAAGTGAAAGGCAAGGTCAGGAACACAGCGATGTGCTCCGGGCCTTCAGAAACAGAGTCGTTCACTCGTTTATTGAGGGTCTATTACAAGCATGTCAAACGCATGCCTCGTTTATTGGCCCATGTTAGCCTTTGAGTTTGACATGCTTGGTCTACTATATACCAGGCACAGTGCTAGCACTAGGAAAGAAGGAGGGAAAACGGACTCATCATTTTGCCTAGTGATCTAAGTGAGATAAGAAAGTAAAAAATGTCATGTTTCTCTCTAATTCTGACAAATTTTAGCCAAAGATGATTTTCATGACTATCAGCCGGATTTCTCTAAGTCGCTGTCAGGATCCAGGCTGCGAGAGTGCGGGCTGCGCTCTCATCTGTCGGGTCAGCTGAGAGACGCACCTGACAGTGAATCAGCCACTCAACGGCGTTTATCATGATGCACACATACTCTCCAGATTGAGGACATTTTCCCATTGATTTCCAGAGAGAGTGGAAGGGAGGAAGGGGAGAGACAGAGAGAGAAAGGATGTGACAGATACATCGATTGGATGCATCCTGCATGTGCCCTCACCTGGGCTGCGGATCAAGCCTGCAAGCGAGGTACGAGCCCTTGACCGGAATCGAACCCGGACCCTTCAGTTCACAGGCTGACACACTATCCACGGAGCCAAACCGGCTAGGGCCAGATATCTTTTTAAAACTATTTTTCATGACTATAGATGCGTCCTAACAATTAAAAGTCAGATATGCTCCCTCCCTCCTTTGCACTGTTCTTTATAATGATCACTCTCAATGCCTCCACCCACAGGAAGCATCGGAGCCCCCTAATTTGTGAAACTCAACAGTCACCCTACTGCTCGCTATCACAGTCGTCTTCCTTCCTGTGGGTTACACACAGGTTTAATTAGTTATTTGTAATAAAAAGTAAAATTCCAAACGATTCTCTTTGCCTCCAGTCTTATTTTGCTCATCCTCTGTCCTCATTCCCCTCAACATCTAAATGCAAAACAGAACATACTCGCTGAAGGAACCAGGTTTTGATAATTACAGCAGCACAGCTGAATTTGCACATGTGAGGTTTCCAACTTTAAATTCAGGAACAATGAACAGCATAACGGTTCAAATAAGAATGAATCTGCTGTTTCTGAAAGAAATAATTGTATGTTATCAGTTTCAGTAAAAGAAATGTTGGTTTCAAAGAGAATAACACAGAACTACGCCTAAGTAAAGATTATTACTGCAAAGTCTAGTTGAAGGGGAAAAATAAACGAAAGCATTGTCGATAACAGATATGTCCAAAACACTGACAACAAGGATCACGCTGGGAAACGGAGCAAAAATGAACTAGAAGGAAACAAGGCATAAAAAGAAGGGGATTAAGGGAACAATGAGTTGACAACAAAAACGTTACAAAGTCCCACAGGAAAGAGAAGTTTGAGAATTACTGAATGTCAATATGTATTTGGATTGCTGTGAAGAAAATAAAAGATTGAACAGAATTTTTAAAAAGACATAATTGTTTTAGATGGCTTTCTGGTGATAATTCGGCCCACTGAGTCAGAAAGACCATCTTCAGAAGCCAATGAATGAGGAGGCAGCGGGCGGGTGAGCGGGAGAGCATGGGTAATGGGCACCATTGGCACTGCTGTCCTAACAAACCAGCTGGAGAAGACTGTGATGCCAGCTCCTAGATGCGCTGTTGCTGATCGATGAAAGGTGCCCCTCTCACCCTTGCCAGCTGACATGCACTACCATGTTCTAAGCACAGTGCGGACAGACCAGCTCTCACTAAGCTACAGGCAGACACCACCCGGGACATACACCCCAGCAGAGCTGTGCACACGCCTCCTAGACACCAAGCCTGAACCCCCAAAGGCCCTCAATGCACAGAGTGTGTCCCCACAAAAAGCCTTTCGATGCCTCCGCCCCCTGGACTCGCGCAGGGTGGGTGCACACCTGCATGCCACATCAAAGCCAAGGCCAGCACCTCCAGCTTCAGGAAGGCTCTGCATTCCTAACAGAAAGCAGTTAGAGCTGGAGCAGGTAGCAATTAGAGGCTGAGCGGGAGGCCCTAAGAATCTGAAACAAAGGACCCTGGTAGGCATGTAATCACGAAATCCCCAAACATCCCAGAAAGTGATAAACACCTCTGGGCAAAGTGTTGTTATTTCCTCAAAGAGGTTTTCAAGCCAGTTAGACAACTTCCATCACAACATAAACTATCATCAGCGCATCAGGAAAAAGGAACGAAGATGAGATTTTCCTTTCTTCTCCCATAATGAAACTGACCACATAGGGAAACCAGCCTTCACATTGATATATGGACTCCAACTACACAACGTCTTTAAATTAACTAAAACATTTTTCAGGATGTTACTCTAAGGAGAGAAGGTGCAGAAAGCAAATCTCAAAAGAAGTAGCTTACAAGTAGGATTCAGTTTTTAAAAATGAACAGCAGCAGTAACAAAACTACTGCTCATACTTCGCAGGGCATGTTCACTGGTTAGTTTTCGCCTGTTCTTCATGGTGCTACCACCAAGGAAGCCTGGAGCTCAACACCAAGATGAAAATGTGTTTAGTAATTGTCCTTACTAAAGCACAACAGAACTGCAGATTTTCAACAATGATTTTGCTTGAAATAAAGAATTTTCTCTTTACCTCTTTTTGAACACAATAATCCTCTGTATCCTGAAGAATTAAAAACAAAATCGCTAATAGATGCAATATTTTGGGTGAAAAGACACTAACACGTAGTACCTTTACATATTAACTCAGTGATGTCATTAAATCACAGGTAAGTCGTCAACATCCTAATCAATCAACACTGTAATTAGAAAAAGTATATTCACCCTTAGTCTTTACATAATTTGCGCCGGGATAAATGTTTGTAGTGGTCAAATGTTGCTCATCTTTCCCAGAGAAGTGTTCTAAAGATGCTAGCCAAAATGCAGTTGGCAACTCCTTTACTAAGTTGCTTTCTATGTGGCAATAATAAATCAAGGGTGTATATCAAGATGAGACAGATACAGGAGTCCATGTTGAACCCCAGCAAAAGGTAAGCTGAGGCAAGTGGCAGATCATTCCAAATTCAAGTAGCAATCAGGCCATAACTCCGTCACCTCTCACGTTCATCCCTTTTCCCCATTTCCACCACTGTCACCTGTGATAGACCTTCAGGATCTCATTTGAGACTTTCAAAGGTAAGTTCTCCTGCTACCCTCCCCCAACTTTTTCCAATCAACCCTTTAAATTTCCACAAGAGAAAGGCGAGCTCTACCCAGTGGTTGCTAAAGACACAATTCTTTCCCCTGATATTCAAGTGTCTAAACTCACCCCACCTTTCCAGTGCACCAAGCAGGCACTGTATGTTTCAATTGCTCTGGTTTCTGTCATTCTTGTATCATGTCCTGGATTCATGTGGTTTTTATTCACTACATATGACATGGCTTACTCATGTGAAATGTACAGAACAGGGACATCTATAGCGTCAGAAAGTGGATTAGTGGCCACTTGGGGCTGGGAGGCCTTTTTCTTTTTTAGAGCACTTTAATTTTTTCCTTCACCATGTATCTCCTCTATGCCCTCTTCTACCTCCACTCATCCCCCTTGGACTCACGGTTTTATATCTTTGTCCATAGTGCTTCCTCTTCAAAAGTACTTGGATCACTATGCATGTTGCTCACAATTTTATTCATTCTTCAAGATCCAGCTATCACGCCACCTCCTTTGAAAAGCTGTTCCATTAATCTTATTTCCATGTGCTCTCCAGCACTTATGCCTCCATAATACTGCCTCTCACCACTCTCTCCTTGGAATTACAGCTAATGATGTGAAAACCAATTTCCACTGTTAGACTAACTGCCGACATCATCGAGTCACATCTCTTCAGCTCTCAGTGACTCTTAACTTGTTTATAGGTCATTTCTTTTTCAAAAAAGTGTAAGTTCCTTGAGGTCATGATCCATCGCTCCCTTTTAAAACCACTTTACATAAGGAATTAAACATAAACATACCTAATGTAAATGTATTACACAGTAATATTCATAATGTATGTCAAGATTCCATTTACCTCCACCCGCTGAGTACCCAGAAACCATCTGTACCTTCGAGGATTAGGCGAAAGCACAATACACCGCGTGCTCCCGCCATCACCCTCCCTCTCCATCTGCCAGCGGTGAGCTCTACCTTAATTTTGTGTTTCTTATTCCCTTGTTTTTATACGAGTCTTATCCCATATGCATGTACTCCTAAACAGCATATTGTTTAGTCTTGTGTGCTTTTGGTTTCTTATAAATGGAATCAAACTATTTACTATTTTGCAAATTGCTCGTGTTTATTTTTGTCTTCTGGCTCGACATTCTGTTCCTAAGAGTCACATATGTTGATGCATGTAGCTCCACTGCACTCATTCCCACCACCTGAGAGAACCTCTTGCAAATGAGCCCCGGGAGGCACAGAGGAGAATGTGTCCGTACAGCATTGCCGTCAATGCAAACAACTGCGAATGACCCCAATGCTCATTGTCACTAGGTTCTGTGCTTGCACCTACTAATGTACCTGACACGTAGTAGGCCCTCCATCAATATTTTTAAATTAGGTAAATGAACAAGGAAAAACTGTAACTGACCCACCACTGCCTCCTCCCCTGAGCCCAGCACACACACAGATGCTCAGCAAACATCTGAGACATTTATCCGCCGACCCATTCAGCCCCAGGGCCAGCAGCGGACAGATACTCAGATACACTGGCAGCTCAGGTCATCGGAGTTGAGACAAGAGAGAGAACAAAGTGGAAACTGATGTGGGGCCACTGCTAGGCAGGCAGAGTGTTATGTTGGATGGTATTCACTCCGCCTGCTTACTTCTGAGTCCCTCCAACCCACAGGGGTTCACAAGCAGCCATACTCTCTCCCCGTACCCCTCCCCACTTCACCCATCCTCCTCCTCTATCTTTTCTTTGCTGCTCCCCCTCTTCCAGATATGAGTGTGCTCTGGGAGGCCTGGAAGGCTTCACAGATGGTGGTAAGAACTGACATTCTGATTCCCTTCTCTGCCTCCCCATCTCGGGCTCAGCCAATGATAACATTCTGTTGAGCGATGCTTTGCATCTCACTATGTCGCCACCTGAACACTGCGCGTCCACTCTAAGGCAGTACAGCCGCCTGCTTATTGCCTTTTTAACATAGTCGATGTCAGCTCTTCAGCAGAACCAGCCCCTAGAAAACTGATCCCCATCCTGGCATGCCATTCGTCTCTTTCTCATTTTACTGAAACAGGAAGGAGTCCTCAAGATAACTCTGTGAGTGAAGATGCAGGGAAGACAAATTACCCCAAACCAAATGAGTATGTGTTTATCGCAGGGCTAGCCAATTACTTTCAAAGGAACTGGTGGAGAAAATAATGAAAAAGAACTAAATTCAAAGGCAAAGAAAAGGCTGTCAACTACACACAAGTTTTTCCATGAAATTGAGTATTATTCACAAAAGTTTGTCTCCCTTTGACTTAACCTCATTGTTTTAGCATGGTCATAATTTAGACCAAACTATTTAAACCCCTCAAATAAAAGGGGGTGGGGGAGAAGGAAGAAAAGAAGGAAGAAAGGAGGTAAGGAGAGAGGGAAGGAAGGACCGATAGAAGAAAGAAGGGGAGGAAGGAAAGAAGCCATTATTCTGACACAATAGACATAATAGATATACAAATAAAGCCTACATATCACTTTTTTGTTCATTCCTGTTTCCACAATTACATCTCCCCCCTCTCCCTTTCCCATTGCTCCACTAGACTCACTCCCTCTCCTGTATTTCTCTTGGTAAATATTCTCGGAAGGGATCCAGGAGTGGCCGGGCCTCTCTGCCTAGCTCCACCAGTCCTCTGGACACGCCTTTTCCTGTCTAAGTTGAGCTGCCATCTCACTGCAAAGACTCCACCTCTCTGTTACGTTCTGGGCCTTTCCTGGGGGCTATGTTCCCTCCATGTGCTTTACCTACCACACCAGGTGGCCTCTCAAAGGCTCACCACTCTCCGTCTAAGAAAGGCTTCCTGTTAGCTTTCCCAGCGTTTCTATGTTCCTATACAACAGACACCTCAAGTCCTCTGCGTGTCCGTCTCGAACCAACACTTTATTCTCTATCCGATGGCTCCCTTCTCTAAACAACAGTGTGCACAAGAAAAGAAATGAGTAAAATCGACACATCTGAGTGCACCGGACAGGATAACTTTTGAAAAAGTTAAAACAAATGAATGCAGGTAAAATCTGAGTCCAACGGGAAATTGGTATAGACTTAGGAAATGCAACCAGACTCACTGTGGTGGACACGGTGCTCACGGATTCAACACTTGCATATCTGATCATGCTTGATGCCAAAGGCAGATGATATGCAATCAGATGTAATTTTATTGAGAAGACATTGGAATCCTCCGTGCTGTAAGGATGGTGTCCACAGGAAAAGGTCCATTAAGAAATGGCTGTGATTCACAGGCTTTGTTATTCTTGGCTCTTTGCAATGAGGGCAGAAACTTGGGTCAAGTAGCAAAATATGTTTTTCTCCTTGAAAATGATCCTGACATGAAAACCAACTAATAGTGTTGGTGACAGAAGTGAATCAGTCTAAAGAATAGCCAGAAATTTGCTTCATCAATTAATTTAATCCTGAATTTATAGAAGCATTACAAATCTGGATTACTTGGCTTTTTAAACTATATTTTACATTTTTCAGAGCGAGAGGGAAAGGGGTAATTATATGTTATATGGCATGTTTACATTTGGAAATGTGTAACTGTCTTGGGAGATACCCCTAACAATGCCAAAGACCCTCCTGTGTGGTATTTAGTTCTTTAAAATGGCAAAATAAAAAATATATACACTGTCCCCCTCCAAAATCAACTCAGTCTGTTGAAATTCTATCAGATATCTTTGAAAATCACTGAGGGAAAGCAGAATAATATAAGGTTGAAATGTCTGTAAGTATCTATCTATCTATCTATATATATAAAAGCTTAATATGCAAAATGTCCCCTTAATATGTAAAGTGTCCCCCCACCAGGAGACCAGCAGTTCGATCGCTTGCTATGATGTGTGCTGACCACCAGGGGGCGGCGTGGAATGAAGGAAGGCCCTGGCTGGCAGCCAGAAGGCCCCGATCAGCCCTGATTGCAGGCCAGGCCTAGGGACCCTACTCGTGCACAAATTTCAGGCACCGGACCTCTAGTCTGAAAATAATTGAAGATAATCACAAAACAGGGTTCATCGCCTCCTGAGTCGCTCAGGCACTAAGCAATGATGCTTCTCTCATTACCCTCTCCGCAGAGCTGTACATCTCATTCTGCTGATGACACCACCGAGTCAACCCTCATCTAGAAAACTACTTTCAACCAGACAATTTTCTTAAGTTTCCCACTTTCCCCACATTCGCTGGCTAAGAGAAGCTATCTGGGTTGTCACTTCAATTTTAAAGGAAATGAGCCTTTAGACAATGCAGTTTATATCATCAGCATTTTAGACCTAAATTTCCTTCTCACCCTCTCACTGGACAGTATCATCTTGCATAAGACACAAAATTAGACACACACATGCCTGTAGACAGGCGTTCAAGATGGCGAAGGAAGGACACGTGAACACGTCTCTAATGAGCTCCCACACTGGCCCCTCAAACACAGGCACCATCCTTCTCTCCTACCTGTATTTCTGGGAGAGTTTATGTCCGTAATGGAAACTTTCAATGCTGCCATATAATTCCAATGTCTCCCCTCCAGCTCTGAACAGTGCCCGGATGTTAGGAGGCATGGCCCACTGCAGGGTTCTCACACTGTGCTCTCAGGAACCCTGGGAGCCAAGGAGAGAGGGGGTATCATTGGGAGAGGTCCCGTGTCTCCTAAACCCACTGTCCTATAATAATACTTATGAGAATGTTAGCTCCACAAAAGCAAGGATTTCTGATTTGTTCACAGATATAACCCCCGGCTTAAAACAGGGCATAGAGTAGGTAAGGTGCTTAGTAAAAACTGACTGAATGGCCAAACAGAAGGACGGATGAACTGTATGTTTACGATGGCTCGGGGCTGCTCTGGCTGACCTCCCCAGCAGCCTCCTGGGGGTGGGACAATGCTTATCCTCACTTTGCAGAGGATGCCACCGAGCAGCTGGCTTCTGAGTCTCCCTCCTGAACACCGCGTCCCAGGACACAGCCTCCCGTCCCACACGGCCAGCAGCTCCTTCTCACCTGCTCTACATGTGAGACTGCCCGGCACTTGACTAAGGAGGTGTTGCTGGGAGAGGAAGAATGTGGCTGAAAGCCACTGACTCCATGGTGAGACCCAGCTAACAAATCTCACCTCTTGCTCCGTGTTTACCACTGGCCTTGGTACCTTCAGCAAGTGGCTTACTTTCTCCCTGCTTCCGGGTCTTCACCTCACTTTACCACTAATCTTGCAAGGTTACTGTAGACGGGAAATGGTTGGAGAACCTGATGCTGTCGGAACGAGGGGCAGGGCCCGGTGATCACTCCGCTTCGAAAGCGCCGTGCCTGTGACTGCAGCCCTTGTGCAGGGCTGGCCACATGTTATTTCATTCCTGAACAGCCTTTGCGATGGAACAAGCCATATGGCCTCCAGTTCAGCTGCCAGGCAGCCCGGCCAAGCTCCTATCAACATGTCAAGCAGATGAGGTGGAGGGAAGGGGAAGCAGAGCCTGCACGTGGGTTGTGCTGAGCAGTGAAGAGAAAACAGGGACACAAAATCTCGGGCCAAGGTTTGACCTCAACAGCTGCAAAACCCATCATCCCTGCGCTTCACTGTTGCTCGAAACATCCATAGAGGAGAAATCACACCAGCCCTTAATACATGATAATGCCTCTCCTGGGCTTACCAGTGGTATAATATTTTAAATATGTGACAAACCCAAAAGCTACGGTTTCAGATCTTGTCAGAAATTGGGATTTTACTTGAAGCATGAAAGAGCTGAGGGGAGTTTCTCCAGTAAGAGCTGAGGGCCCCCTTTGTGAGGCCTGAGGGACCGAGAAACCCAGATCGCCATGGCTGCTGCTGGCATCGTGTTCAGGAAAATGAAAATGTCCAAAGCCCTGTCTTAAAAACAGGATTAGACTCCTGGCTGCCAGGCCAACATGTCAGGAGTTTAGAAGTGGCCACTCCATCCTTCCAACCACTAAGAAGCTGGACACATTAGAAAAGCAACAGTTCTTCTTAGACCCATCCGAGAAGTGAGGTCACAGAGCAGACGGTGCCGAGGCCCAGAGAGGAACACACAGAATCACAACCCAGGCAGCAGACCCCACGAGCTGACTCTTCACTGGGAAGCAGTGCCGGGTGCCGGGGGAGGAAACCTCAACTGCAATTGATGCGTCGTTGGAGACTCCGTGTGCACAAGTCTGAGAGTTAAAAATTCCAGGGGACCCGGTCATAGAGACCCCATACTCTGTGAGCTTTACCTCCAAGAGCTCTACCAGACCCTCGCAGTCAATACAGAGAAAGATCCTCTGTGCTTCTAACAGGAACCATTTCAAAAAATGCCCCAGAACTCTCTTCTTCATCACAAGGCCGGGCCCAGGAGAAAGCATTCCACCAGAGCCGGCCCTGCTGGGTTGCAGCAGAGCCTATCTGGCCCGAGGGAAGGGAGATGCCCGGCCCAGCCCCCCTCAGCCATCCTGTCCCCCCGGAGGGGGAATGGACTGAGCGCAGTGAAGGCAGCAGCCAGGGCACCTGCTCCCCAGAAGCCTGAGCCTCCTGGTGGGACTACAGGCCTCCAGCCCTCAGACCTCACCGCTGTGTCATCAAAAGCCTCTTCACAGCAGTTCCTTCCCCACGACACCATGCTCACCTTTCCACACAACACGACAAGGCAGACTAACAGGCAAGAGACAGTTTGAACAGACTGAACAAAACCAATGAGAGTCAGACATGGCAGCAATGTTGGAATTATCCGACAAGGGATTTAAAAATACCAATTAATATACTAAGGGCTTTAATAAAAAAAATAGACAACACAAGGAACAGATGTGTAATGTAAGGCGAGAGATAAAAAGTTTAAGAAAGACTCAAACAGGAATGATACAGACGAAAAGGCAATGTAACAGAATTGAAGAATGCCTTTGATGCCTCATTAGCAGACTTGGCATAAATAAGGAAAGAAAAATTACCTGACCCCGAGGATATGACAACTGAAACTTCCAAGATGGAAAAACAAAAAGAAAAAAAGAGTTTTAAAAAAAACAGAACAGAATATCCAAGAACTTTGGGATAACTATAAAAGGTGTATCATACGTGTAATTGGAATATCAGGGGGAAATGAATGAGGGAAAGAAGCAGAAACAATATTTGAAGGAATAATGACTGAGAATTTCCCCAAAATTAGTATCAGACACAAACTACAGCTCTAGGGAACTCAGAGAACATTAAGCAGGAGAAACGCCCAAAAGAGCCCTCCACCACCAAAAACTATAGCTAGAAATATCAGATATGAATTTCAGAAAATCAAAGATAAAATAAGAATCTTGAACAAAGCCAGGGGAGTGGGGGAACATTACCTATAGAGCAAGGATGAGAATTACATCCACCTTCTCCTCACAGACCACGAGAACAAGAAGAAAGAGAGAAAACACTGTAAATGTTGAAGGAGAAAGTACCAATCTAGAACTCTGTACCCTGTGAAACTGCTCTTCAGAAGTGAAAGAGAAATAATTTTTTTTTTCACAAAAAAAAATTACAGGGGGGGTAAAGAAATCTGTGCCTCAAAAAAATGCTTATCCTTCCATGGTATTCTAGGACTATATTATCTGTATCATTATAGCTTTTCATGTCTTGCACTGTCTAGGAATATACACATTTCAAATATGACTGAATGTTTCTGAAAGTCTTTTCTGTCTGGTTTTCATATTATGAGCAAGTTATTAGATACAATGAAATGCCTGATACACGTCACACGAGGTACAGCATTTTTTTGAGGCACAGATTTCTTTTTAAAGTCCAGTTTGTTGCCAGGAGACTTGTTAAAATAAGTTCCTCAGAGGAAAGGGAAATGATATAAGTCAGAAACTTGTATCAACATGAAGAATGAACATCAGAGAAGGAACAAGTGAAGATAAAAGAAAAACTGTATTTTTCTTATTTTATTTCATCTAACAAACAAAAGTTTCTTCAAAATAAAAATAGCAACAATTTATAAAATAATAAATGCTTATATATAAGTGAAATGAATGAGCAATTATACAATGAGCAGGATGGAGAAATTAGAATTATTATGTTACTATAAAGTACTCACACTACCAATGAAGTGGTATAGAACTATTTGAAAGTGGACTTGAATCAGTTGTCAGTGTATATTGCAAAGTCTAGGGTACCCACACAAAAAAAAGAGTTTAAAAAAGTGTAATTAATATGCTAAGGAAATGGAATCATATGAAATGCAGCTTTATCAATAACTGCCCAAACCTGGAAGTAACCAAGATGCCCTCAGTAGGCGGATGGATCCATGAGCTGTGGTGCACCCAGACAAGTATTCAGTGCTAAACACAGATGAGCTACATCAAGCCGTGAACAGACATGGTGGAAGCTTACGTGCATATTCTCTACTCCGTGAAGAGGCCAATGGGGAAGGCTACCTTCTGCATGACTCCAGCAATCGAACATTCTAGCCAAGGCAAAATGATGGAGACAGTACAACCTCGGTGATTGCGAGGGGTGAGCAGGGAGGGAAGGCTGACTAGGCAGAGCACGGGGGATGCTCAGCCAGTGAAACTACTCTGTACGATGCAGATGGTGGACACGTGTCATCGTACATCTGTCCAAACCCACAGAACGCACACAGCCAACAGGGGACCCTGGCGATGTGTCAGTGCAGGTTCGCTGACGTAACAAATGGACGACTGTGGTGCGGATGTCTGTTCTGAGGGATGCTGTGCTCTGTGGGGACGAGGTATGTGGGAACTCTCGGTGCTTTCCATACAATTGTGCTGTGAACCTAAAACTGCTCTAGAAAAATAAAGTTTATTAATTTTAAACAAAGATGATTTTCAGGAGCATGTTAAACCAAACTTTGATAACCACTTTTCTCCTGTCTTCTTCATCACAATTATTTTTCTGCATTATTTGGCTATTTCTAGCATGAAAATAACATATAAATGTTAAATCAAGTGTGAAAAACAGAGGGAAAAAAAAGAGAAATAAATCACGAAGAGTTCTCCAACAGGAATTAAAATTATAATGTACTAGAGGCCTGGTGCACGAAATTTGTGCACTGGGGGGGGGTCCCCTCAGCCCGGCCTGCGCCCTCTCGCAGTTCAGGAGTCCCCAGGGGATGTTCAACTGATGGCTTAGTCCTGCTCCCCATGTGGAGTGGGCCCAAGCCGGCAGTCAGACATCCTTAGCACTGTCGCCGCTGTGCTCACCAGCCATGAGCCCAGCTTCTGGCTGAGTGACGCTCACCCTACCCTGCGGGAGCACACTGACCACTAGGGGGCAGCTCCTGTGTTGAGCGTCTGTCCCCTGGTGGTCCGGCGTTTGATCGATTTTCATATTAGCCTTTTATTATATAGGATTTCCCTCCAGCATTTTTTCGAGGCACAGATTTCTTTTTAAAGTCCATGCTAATCAATAGTATAAACCTGGCTGGTAAAGATCTGGCCCTTGGAGAGACAGAGTTTCAGAAAATCTTGTGCCCCTTTCCCTCCCCACCCTCAACCTCTGCTGTGCCTGAGGTCGGGGGCCTCGCTCCAGAACCCGCAACTGAAGAGGAGGGAGCACCACCTGGTTGTAGGGCATGGAGGGGAGGATCCTGCGCAGTCTTTCAGACACTCCTCTCTTTCAAGCTCCCCACATCAACCCATCCCCCTCGGTACCTGGCTTCCTTCATTTCTGAGCCCTCCCCGAGTTCCGCAGGCAATGAGCTTGCTTCTCATTAACAGCCACTGCTTGGGCTTGGCTCTCACTCAGCTCTACCCTGTCCATGCAGCCTCAGAACTCCGATGGCTCAGTCCTCATTATTGGAGCACCAAGGTTAAACACAGATGACTCCTGGCCTCATCAAAAGTAGAATCTGGCCCGGCTGAGTGGCTCAGTGGTTGATCCAGTGGTTGATCATCGACCTATGAACCAGGAGGTCAAGGTCTGATTCCTGGTCAGGGCTCAATCCCCAGTGGGGGGGTTTGCAGCAAGCAACTGAGCAATGATTTTTTTTCTCTCATCATTGATGTTTCTCTCTCTCTCCCTCTCCTTCTCCCTTCCTCTCTGAAATCAATAAAAATACAATTTTTAAAAAAGTAGAATCCGTGTATCTATTTCTCATTCTCTCTGTCATTGTAGAGTGATGGGCGATTTATGAGAAAGAAAGAGGCTGAAAGGTCTTTACCACCCTGTAATTCTTATCCTTCCATGCTATTCTAGGACTATATTATCTGTATTATTATAGCTTTTCATGTCTTGCACTGTCTAGGAATATACACATTTCAAATATGACTGAATGTTTCTGAAAGTCTTTTCTGTCTGGTTTTCATATTATGAGCAAGTTATTAGATACAATGAAATGCAAAGAAGTTAGGGATTCCAAACACCATTTTCACGTGCGGAACTCCCTCCATCAATTCCTGACAAAGCCAGGCATGGAGCCTGCGATCAGTGCCTGGGAGGGAGTAGGAACACGCGGCTGGGAGAGGCCACCGCAGGGGGCACTGAGGAACCAGCGCTGACCCTGGAAGTCTGTTATCTGAGAAGCGAGGAAGCGGTCTGGGCCCACATCTGGGGTCTGTACCTCGTGTGACGTGTATCAGGCCATAAAAAATGAAGCATCTGTAATACAGGCCAGTTCATCCCGAGGGCTCCTGGCCGGCCTGCTTAGTGCGACACAGACTTCCTGGGGCCCTTGGCGCGGGGGCTGCATGACTCAAGAGTTTCTTGTTAATTAAAGCACCAGAGATCAAAGGCCTAAACAGAGGGGCGATGGCAGAGCATTAAATGCAAAGTAAATGCATCATTCCTTAAAATTCCATTTGTGACTCATTTGCCCAAGTAGCCCTGGGAGAAGCCAGGTTTCCCTGGAATGGCTGGGATAAAGCAGCAGCAGGAGTGGCAGGAACTCGCGTTTTCATGGTTCCACTGCTGACTCCCTACTTCTAGGGAATCTTTAATTTTTGAGCATTTACGGAGTGACTTAAGGGCGTTCCTTAACTTCCCCAAACCTTGCCTCCTTGACCAGTACAGTGCAGCACTCACTCACAGCTCTGAGGAAGAGCTGGACAAAGTTAATGGCTCCTGAAGCAAATAAATGAAAACCTAGATTTCTCCGATGATGCTATTTGTCCCTCAGTTTTTCTCACGCTACTTCCGTCTACACCAGCTGTGGGCAAACTACAGCCCGCGGGCCAGATCCGGCCCGTTTAAAATGAATAAAACTAAAAAAAAAAAAGACCGTACCCTTTTATGTAATGATGTTTACTTTGAATTTATATTAGTTCACACAAACACTCCATCCATGCTTTTGTTCCGGCCCTCCGGTCCAGTTTAAGAACCCATTGTGGCCCTCGAGTCAAAAAGTTTGCCCACCCCTGGTCTACACGCTGCTGTAGGCGCAATCTCAGAAAGCAGCTCTGGGCGCTTCCACTTTCCCTCCCAAAGTGGCCTCCTGGGCTCCCAGGCTCCTGGCCGGGTTCCCAGTCTCTTCATGATGCTCCCAGGTCTCCTCACTCCCTAAGCCTGCGACTTCCTCACCTCTGTGCCTTCCCCCAGGCTGTCTTCCCACTGAGATGCCCTTTTTAAAACTTTATTTTGCATATGTTTTTATTGATTTCAGAGAGAAGAAGGGAGAGGGAGAGAGAGAAACATCAAGAGAGAGAAACATGGATCAATGGGCTGCCTCCTGCATGCCCCCTACTGGGGATCAAGACCACCCACAGGTGACCTCCTGGTGCGTGAGAGATGCTCAACCAACTGAGCCACACCCGGCGGCCTCCTCAGATGCCCTTTATCAGACACTTGAAATGGCAAGCATCCTTTAAAGTCCAAACTCCATTTTTAAGGAGGAACGGTTGGAACTTTTCAACAAATTGATTCTGAATTTGCATTACATTGAAAAGGAACACCATCCAAAGCAGAGGGTGGAAGAAGCTCAAGGCCCAATCAATCTTGTTACCAAGATGCATTATATAAACCAACCGCTGTGAGGCAAAGGCGGAGGGCACCGGCTTTGAAGTCAAATGCTTATGGGTTTATGTGTTGGCTCTGATTTCAATTAATCCTAGGACCCTGCTCAAGTTATTCAGCCTTTCTGAAACCGAGTTTGCTCTGCTATGAGCAGATATAACGACACCCATGTCACTGTGTAGATGGTGGACACAAAACACACATGACCTATGTTCCGATCAATAACCCTGGGCTGCCCATGGGTTCCTCTTCCTCAGGTGTGGCTCTTGCTCTAGCTCCTCAGGAATGGAGGGTGAGTTCCAAGGACTGGCGGAACTTGCTTCCACAGGCCGCTGAGGGCCGGTCCCCTCTCCCCATCCCTGATCACAGAGCAGCTGACAAGATTCTGCATCAGAAACCTGGGAGGTTTCCAGACTGGAGGGATTGCTACCATGTCCTGAGAAAGCAACCTCCAAAACGTGTGTAATTCCGATTGTTTTCTCTGTTAATTGTGTATTGCCCTGATAAAACTATTTAAACGAATGTATTTTCTCAAAAAGGTAAGTAGTAAGTACTTGTGAATTCTCTTTAAGTCAGAAGGGGAGGCAAAATAAAAATAACTGTTAGAACCCGGCTGGTGTGGCTCAGTGGTTGAGTGTTGACCTATGAACCAAGACGTCATGGTTCGATTCCCAGTCAGGGCACATGCCCAGGGTTGCAGGCTCCATCCCCAGGCGGGGGCGTGCAGGAGGCAGCCAGTTGATGTTTCTCTCTCAAATCAATGTTTCTCTCTCTTCCTCTCCCTAAAATAAATAAAAACATATTAAAAAAAACACAACTCTGCTAGATTACTTATTTAAACTAGGAAATCGATGAATTTCTTGGATGAATTAAAATTAGCATAGGGTCACTATGCAAATTCATCACAATAATGAGTTAATGACCAATCGGTGGATGAAACAACAATTTTTCACCAGTATTAACAGGATCATCATCCTATATAATAAAAGCCTAATATGCTAAGTATCTGGTTGACTGGTCGGCTGTTCAACCAATCAAAGCATAATATGCTAATGATATGCTAAGGCCGCTCAACCACTCGCTATGACATGCGTTGACCACCAGGGGGAAGACTCTCTGACCAGTAGGTTAGCTTGCTGCTGGGGTCTGGCCAATCAGGACTGAGTGAGAAGGGTCAGACATGCCCTGGAGCCCTCCTGCGGTCCCTCCCCAGCTGGCCAACCTCCCACACCACCACCCCCAGCCCCAATCATGCACCAGTGGTGTCCCTCGGCCTGGCCTGTGCCCTCTCACAATCCAGGACTCCTCGGGGATGTCGGAGAGCCGGTTTCGGCCTGATCCCGCAGGTCAGGCTGAGGGACCCCACTGGTGCATGAATTCATCGTGCACCGGGCCTCGTTAATAATATAATGACCGAAGCCACTTCCTCCAACAACAGCAAAGATGGTAACTTCTGCCAGAACTCCCAGCGCACACGTGTCCAGGTTCCGCCAAGGACTCTGCTGCAGGGGAAACACAAAGCCAAGCTCTGTCGGATCGGCCGAGCCTCTCAGCCAGGGTGTCTGCCTGACCCTGGTTTCTGTGCTGAATGTGCATCCTGTCGTAAATCAGTCAGCGCGAACCCAGAATCACACTCCATTCATTTATGTCACAGCACGGAACCCAGCAAGGGCAGGGGGTTTGAGGAAATCCAAGCCCCGAGAAGGAAAAAAGGGCAGGAGAGCGAATTCCTCTGCTGGAGTAAATGGTGTCCCTCCACTGCACAGAAATCCCTGAACAAGCACCTGCAGCATCGCTGTGTGGGTTGCTGTTGTTTTTAAATCCTCACCCGAGGATCATTTTTCCATTGGTCTTTAGAGAGAGTGGAAGGGAGGGTGGGGAGCAGAGAGATAGGGGAGAGGAGAAACATCGATGTGAGAGAGACACATCGATTGGTTATTGCTCGCACCCACCCCAACCGGGGCAGGGCTAGAACCTGCAACCCAGGTATGTGCCCTTGAACGGGAATCAAACCCAAGACACTTAGTTACGCAGGCTGATGCTCTAACCACTGAGCAACCAGTCATGGCACTTCATGTGGTTTAAAGTTCAGATTGCATTAAGGAAAGAGCAGGTGACTGACTTTTTGTCACACCACTAGGTCTTCCCTCCTTCGGAAAGCTATTAGCATTAATGGGAGATTTTATTACCTTTCAAAGTGTATGTAAGAGTCAAGTGTCTCTAAAAAGCATTATTTTGTTGGCATTTATCCTAAGGTCTATTAAAACAACATATATGAATGTCAGTGTTTCATCTGAATACCTTGGTGCACCCCAAATGGCTACTATAGTTTCCGTTTACAGGATCTATTAACAGAATGCACACTCAGTTGGATTAGAAGGCGTTATTCCTCCCGTCACACAGCCACGAGGAAGCAGAGCCCAGCACAAGCCCAGGCCGTCTTGCCCCCGGGATTTGGGCTCCTCATTACCAACCATTCATGCCCATCACACAGCCGTGTCAGCAAAGCCGGTTCAGTGAACAGCGGAGTGAACGCTTATAAATCTGAGCATCCAGAGAAATCGGTACCTTCCGTGTCCCTTGCCCTTCCTGGCTCTACTCCTCACCTCGGGTGTTTCCTCTCCTGAACTAATCTATGGGCTCCTCCAGGGCAGGAACCACGTTTTACCCACTGTCATGTCTCCCGTGGTATCCAACGTAATGGCAGGTGCTCAAAAAACGCTGCCCATTGTGTGCTGGCATTGAAGTTTGCAATAAATTTAAAGTCCACTAAGTGTTCCAATAAAAAATAAGTGCAACGGTCCCCATGTATCATTTTAATCACTTACAGAGTTGGTTTAATCCTACAGGCATTCTATGTGTTTCCAAATGCTGGCGTTTCATGGAATGTAGCGTTCTACTCCATGAGTGAGGAGGAGTCATCTTTATTGGAGAAGATGAAGTGGAGGGAGCGGAGGCGGAACTATCTCAGAAGCTTTGTCACTGTGTCTGAAATCCCCCGAGTGGGCAGTAAGTGTCAAGTCTAGCACTGCCGACCTTGGCTGGCCCCCTGAGAGCTGCTGTGAGGAAAGTCGGAGCAGCCTTATTCTCCAAAAGTCTTATTTCTTATCAGACCACCCTCTGCCCACAGGTCCCAGTCTCCTCTCCTCATCACCTCCCCCTCTGCTAAACTGCGTTCCAGTGCTCGGGGCTGGAAGTCCTTCCCACCGCATCACGGAAGACCTCCAACGCCCATCCTGGGAAACACCTGGGAGAGGGTGTGGGGAGCCGGCACAGCCATGGCATACTCAGCCCCAGGGCGCCTTATGTGCCATGCCAGCTCAGCCAAGGGTGATCCTGAGTGGGGTGATGAAAGGATTGAGAAAAGACAGACAAGAGAATGAAAGCTGGGGTCTCGGTGGGACACTGCTCCCTGATGAGGAGACAGCGCCGGCGCCCACAAGCCGTGTATTTTATAGCAGGTGTCACGAGGCAAAGTAGGGGCGTGATCACGTTGTTTACAGAATTCTCGTGTGTTTCATCCTCACTTAACTACATGCTCCCGAACTCTACCACAAGGCACGTGGGGCCACGTGTTCGGACCATAGGTTCAAGCTTACAACCACAGCTGTTGGCTATAGTTGTGCTGGGAGGGCCCTGCCCTCCAGCTGGGACTTGCATGTGGCAATGAGAGGACCCTGTACTTTCATTAGTCCGAGGCTTGAACCTGGCCAAGACACTGTAGCCTCGCCCCACAAGAGGGCCTAGCGCTGCGGGCAGGACAGCCTCATCTGAGCATCCATCCTCTCCCCACGGGTAGCATCTGAAGCACGTGACGCCTGTAATAACTAGAGAGGCCCTTTATGGACTGTGGGCTTCTGCTCCATGAGAAGGTAGAAGCGTCTCTAGTGGAAAGAACGGATTCAGCTTCCTACAGAAGGGAACCCAGGTGACAGGAGCCCAGTCCCTCCCCCCTCCCTCTGCTGCCCCCGGGATGCCTGGCATTATCGGGTCAGACTACAGCCGCGGCACATCAGGCATGTTTTGGAAATAACATTTTATTGATACTCAGCCCTGCCATTCAGTTATATATTGTCTATGGCTGCTTTTGTGCTCAAGGACAGATTCAAAGGCCAGAAAGGCCGGAAAGCCTAGGGTATTACCTATCTGGTCTTTTACAGAAAAGTCACGCACCATCACACGGCCAAGCAGCACCACCTTGCAGCAGGAGCAGTCGGCTGCTGCTGGGCCAGGAAGGCCTGCTCCACAGAGACCTGTGAATCTGCTGCAGGGGTCCTCAAACTACGGTCCACGGGCCACATACAAATACAAATACTGTATTTGTTCCCGTTTTGTTTTTTTTACTTTAAAATAAGATATGTGCAGTGTGCATAGGAATTTGTTCATAGTTTTTTTTTAAAACTATAGTCCGGCCCTCCAACGGTCTGAGGAACAGTGAACTGGCCCCCTGTTTAAAAAGTTTGAGGACCCCTGTGCTAGAGGTTCAAACAGTGCGGCTGGGGCCGAGGGGGCCAGGGAGGCTCTGTCTGTTGAAGGGTGTCTGTTATGGGCTCAATGACATCATCAAAAAAGCTAAGTGACATCCCCAACCCCCATACCTCAGAATGTGACCTACCTGGAACAGGTCCTTGGGGATGTGATTAGAGGAGGTGAGGTCACGCTGGAGTAGGGGGGGCCCTGACCCAGCAGGACTGGTGACGCTCTCAAGAAGGATGCAGAGGGGGAGGCACAGACTGGAGTGATGCATCTAGGAGCCAAGGACCCCGAGGGCCGGCTGTCACCCGGAGCAAGAGAGGGTGGGCAGCCCCTCCCTCAGCCCCGCAGGAGGAGCGAACTGCAGACACCCTGCCTCAGCCTTCCCTTCTCAGCCGTGAAGGACACAGTGGTTGTTTCAGCCTCCCATTCGAGGCACTTTGTGACAACAACGCCAGGAAACTAAGCGTCCAAATTCCGGTTTCTGAAAGCACCCGTGTGGCCAAACAGTACATCTGTGGGCTGGACTCAGGCCCTGGCTGCCCGTCTGCCGCTCATTTCTCTGCTCATGACTCAGGGACAGTCATGTTTTTGTTGAAAATCAAAAATGCTGTTACAAAACTTTTGATTTTAATTTTTGCACCAAAAAAAAAAAATGCAACCTCCCGGATATCACACATCAGCGTGTGCACCTCCAAAGAGCAGAATGACCTCCCGGAGCCGGGCAGCTAGAGGGCGGTCCCACAGGCAGGCTGCTGGGTTGGCATGCCAGCCCCCTGCTCACAGCTGTGGGCTGGGGCTCATGTGCCTCCATTTCCTCATCTACAAAGGGGAGTGGTGATGTGACTTGCCTCTCAGATGAGTGGACAGGGCACGCTGGGAAGCCTTCTGAATTAGAGGAGGAAGAACTCGGCCATCAGCAATGAGGTCTCTATCCTAGGCTGTGTCATGTGATGGCATCTGACTGTGTACTGCTTTCTACTTGCTGTGCTGTGAGCTCCTGCAGGACAGGGCCTGGTCTTGGCTGCTCCCCCTCCCTGCAGACATGTGACTGGCAGACAGGCAGGAATGCACTGCGTCTGTTTGCCTCCTGTGACCGTCCGGCATGAGCAGAAGGCTGCACAGAGTCCATGGAAGTCTCCCTGCCGAGGGGGACTCTGCACTGGGTTGATCCACTCGACCGAGCGGGAAGGGCAGCAGGCACGGAACGCTCCATTCCAAGTTCAGGGGTTAGGCCTGAGTTTGCCTGTTTCCTTTCTGCTTCTCTCTCTCTCTCTCTCTCTCTCTCTCTCTCTCTCTCTCTCTCTCACACACACACACACACACACACACACGACATGTAGAACAAATCAGGGTGATACAGTTAGAAGATGGGTTCTACAGTCACTGCCCGGGTGTGTAGCCCTGCTGAGGATTCTGGGAAAATCCATCAAACCCAAGGCAGGGAAAACAATCCCAAGGACATGGCAAGCGCAGCAGCCAGTGACCCTGCTCTAACCAGCAAACGTGAGCAATGCACTTGGCTGCCAGGTATGGGCTGGAGGGCGCCCCTCAACCTGGAAACAATCCCAGTCCAGGCCGCGAGCCACGGCTGCCGCCCCACACGATCCCTGGCATGTTCTGGTCAAACTAGAGCCCATGCTACATTAGCCACCTGTTTTGTAAATAAAGTTTTATTGATACTCAGCCCTGCCCATTCAATTACATATTGTCTGTGACTGCTTTGTGCTCAAGGGCAGAATAGAATAGTTATAGCAAAGCCCAGAAAGCCCAGCAAGGTTCAGAAAGCCTAGAATACTTACCAGCTGGTCCCTTACAGAAAAGCTGGCCAACCCTTCACTGGAACCATCGCACTGTGACTGCACTAACATGTAAGCTCTGAGAGGACAGCAGCCTTGCCTGGCTGCTCAGACCGCTGTCTCTGACACCTAGAACACCTGGCTGGCAGCACGTGCTCCATAGACCTTGGGGTACAGACTGACTATGCAGCCAAATACCTGTCCAGGTTCCATGACAGGCGGGACCAACGCACACACATGCTAGTGGGACGCCCACAGGGCCAGGCCGCTGTCCAGAAGCTCCGCCCCCTCTGAGAGGCCAACCCATGAACATACTGGTGCTGCCATTGATGTTCTTGGTTGACTAACTCCCCAGGGGCCCTCTGTGAGCACCAGGCTGGACAAACAACCAGGACATAATCAGTACAAGAATTCAGTAATGCTGGGCTGTCAGGACAGATTAAACCCAGCTAAGAAGACCCCTTGTAACTCCCTTTTCGATGTATATACATTTACGTTAGAAACGTTTTAAGAGAATAAACACTTGCAGAGAGGTTCCAATTTAAGGGTTCCCTTACACAGCTGAACCCAAAACAGCTGTCAGAAGGCAAACATTTCTAAACACAAATGCTCAAGGTACTGAGCAAGAGAAAAGATCTTCAGATCTGAGAGAAAACCCCAATCCATCCTGCCATAACAAAAGCAAAGCGAGAAACAGGAAAGCCAGACGTTGCTGCGAAAGATCCTTCAGCGTGAATATTAAAAGCATGTGCACATTCTGGCTCCAACAGCATTGTTTATGGTTAGATTTAAAGTATGAAAGGGCCCTTCAACTTGGAAAATGATCACATGGAACCTGCTGCATGAAGAAAGAATCCGATATTAGTTTTCTTTCTCTTTTCCCCTCCCAGTCAGAGGACGATGCTGCCATGCAGGTCTTCCGGGCGGGGTTTGGCAGGAGACTCCCCGAGGCCTCCCTCAAGTCTGGTTTGGGGCACAAAAATCGTAGCTGGGACCTGGGCATTGTGGTGCCCTCCTCATGTGAGGTCTGCAGAGCTGGACCTCCCCTACATAGTCCAGGCATATTGCTCATTCACATTTTGGGGGAAATACCAAATGACCATCTTTAAAGGCAGTGGGGGTTTTAATTATAGTTATGATAAGATCACATTTAGATTTAAATAAAAGTGGCATTGTCCCAGTTTCTGATCAAATATGAAACCATCAAAATCACCTTTAAAGGCAGTGGGGGTTTTAATTATAGTTATGAGAAGATCACATTTAGATTTAAATAAAAGTGGCATTTATTGTCCCAGTTTCTGATCAAATATGAAACCATCAAAATGTCAGTCTGAGGCTGACCCAAGATAACAGTGAAAGGATTATTTATAAATGAAATACACTATCAAAGAAACCTCAATATAACAAGTTTTTAAATTAATTTCCCCCTAAGCCCACTTAATTCATATGCAATTCCTATCTCCCATAACAAAAAATCCAGGTACTGCAGAAAATGAGTATGGTCCGTATAAATGTTTTTACATTATTAAGAACATTTATTTATTCCAAAGGATGAGCAAAAAGTCAAACAAGGATGGGCTCGCTGGACTGCTCTGAGGAGTGTCCCAGGGTTTAGAGCAGTGGTTCTCAACCTTCCTGATGCCGCGACCCTTTAACACAGTTCCTCATGTTGTGGTGACCCCCAACCATAAAATTATTTTCGTTGCTACTTCATAACTGTAATGTTGCTACTGTTATGAA
>NW_005370397.1:1114300-1139217 GCF_000412655.1 Myotis brandtii
ATAAAAGCATTGTGATTAATCACAAAAACAATATGTAATTATATATGTGTTTTCCGATGGTCTTAGGCGACCCCTGTGAAAGGGTCCTTCGACCCCCAGAGGGTCGCGACCTACAGGTTGAGAACCATTGGCTTAGAGGAAGGTTGTTTTGTAGTCACACCATGAGAGATGTGGTCAAGTATTTCTTAGAAGAATCTTTAAAGACGCGATGGCTCAGGTGCCAGCACGGCCCGCTCTCCTGCTACGAGCCGAGAACACCCGGCACTGAAGGTCTAACCCACGTACACCCCCTCGGGAATGGGGGCGGTGGATCTCTCCTTCCTCACACATCCTTTCCCTTGCCTTATCTCATTTTGCCACAGCCCACAAGACACTGCTCTAAGTTGTAACTTTTCAGCCTCTTTCACCCTTGGAGGATTGTGTGCCTCTACGGAATTAGTATAAATGCATTTTCATCGAAAGGAAAGAAAATAGGAAAAGAAAATTCATGGCTAATTACCGCAGATTCGTTATTTTTCTGTAAGACCTGGACATGCCCACATGCTGCTCCTCTGTCAAAGCCCTTCAGGAAACTGACATCGTAAAGTGAAATGGACACCACCCCGTCATGACCAGCTAAGAAACACGTCTGAGGAGGTCAAAGGCCAGCAAGAGCGGGCCCCTGGGACCCTGACCAGATGCCTACAGCAGATTTTTAAATTGTTTAATTTTTCTTCTTCAAATGCATGCTGCTCTTCTCTTCCTGGTTTCAGCCCTTCTGTGTGGGAGTGTTAGTCAAATCACAGCTGTAAATCTCTCCTATTGATATGGTGGGTCCTTGCTCCAATTTTCTTGTGTTCTGGTTCCAAAGGATGTGATCTCAGCAACATCCCCAAAGTGCCCAAAGACGAGGACAATGATGCAGAAGCCCCACTGAAAACACAAACCAAAAGCCCCAAACATCCCAAGACTGAGTTTGGGTTCCAGGCAATCAGGAACCAGCCAGTCAAACAGCTTGCCCCTAGCGAAACAGAGTCAGGAGAAAAAGAGTGGAATGAGAGAAGCAATGTGGGTATAGTTCAGCTTAAAACCAATTCCAGTTTAGTCCAAGGAGAAGGTAACATTTCCCAAACCCAAACGTTTGCATGGGCTCGGTCAGCCCTGCTCTTAGCCCACGATCTGTCAGTACGCAACTGTTTCCTGCTCTGAAAGACAAATCATGCGGCCGGAGCAAACTCCATCAGCTTCAGGACCATCCACCACGAGCCTATTTGCACCTGAACCCGTGGAAGTGCCTCCCCCTGTGCAAGGTGTGTACACCCACCCGGGCTCTGGGTCCCGCCGCTCCGCTCCCTCCTGGACAGGAGTTCTCACACCTGCCTGTGCATCAGAATCACCGGGAGGGCTTGTGAAACGCAGCCAGCGAGGCCCAAACCCCGAGTTTCTGACTCAGTGGATCTGAGGTGAGGCCTGATAATTACCTTTCCTAACACATTTCCAGGTGGTGCTGAAACTGCTGGTCCCAGACCAGACTTTGAGGAACTCTTTCAGGACCTGCTATATTGATTCTCCCTCTTATTTCAGATCCTAGAGCCTCTCCCTCCATATTGCTTCTTTCCCTACGCATATAAGCACATTCAGATTTCTTTCATCTTAAAATACAAATACACTAGTACATCTCCCTTGAGAATGGGCATGGTGCGTTTCTCTCTCCTTCCTCACACATCCCAATTCTCATGAGAATGATCTCCATCCACCACTTTCTTCCTTCCCACTCACTCCTTGCTGCTCTCAACCTGACATCTGCTCACCTGGTCCTGCATGAACTAGGGCTTCCGGGTCAATGGACACTTCTCAGGTCCCTGTCTTCATCTTTCTGCTGAAACTAGCAATGCTCACCTGCCCAACAGCAGCCCCGCTCCCTCGGATTTGGTAACATCTCTCTATCCTTGGTCTCCTACCAGCTCTCTCGCTGTCCCTCTTGGTCTCCTTAATATAATGTCTGCTTTTGACCACCCCCTTAAGTGCTGGTAATCCTCTGGGCCCTGTCTTTGGTCCTCTCCTTCCATCTATCCCGATATTTAAACTACCATCTATATCCTCATGACTCTCAAATCTAGACCTCTCTCCCAAACTTCAAATACATAGAACAGTCACCAATTAGATCATTCTTTCTATTTGCCCAATAGGCACCTCAAAAATATCAATGTCTAAAAGTGAACCCATTACCTTTACCTCATTCCTGTTCCCCTTCTGTTATTGTCTTTCTAACAATATGACTCCCCCAATTACTCAGCCATGCAAACCAGTCCTAAGTCCCTGTATCTCATGCCCAATCATATCTCAAGTCTGCCCAATCCACTTGCTAGGTGTATCTCAGATCTGTCCCACTGTTCACATCTCCATGGCCCTGTCCCAACTTAAGTCACCATCATCTCCCCTGGACCAATATGATGGCCACCACGGGTCTCCTCACTTGGCAGCTCTCCCCTTCTCAGCTCTCATTGCAGACACAGTGATCTTTCTATCACCCCTGGGAATCCTCTTGGGAAAACTATTCAATGCCTCTCATTACCACTGAAATGAAGTTTTCAACTCTTTTGCATGGCATTCAGAGCATTTGATGTCTAACCTCATTTCTAGTCATCCCTCCATATATTTTGAGCTCTAGCATTAGTGATCTATTTAATTGCATGTTTGAACATGGAGTGTTCCCTCACATCTAGAAACTTCTGTATATTCAATGCCCTCTGCCTGGAAAACTATCCTGAAAACCCGGGCACAAGTATCTCTTCTTTCTAAAACCTTCCCTCGAACTCAGACTCTTTCCTGCTCCCATTCCACCTGGTACCCGCCTCATTAAAGCAATGATCTGTTCTCAAGCCTATCCCAGTACTAGACTGTGAGGTCCTCAGAAATAAATCTCTAAATGCTGAGAAAAACACCTGGCTCAAAGTATGAGCCCTACTAAAATGAATCTTTATTTTCTAAAATATATTTTTATTGATTTCAAAGAGGAAAGGAGAGGGAGAGAGGGAAACATCAATAATGAGAGAGAATCATGGATCGGCTGCCTCCTGCACAACGCCCCCCCCCCCTCAATGGGGATGGAGCCCACAACCCGGGCATGTGCCCTGACCAGGAATGGAACCATGAACTCCTGGTTCATAGGTCGATGCTCAACCACTGAGCCACACCAGGCAGCTAAGACGAATTTTTAAATAACATATCAGTGACCCTAAAAACAAGGGAACACACTGCTGGCAGGGTCCCTTGAAATAGTAACTTTTAGGCAGCCAATACTATAAGTATTTATTTCACCCTAACTTGAACACATTAAATCTCTTGTCACTACATTTTTTCAAGGAACTGGGGAAGGAGACGTTGAATTCTCATTTCATCAGGTTTTCCCCTCCAGTCATTAGAAGAATGAGGGGGTCTGAAGGAAGCTGGCACTTGGGAATTTTCCATTTTTGGTAAATACCTGAGCTTGTTTTCTGGCATTTTAAACAAAGACAGAGACCTCAAAATGCATTTCTGCTCCATGAAACTGGGCTGGAGTTCCTGTGGCTGGGCCACGTTTCATAGACCATTACACAGCCCGAGTGAGCCCCACTGCTTTCAGCCTATGATGACACCACAGACACGACTGTATGAAATTCTCAGGCGAGTAGGAAATGGCTCAATGACTGGGGGAACTAGCTCACTGGGGCATGTGTGCCCCTGAGCAGCCCACCCACCTCTCCGCTCTCAGTTCTGCCAGAACAGAGGTGACCCGCCCACCCCGGCAGCAAGGCCGCAGTAAAGCAGCTTCAGCAAAAGGAACACGCCCCGTGCCCTGCAACGGGCTGGGCACACCTCCACCAGCCTCGAGTCCTGCCTCACAGAAGTTTTAAAGGAAACGGGCTCAGGTGGACACAGCCAATACACATGTATTTGGGGATCAAGAAACAAAATGAATACAACCAAACGGACATGTTTGCATTTTATGTAAACGCCAGCGCACATGCGAGGGGCAAGCTGCCTCTCCGCTGGAATGTGAACCTCATTTCAAATTAGTCGTCACTCGTAGCCGAATGGGGCCATGCTGACAGATCTCTACGAGATAAAACGGATCATCGCCGTCTTGGAAACAACCCACGATTATGATGAAACCAGCCTCCCAACATGGGTTAGGCCTGACGCCAAAATGAAGGTTGTCCAACAAAATCCTGAAGAGTCCAGATGTTCCTGCAATCATCCACTGGTACATTTCCCAAGAGCACAGAGCTTCGACCTGATGGGAAATTCCAACATGTTTACTATCCAGGGAGCGCACGCAGAGACTTCGCACAGACCACAGGGTGTGACAGTCCTACTGTCTGCTCATGTGGTCACACATCTAGGGTTTTGTGCTAACATCTACCCTCCCACCCCAATCCCCGTTCAGAAAGTGGAGAGAATCCCATTTTAGGAGAAAAATTAGAATGCTCCAAAAATTAGGGGTAAAAGACAGGGATCTAGAAAACACGTCATTATTAAAAACAGCTGAAGGAACCAGGAAGCTTAACAATTACTAATACCGAGTAATGCCATTGGCTCCTCTCTGTGCCAGCTTCGTGCAAGAATGTCACCTGTGTTTTCTTATTCCTCACAGCGATTGTTAAAATATAGCTGGCATCACCATTCCCGCTTTACAAATAAGGAAACTAAGCCTCAGACTTACTAAGAAACTTGCCCAAGTTCTCTATATGACTGATACACAGGGGAGAGGGGATTTGGACTCTATTTCTGATTTCAAAGCTCCGGCTCTTAAGCACCACACAAGAACCCAATGGAGAAAATGGCCGAGGGGCTGTGACAGCAGTCAGGCACAGGTGAAGAGCTGTAACACGACGAGAGAAGAGATTGGTTATGGTCTAAGGTAGGGGTTCCCAAAGCCGGTTGTGCTAGAGCAGCGGTTCTCAACCTGTGGGTCGCGACCCCTTTGGCGGTCGAACGACCCTTTCACAGGGGTCGCCTAAGACCATCCTGCATATCAGATATTTACATGACGATTCATAACAGTAGCAACATGACAGTGATGAAGTAGCAACGAAAATAATGTTATGGTTGGGTCACAACATGAGGAACTGTATTTAAAGGGCCAGAAGGTTGAGAACCACTGTGCTAGAGAATCACTTCTGAAACTTAAAACAAAAAACAAAAAAAAACAAAAAAAACACCATTTCCAAGAGCCCACTACCAGATTCTGAGTGGCTGAGCTGGCATTGAGGCCAGGCCTGTGTGTGTATCATCTCCCCACGGGACTCAGTGCTCTGCTGGGCCTGGGGACCACCGCCCCAGACCTCAGAACCGGAACACGCACAGGAGTTAGCAGGAAGCAGGCTTCTCTTTACATTATTAAACAGACAAACCAGCTCTACCCACCTCACTCTGTCAAACACACACACACACACACACCGGCCCTAACAAGCAGAGCCTCCCACACATGGCAGCGATGGCAGCCGCCACCTCCAAGGACATAGTGACCTAAAGGAGAGGAGCCGGCCTCTGGGAACAGAGGCTGCGTTCACCCTGGTGTGGCCATTTCCCGGCGTGGAGCCTCAGTCAAGTGATTTTCTCCCCGAGTCTACGTGTCCTCAAATGGAACTCACAGACGATTACTTACCCAAAAAGCTCTTAGGAACCGGAGACAACGGGTAAAATTCCAAGCACGGCCGTGGGTGTGAGGTGGGAGCTCCGCAGGGACACCCTCAGCTCTCAGGAGCACGTGGTACCTGCCCACCGGACGTGTCCACGCGCTGGGCTCCGGTAAGCGGACCGCAGGGGCTGCAGTAGCATCCATCCCTTCTATTCCCCCCTCGCCCCGCCCCCACGGAGGCGGCCACGTGAGGAATCGATTTCAATCCTGAGTCCGCAAGGGGCCTGATGGGCCTGGTCCAATCAGCCAGCACCTGCCCCTCGACACAGGGCTAAGCTAGGCCATCACGCAGCCTGGACCAGCCCGTCAGAGGGGCTGAGGGGTGGGGGCGAGGCTGGGCAGGTGCCCTGATGAGCCTGTCAGAGGAACCCGAAGAGTTCTGTTGGAGCTGGAGGGGAGGGGCACTTCTCCTCCCAGACTGTGGGCAGGGCAGCGGGAGAGAGGACACTCGGCCGCCCTCTGGCCACCAAGAGCCTTTACCAACCTCCCGTGCGAGGCTGCCCTTCCTCCGGGCAGGAAGATTTGTGCACCAATGCATTTCATTCCCTTTATTGTCCTGTTTGAACTGGGTGAGGGTGGTTTTCTATTACCGAGACCGACGCCTCCCAACTTAAGTAGAATCACCTGGGGGGAGTGTGAGCCATGACCACTCAGAGCGTTTCTGACCTCCCGATCCCAGGACTTCTTAGGTTAGATAATTAGCGCCCATCTTAGAACCCACGGCATTAGGGAGACGGGTTTCTTCAGCCTGGAATGCCTGCCTCTCCCCCTCCTCAGCTCCCAGGGCCTCCTTAAATGCCACCCCTGCTCCAAGGCCTTCCAGAGGAACCAGCGTGTCCATCTCCTGCCCCCACAGACTCCTTATGGCCCCTCTCGGACCCCTAACCTCACCGCATTCCCCCTGCCTGTCTCCCCCTAACAGGGCTGTGAGCGCCTTGAGGCACCTTCTCTATGCCGGGGCATCACGTGCTTACAGGCAAACTGTGCAGCAAGTAGCACAACGCCAGCTTACTGTGCATACCCCGCGCCTAACGGGGGCCAGACATGCCCCACACATACAGGAAACTCCCACTGACCCCTCAGATGCCGATGACGGCCAGGTGGATGCGCAGGAGGAAAACAGCGTGTGATGGGAACGGGTTTCCGTTGGGGAAGCTGAGAGGGTTCTGGGGCTGGATGGTGGCGATGGCCACACAGCAATGTACGTGCAAGTACTTACTGCCACAGGGCTGGATGCTTCACGTGGTGAAAACGGGAAATTCCAGGTCCTGTATCTTTTACCACAACAAGAAAAACAGACATTACATTCAGGATCCAACAGCCCATCCAGAGGCTCAAGACGCAAAACCCACGTGCTGATTGCATCATGTTGGATACTTAGAAACTAGCTTAGCTCTCGGCCATGGAAAGGAGTCCAGGAGATCATGTCCATTCTGGCTGGCTGTCCTTGTCTTCTCCCGGCTGCTCTTGTCGTTACGTAAATAAAGATATCAGAATTGTTTTCTTCGCACTTTACCTCCCAAGTTACGTAAGCAGCAATTTTAAAGTGGCAGCTGCTGTCCAATCCTAAGCCAGGGGAAACCTGCCCCCGATTCGGTGCTTCGCGGCCTAAACCTCAGACGGCTCTGTGAGGTCATTCCCGACACCTCTCTACGTAAGCAGCAATTTTAAAGTGGCAGCTGCTGTCCAATCCTAAGCCAGGGGAAACCTGCCCCCGATTCGGTGCTTCGTGGCCTAAACCTTAGACGGCTCTGTGAGGTCATTCCCGACACGTCTCAGACGGCTCTGTGAGGTCATTCCCGACACCTCTCAGACGGCTCTGTGAGGTCATTCCCAACACGTCTCAGACGGGCCCCACAGACGGAAAGCGGTGGAGTCGGGGAGAAGGGCTGGGACTGGGGGGAAAGGGGCCGCAGAGCGAACAGGCGCCTGGCAGGCGGGTTCTCATTCGAGTGCTGGGTGATGCCTGGCTGACCCAAGAGATGCGGAAGGTCAGCTCTCTCCCGCCCTTGTCCTCCGGGGCAGGCCCTTTGTCATGGTCATGGAGGGGCCAGGGGCTCACGGCCACGGCTTGAGCTCCTTCCTCACCACGACGGCCATCTTCCCGTTTGGAGTTATATTTCCATGAGGTGTTTCTGGCCTCGTTTCAGAAACAGGAAAGACCCTAGTCCTACAATGAGGTTTATGCCCTTAAATAAGAACACATGTTGTTTAATGCACCGACCGCTTCCCTTTATCTGTGAGCAGATCGCCACACTAGGCCACGAGGAGTGAGAGAGAAGAAAGATGCAGAAATATTTTCTATCCTCACCTGAGGATTTTTTTATGTTGTTTTTTAGAGAGAAAAAGAGAGAAAGAAATATCAATGTGAGAGGGAAACATCAATCGGTTTGCCTCCTGTACTTGCCCTGACCAGGGATCGAACCCGCAACCTTTTGGTGTACGGGACGATGCCCAACCCACTGAACCACACTGGCCAGGGCCAGAATATTTTTATAAAGAAAAAGGTATGGTAAAAAGGACACAGATAAACCTAACCTTCATAAAAATTAAATTCTTTTAAAGTACAAATAAATAAAACAAGCACAGCATTGACCTGGACGTTGCTAAGGCTCACTTACTTAACAAACTGTCGTGCCTGCTGGGTAATCCAACGTCTCAGAGGTGGCCTGGTCCACCCCAGGCAACCTGAGCAGCTGTGACCACCACAAAGGAGTAAAAACAGGTCCAAGCTCTGGATCCACCATCTAGTCATCTACTGTCTGGATGACTTCAGCCCCTAGGACAAGCATTTCACACAAACCTGTTTATGCACCTGAAAAGTGGAGAGAACACCCCGGCCAGTGTGGCTCAGTGGTTGAGCGTCAACCTATGAACCAGGAGGTCACCGTTCAATTCCTGGTCAGGGCACATGCCCGGGTTGTGGGCTCCACCCCCAGTGTGGGGCGCGCAGGAGGCAGTTGATCAATGATTCCCTCTCATCATTAATATTTCTATCTCCCTCTCCCTTCCTCTCTAAAATCAATTAAAAAAATAGATTTTTTTTTTAAAGTGGAGAGAAAAGTAACAACCTCCTGGCTGTGCTGAGGATGAAACAGATCATTTATGCCAATATGAGTGGTAAATATTTGCACAGTATACAAGCGTGAACTGAGGGGCTGGGTGATATTTTGAGACATTAATTGGTATTCTCTTCTTGGCATTGCCTTCTCCCTCCCATGCAGTAGACTCTGCTCAGTGCTTCTCGGGGAGGAGAGCGGTGGGGAAGTCGGGGAGGCCTGGGGGCCCGAAGGAGCAGGGCCTGCGCCCCGATTCCTGATGGCATGGCCACCTGACAGGACAGCTTCCCAGGGGAGGAGCTGGGCAGACAGAGCACGCACAGCATCACAGGAGGCTCCTGAGTCCTGAGCGCGGAGGGAGCATCAGAGCCGCGAGGCCTGGGAGGGCTGGCGGAGACCCCAAGCCCCACCCTGCCGGCCCGGGGCTGACCTCAGCACCTCCAGGGGGAGATTAAGTTTCCGCCACACGGGTGGAAAGGGGAACCAGAGCCAGGAACTGAGCAGCTTTATGGAATCCATTTGAAGTGTTATTTCTCGCACACTGTAGCTTTTGGACTGAGATTTATACCTACTACAATGCCTAACTCTCCAACACCTAATATTTTCCTGGCAGTTAACAATGCTTAATGCAATGCCTGTTAATAAATTTTCCTGGTTTACTTTACAAATATCCCCACATAAGCCATCTCTTCTGACCGAAAGGAACACACACGCGCACTGTGGGGCTCTAACAGAAGGGCCACTGGCAGGATCTGAATTCCAGAGCGGTTTCCCGCAGGCTGCTGGGCGCAGAGGATGCCGGGGAAGACCCGTTGGCTGATGGATGACCAAGTCTTCAGAGCAGCTCCCAACGCCCCCACACCCTCACCATCATGGCCCACCCCTGCCAACCGGCTGGCTGGGATCAGGGGTGGAGTATGTTGTGATGAATGGACCTTTTCTCCCTGCTCTGCTAACAGGTTTGCAGGGAACAGAATCTCACGATATGGGCACCACTTTCAACACTTGAGAATGGAACAAACAGATGGGACAGGGCCTTGTCTACCTAGGGCTAGGCACATAGTAGGAACGTAATGCATATCTGACATATGTTGACGGTCAGAAGACACAAGCCCTCGACCATCAAGTACGAATACAAATGCAGCCAAGCCCAGGATTCCAGAGCCCAGCCCAGTCAAGGAGAACGTGCAGAGCGAGGGCTGGCTGGCCTTCCAGGGTCCCCATCCCAACTGGGGACACCTCCCGAGACACACAAAGCTCAAAGCCTGTGGGAGGCGGGCGGCCTGGAGAGGAAAGAGCCACTGATCAGCCCCGCGTTTGAACTTCCTCCACTCCCTCCTATTGCTTAGCAAGATGCCTCTGTCTTCGGATGAAGGAGTCTGTCCCGGATTCTGAAGCCCTGACATGACCGACATTCCAGCACAGCTCTGATTTATGAATGGGCCGAGACGACAGCCGCGTCTGTTCTGGGCTGTGCACGCGGACTGTTTTTCCACGCGTGCGTCACCGCCAGCAATGGCTCTCTGAGGGCTTCTGAGCTCGGCTCAGGGCATGGACTTAAATCAAAGAAATGACACACTGGCCTACAGGAGAAAACATGGAATGAATTTGCTTAACAATGCCAAATATGGAGAAACAAAAGGAACAAAAGGAGGAAGAAAGACTGGGCTGTTAAAAGACATCACGGAGCAACTGAGTCACCACGTATTAAAGGCAACTGGGGCTATGCCTTGGGTGTGGGTCCCTGGAGAGCTGATTTCATGGTGAAATCAGGGATGTCAGCATCCTTCATACATATATATATGTATGTAAAAATTTTTTTATTGATTTCAGAGAGGAAGAGAGAGGGAGAGGGAGAAACGTCAATGATGAGAATCACTGATCAGCTGCCTCCTGCACGCCCCACACTGGGGATCGAGCCCGAAACCCGGGCATGTGCCCTGACTGGGAATTGAACCATGACCTTCTGGTTCATAGGTCGATGCTCAACCCCTGAGCCACACTGGCCATGCAGCATCTTTCTTTCGCTGGAATCTATTGAGCTTCTCCTCTGGGCATACTATGCTGTGACACCCAGAAGACCCCCTCTCTCTTTAGGAAGCTTTTGCTGGACAGTAACAACCAACATGTGTGGCTAGCACTGCACTTCCCTCTCACGTGGTCTCAGGTAACCTGAGCTGTGAATCAGCAGTGACAGGGATCACTTTCCCTGAGAAAGATGTGACATGGCTGGCCAGGCGTACTGCGGTGAGGGCCTCTGTCCAGGTTGCTCAGCTATGGGAGAGGCGCCGCAGGAACAAGGGCTGCGACCCACAGTCGTGACTCCCAGCCCTCGCCAGCCCTCAGATCACCCAGCAGCACCAGGGAGACGAGGCCCCGTTCCAGGCAGCTGGGAGTATATGAGGACAGAGGAGGGAGCACAAGGTAAGGGTGGGGATGGAGGCCTTGCAAGTGAGGGAGGGACCAGAACCGCAGGGAGCAGCACCCGCCACTAATCAGCTGCCTCTCCCAGCCCTAGACTGGCCTGCAGGAGAACAGCTTTCTCTGGCAGGCGCTCCGACTGGGGGTCACGCGTAGGCGCTACTGCAATGCCCAGACAACCCAACCTCTCTCTGATCCCGGTGGAGAGGTGTGACAATAACACAGTGTGTAGACAAGGAAATGCAGAGTGTGGCGTTCCTCCAGGGAAAACGTTGTGCTGGGCCCGGGCCAGGGCTGCCAACACCTGTGAGCAAGTGAATTCCAGAATGTGCAGTCACAGGCTGGCTCCTCAGGCTCGGCTCCCCGCACCTCATCCACGGAGAGGTGAGGACCAGGGGGCACCTTCCCCCAACAGCCTGCTCAGGCCACAGCCCACCCTCTCCCAGTCGCCTTTGGGGGAGGGGGGGTGGGCACGGGGATCATTCATCTTCCGTAAAAACTACCGTGAAACTTCATTCTCTGGGCTCCCAGGGTTTTGAAACCTGATAGCTCCTATCAAAACATGGTTATGGTTGAACAAATGATTCTAAGTCAGTGACCTAGCTCATGTTCAACATAGGTTCATGTCTTCAAGTTTTATTATAAATGTTTCATTTTATTTAATACCTACGAGTATATCTATATACAGATATAGAAATATATACATTATGTGACAACCACAATAAGATACCGCTTTGTACCCATTAGGATAGCTGTTATCAAAAAACTGAAAAATAGCAACAGTTGGTGAGAATGTGGAGAAACGAGGATCCTTATAGTAGCACGTTGCTGGTGGGAGCGTAGAATAGTGTAACTGCCGTAGAAAACAGTTTGGTGGTTCCTCAAATAACTAAACATAGAATTACCATCGGAACCAACAAGTCCACTTCTTGGTGTATATCTAAAGGAATTAAAATCGGACCTAAAATAGTTACTCGTGCAAATAGGTACTTGGTACAAATAGATACTTGGTCCAGCATTCACAGCAGCACTATTCACAGCAGCCAAGAGGTGGAAACAACCCACGGGCGTCCATGGAAACACAAATGCGACACATGCACACAATGGACTATTATTCAGCCATAAAAAGAAATGGAGTTCGGATACATGCTACAACATGGATGAACCTTGAGGACATTATGCTAAGTGAAGAAGCCAGACACAAAAGAACAAATACTCTTATGATTCCACTTGATGATAGAGATACTTAGAGTAGATAAATCACTGAGACAGAAAGTGCATGGGAGGTGACCAGGGGCTGGAGGATGGGGAGTGGAGCCTTGCTGCTTATTGGGGAGGGGAGGGGGGTAGAGGGAGGAGAGGTTCTATTGGGGAAAGGAAACGTTTAGGGAGTAAGTGGTGGTGATGGCTGCACAGCATTATGAATGTAACCAATGCCACTACACTGTACATTCAAAAATAGTTAAGATGGTTCATTTTGTATTATTTATAGTTTACCACAATAAAAACAAGCAACCAAACATAAAACCAAAAGGAAAGGGAGAAAACAACATAAAAATTTTTAAAATAATGATATAAAGAGCATACTCAAGAAATCTGAAAAAGAGGCTGTGATAATGTCACACTCTGCTGTTTGCAGGCCGAAGGGTCCCGGGTTCGATTCCGGTCAAGGGCATAAGTACCTCAGTTGCAGGCTCCTCCCCAGCTCGGGCCCTGGTCAGGGCTTGTGCAGAAGGCAACCAATCGATGTGTTTCTCTCTCACATCGATTTTTCTCTCTGTCTTCCCTTCTTTCTTCCACTCTCTCTAAAAATCCAAGGAAAAATATCCTCAGGTGAGGATTTAAAAAAAAAAATTTTTAAATAAGGTTTATTTCTAAAAGTAGAGAAACACAGGATAATGATAATAGTCACAGCAGGGCTGCATTAACTACATGCACATGGCACTGATCTGTACCAGGAGCTGTTCTCAGGGCTGCACATATATTAACTCATGCTCTTCAGTCACCCTTTGATGTAGGTTCTATTATTATCCCATTTTTAAAGTTAATGAGTCTGAGACACCTAGAGGTTAAACAACTTGCCCAAGGTCACACAGCTAATAGGAGGCAGAGCCTGGATTTAAGCTCAGGAAGTCTGCACCGAGAATCTATATTTTTAACAACTAAGTCACTTGCTGGTATAAAAGACATATGGGTGAGTTTTTTTAAAAAGGGAGCTTAAGGGTAGGGAAGTATAAAGAATTATAGGCTAACGAAAGTAAGAGACAGATAATGGCTAATGAGACCAACACAGTCCTCTCCTTTCAGAATCTAACATTACGGAGGATGCCCTGGTCTCTCGGGCCCCCCAATTCCCTCCAGGGAGACCAGCAACCATGAAGCGGAGAAGTGCGGGACCTGAGGCCATGAAGTCAGGTTTTCAATCCTACTCTCTCACGGATTGTACTCACTTATTCATTTACCCAGTATTTACCGACTCTGCCCGGCCCAGGCAATGGGGTGGCTGGTCCATGGAACTGTTCTGCATCTGCTATCGCATGGAAATCATATGCTGGGCTGTTCCTGGCTCCCACCTACACTGGGTGACAGTTGACTGAAGACACCGTCTCTTGCTTCATTCCTCGGAATAAAGGTTCTTGATAGCGATCAGATACCTGCATCTCGGTGCTTGTTTTTCCAGGGAAGGCCGGTGCCTGCCAGGCTGTGGGCAGATGCGCACAGACAGCGCCCTGGTTTCTCCTGCCCCTCCCTGTTTCCTACCCTCAGGCCAGACAGACGGTGACACGGGGTGGGACATGGGTATCAGTTCTTTCCCATTCTTCCCAGAAGAGGTGGGAAGAACAGAGGAGGGAGAAGAAAAGGAACCAGGATGTGAAGATGGAGATGAGATGTGACTTCTTTCCCTCCCCTCCCTGTGGGGCAGGAGGGCTGTGGTCTGTAGGGGCTTCTATATCTCTCTAGGAATGGTGAGTTAATTAAATGTTTGGTCACATAGAGCAGGCCAATGTTGAAGGTGATCATTCTGTATGGCCTGAGATTGATGTTCTAAATATCCACATGGCCCTTGGCAGGAAAAAGGTTCCTCACTCCTGCTCTAGAATGTCCCATAGCACCAACCCCACTTCAGAACTAAAGATGACGGGAAACTTCTCCAGACCCTCGAATCCCAGGCCCAGGTCCAAAGGCCTCCTCCCTGTGCCCCTCCCGTGGCCACCACCACACACACATTTGAGTGACAGTCCCTTAGTCTGCAGCACAAACAAAGCAGTTATTAAGGAGTTTCATTTCTAGAGTATTCACCGATCAAGATAACAAAGCCTGCATGTCTTACGCTGATCATTGGTTATCTCTGGGTTCGTCCTGCCTAGTAAGCTGGGAGATTCAAGAAGGCAGAGAACATATCTGATATAACAGTATCAGTGAGTACTTGTTCATTTCCTACTTGGTTAATTTCCTAGAATGTTGGAAAACAGAAAGATTACATTCCTTTGAGAAAATATCCTACACAGAGTGAATGTCTAGATAACTTAGAGACTAGCTTATGTCACCTGTATGAGCCTTTAGTCTGGAGTCCTGTGTAACAACGTGATGGCACCCCTTCACCCCGTCTTGGGGACGGGCCACCCACCGTCCTGCACCTTTGACAGAGGGAGCAAGGCTGATGCAAAGACACTCCTGAGCGTGTGTACACCAGACGGAACCCTGTTCAGGACCACATCTGGCCAGGTCAAGACAGCGCCTCGCAGCCCATTGCCCTGACCTCACCGGAAAGTGTCGGTGTGATGGAAGGACACCTGACAGTGAGGAAGTTTCACTTCGATAGATGATGACTTGCACCAAAGAGAAAGATCTGCCAGGCGAGTCCTAACGTGCCTGCCCCCCACGAGTCTGATTCCCATGAGCCCTTCCTCCTCGAGCCGACCCATCGCCAACTGGTCTTGAAAGTTCATACTTGCTCCAGGACCCCGAAGGGACTGTGCCTAGCTCCTTCTAGAAACCAAAGGCTATGAGGAGCTATGTTTTGAAGTTGGGGACTTCTTACATTAGCCGTTCTTGTCAAAATCCGAGAAACATGCCTGTTGGAAACGTGGCTGGAAGAGGGGAACAACATGCAATAACGCCACAAAGCACTGGCAGCCACGTTCTGGGGAAGACTGAAAGCATTCTACATGTTTTCATGAAAAGCAGCAGGTGAGCCACCGAGACCAAGCCCGCAGCTGGTCCCACTGCCGGCTCAGACACAAACATCTCAGCTTACCACGCACGCGGTCAGAGTGTGGTACACCCATTAAAGAGAAAAGATGCGAGAAGAGTCAGGAAGAGAAGAGTGGCGTTACAGGAAGGGGGGCTGGTGGGCAGGCCTCCGTCAGAGATATGCTAGAATAGGGGAAAGAAATACCAAGTGGGGATACACAGACACACAGAACGGGTCCAGAACAGAAATGTGAAAACGTTCAGGTATACCCTGGGCTCTAATACACACTTCCTTAGCCCTGGGGAATCCCAACAAAACGCAAAATTCTTGTCTGCTTCCCAAACCCATGGCGGGGCATCAGGCCCATACATGCTACCACAGCGCCACCTAGTGGAGTGGTGGATCCTGTAGTGGCCTACCCAGTACTGTCCACGGCTAAGTCAATATTAAAACTATCCCAGGCAAAAAATACGGGGACAAAATGTATTAGTAAGAAATATGTCCAACGTACGCTCACAGATTTTTACTTCCTATGGGTTACCTCCTCTCAGAACAAGCAGAGCATAACTTTACACTCCACACCCTGAAAGATCTACCCCCTCCACTTCTTTTTTTTAAAATATATTCTACTGATTTTTTACAGAGAGGAAGGGAGAGGGATAGAAAGTCAGAAACATCGATGAGAGAGAAACATTGATCAGCTGCCTCCTACACACCTCCCACTGGGGATGTGCCTGCAACCAAGATACATGCCCTTGACCGGAATCGAACCTGGGACCCTTCAGTCCGCAGGCCGACGCTCTATCCACTGAGCCAAACCGGTTAGGGCTCCCCCTCCACTTTTTAAATCAGCTCAGCTATTAAAATGTTTAATGAAAAAAACCATTGCCCTTTAAGAGATGTTCCTTTTCTAGAAATATAAAAGTAACTTTCCTATTTTCCTAATGCTATATATTTTAAGCATCTCTTAACATTATGTAGAAAGATGTCGTGAAACATTTATGTTTATTATAGTATCTATACTAAAAAAAGGGTAACAGACATCTTCCAGACATCCTTCCGGACAAAGCCACGGTGGCGGGGGCCAAGGCAAAGGCAGTTAGGGGCAATCAGGCCAGCAGGGGAGGGCAGTTAGGGGCAACTAGGCTGGCAGGGGAGGGCAGTTAGGGGCAACCAGGCCGGCAGGGGAGGGCTGTTAGGGGCGACCAGGCCAGCAAACAGAGGCAGTTAGGGGCTATCAGGCAGGCAAGTAGAGTGGTTAGGGGTGATCAGGCAGGCAGGCAGGTGAGCAGTTAGGAGCCAGTGGTCCCGGATTGCGAGAGGGATGTTGGCCTGCCGGTTTAGGCCTGATCCCTGTGGCAGTCAGACATCCCCCAAGGGGTCCCGGATTGGAGAGGGTGCAGGCTGGCCTGAGAGACACACACCCCCATGCACGAATTTCGTGCACCGGGCCTCTAGTATAATATAAATATCACATGTATAGTCATTAAATACGAATGTACATTTTTGATGCTTTTCTTTCTCCACGGTTTCCTCATGAAATTCCTGTAAGAACAGTTACAAGAGTGTAAATTTCAGTGACTTGCTGTGAAACTGACTATACTGGGGATCTCAGGGCCCAGGACGGGGGGTTCCAGCAGTATGAGCTCTGGGAGGCAACATGGGGTGGGGGCAGAAGCACTTGCTTTGGCTCAGATCTCCACTGAAATCCAGGTGCTACCCTCCCGAGTGACCTGGAACTTACTGAATTTCTCCAGCCTGTGTCATTCCCATCTGTAAAATGGGAATGCTAATATTAACTAACTACACTGGATTGTTGTGAGGTTTCAATAAAAGTAGGTATGCAGGCCTGACTAGTGTGGCTCCGTGGTTGAGTGTCAACCTATGAACCAGGAGGTCACAGTTCGATTCTGGTCAGGGCACATGCCTGGGTTGTGGGCTCAATCTCCAGTGAAAGGCGTGTAGGAGGCAGCCAATCAATGATTCGCTCTGATCATTGATGTTTCTCTCTCTCTCTTTTTCTCTCTCTCTATGGCCAGCACAGTGCTGACATTTAGGAAGTGCTGAGCATATAGCAACCCTTTCCCCAAAGAGATCGAGAAGAAAAAGAACAATTCCCATTTCCAGTCGAGCCACCAGAGTAAGCCTCCTCATCTGTGATCTGTTTTCTAAAGATGCAAAGATGAGAAAGAAGTAGCCTCCCAAGATTCTGATACCTCACCCCAGGTTCCAGCTGAAAGTCAACCAATCAGTGAGCCCGAGCGAGCGGATGGCGCTCCCCAGCCTGTACCTGGGAGAGGTCACAGCACACGCGACTTTCATTCCTGTCTACCATAATCCTGTGGGCGAGGGGGCCATAAAAGTGGTTCTGGTTTTTCTTATACTTCAAAGGAAGCAATTTAATGGCCATGAATTACAGTCCCTGATTACACTGTAACTATGAAACACAACTGTTCTAGTATGATTTCCAGCCTGGCTCCTCCACCAAAGGAACTTCAAGGAAAGAATTTAAACAAAATAACCTTTCCAGGCTTTCGTCCAGCTTCCTCGGCGGGAGGCTCTCCTTGCGAGCCCAAGGGTGCATGCGCACACGCAGGGTCACGTGGGGTTGGGGGCCTGGGCCAGGGTGCAGCAGAGTCGAGTCAGGGTGGGGGCAACCCATAAAATGAGGACCAAGGAAATACTGTTCCCTGGGGAGATCCATGGGATGACAGAAGTTCCAGAAAAAGAAAAGGGGGGGTGGGTGGGGAATAAAACATTTAAATGGAGGAAACACACAAATGTGGACTCTTCCTGTCTTTTACCATTTCCTAATTAGCCTGAGAGGGCAGGCCTGGAATCCCGTTGCCCTAGAGCAGTGGTTCTCAACCTTGGCTGCACATTAGAATCATCTGGGAATCTTTTTAAAATCCTGATTTCTGGGCCTCATCCTCCAGAAATTCTGTTTCTTTGTTACTAATGTTGTGGCCCCACCCCATAACAAAGAAACAGAATTTCCGGAGGATGAGGCCCAGAAATCAGGATTTTAAAAAGATTCCCAGGTGATTCTAATGTGCAGCCAAGGTTGAGAACCATTGGTCTAGGGGGAGAGATGGAAGAGTCAGAGGAAGAAAAGGGGATAAGAAAAGAATGGAAGACGCTAATTCTGGGTATTTATCCAAAATCACTGAGATCAGAATCTCGAAGAGATATTAGCACTCCTGTGTTCACTGTGGCCAAGGTGTGCAAACAATCTCCATGTCCAATGAAGGATGAAGGGGTTAAAAAATATGATACAGCTCTAGCTGGTTTGGCTCAGTGTATAGAACATCAGCCTGCGGACTGAAGGGTCCCAGGTTCGATTCCAATCAAAGGCACATGCCTGGGTTGCGGGCTTGATCCCCAGTGGGGGACATGCAGGAGGCAGACAATCAATGATTCTCTCTCATCATTGATGTTTCTATCTCTCTCTCCCTCTCCCTTCCTCTCTGAAATCAATAAAGATATATTTTAAAAAATATATGGTATGTTCATACTGTGGAATATTATTTGGCCTTAGAAAAAGAAGGAAATCCTGCAATAGCGACAACATGTGTGAACCTTGAGGACATGCTAAGTGAAATAAGCCAGTCACAGAAGAACAAGTCCTGTAAGACTCCAGTTATATGAAATATCCTATATAATAAAAGCCTAATATGCTAAGTGTCCAACCATTCCTTCGATTGTTCGACCAGTCACTATGATGCGCACTGACCACCAGAGGGCAGATGCTCCGACGGGTAGGTTAGCTTGCTACTGGGGTCCGGCCGATCGGGACTGGGCAAGATGGGCCAGACACTCTCTGGAGCCCTCCCGCGGTCTCTCCCTGGCCAGCCAATATCTCGTGGTCCCTCCCCAGCCTCTAAAATATTTCTTCTAATTCCTTTCAAAGTGCACAAACCCATGCATCGGGCCTCTAGAAAAGTCATAAAAGCAAAGGATAGGATGGTGGTGTCAGGGCTGGGCAAAGGGCACTTGCTGATCAACGGATAAAGAATTTCAGTCGTGGAGGATGAGTATGTTCTAGAGATCTGCTGTGGATCAGTGGCCCAGAGATAACACTCTTGTATCGTGATTTAAAAATCTGTTCCTAGGCGCTCTGACTGGTTTGGCTCAATGGATAGAGCGTCAGCCTGAGGACTCAAGGGTCCCAGGTTTGATTCCGGTCAGGGGCATGTGCCTTGGTTGCGGGCACATCCCCAGTGGGGGGTGTGCAGGAGGCAGCTGTCCATGTTTCTTGCTCATCAATGTTTCTAGCTCTCTATCCCTCTCCCTTCCTCGCTGTAAAAAATCAATAAAATATATTAAAAAAATAAATAAAAATCTGTTCCTAGGTAAATATTATAGGTGTTCTTAGCACAATAACTTCTTTTAAAAAAGTAAAGGATGGAAGAAAAGGCAGAAAGGTAATACAAGATATACACTCCAGGGCAATTTGTACTCACAGAGGAAAAACAGGATTAAGGTCATTAGAAAGGAACCAAATTGAAATTTTGAAAAACAGTCAGTTAACAAGTTATTTATTCCAATGTGAGTGGTGATTTTAGACACACACACACACACACACACACACACACACACAAGCAGTCATGGTCCGTTCTGTGACGTATAACAAGGTGACAACAGGAGCCAAGACAGGTGGTGCCGCTGAGAGACGTGGTCCTAGGAGGCGGGTGTCTGCGGGGCTGAGGCCTAAGGAAGCCCTCGCTCCTCAGCCTCCCCTCACTTGCAGACAGGGCAGGACAGGGAGGTGGAAACACGGGGCCCCTAACCCTTGCTGGTTCTGAGGAACCACAGGCTCTGCTTAGCAGCCTGTCCGCGCGTCTAGAGGAAGAGTGGAAGTCATCCTCACCCATGTGCTGGCGTGTGCTGGGAGCACATCCCGGCCTCTGCCTGCCTGATGTTGAGGCTCCTGGTGCGTTCTACAGCTACATACTAGTCAGTAAGAAACAGATTCGGCCTCCACGATGCCCATGCTCCCGGGAGCTGAGGACTGGCCGGAGTTGCTGGGGAGGCTGCCCTTTGCGCCCCGCCCACCCCACCCCCCACCCCAGCCCTTTAACATTTCTGAGCTCAGAAGTCCACTGGGATCCTGGAGGGTGAGCGGCTGTATGACTCGTGTGAATGCTGCCGCTATTGTTCAAATGTTGAAAGTAAGTGCTAGCAGCTGTGGTAGCAACAGTGCCCCGGGAGCCGCTGTCCCTCCTCCAGCATCTCGGGGAGGGAGCTGTGCGGGGAGGAGCCGAGACCCGGGGAACAAAGCAGCAGTGTCTGCACATGGAGGAGGTGCCCAGTCCTCTAGGTTGCTTTCTGGCGAGTGCCAAAGTCATTTGTCTGGAAAATCAGAGCCTCGCCTTTGCCCTCAGCATCCCGGTTAAGAAACGAAACCGCAGGATGGATCTGCTGAGGCCTGCAGAGCTGGGAAAGCCCTGAGCCACCGCACAGTCCCCAGCTCGCCTGGCGGAGCACAGGGGAGAAGAGTGCAGACCCAAGTCAGAGAGACCCGGGTTCAAGTCCAGCCACGCCGCCTGCAGGCAGTGTCACCCTGGGCAGATCACTCAGTCGGTTTCTCCTCCGGAGCTGAACACCGGGGAAGGCAGGGCTGCCAGGGCTGCCTGAGGCCTCCAGGTCAGCACTCAGTAAGGTTCGCTGTATAAACAATGGCAAAACCAGTAACAAATCCGTGTGGGACCCTGAGCTGCAGTGTGATATTACACGCAAAGCACTTTAGTAAAACGCTGCATGATGCTCACAATCTCAGGCTGCAGAGGCCACGCTGTAAACGCTGCGGATCCCTGTGACGAGGGACACGCCACTCCCGGGACGTCTAGGGTGGGGCTGCGTGGTTTGGGTGCAGGAGGGGCCAAAGCTGGAGGACTCAGTTACCCACTCTTAAGAGTCTGCCCTGTCTGTCCCCTTTCTTGGAAGATTCTGTGACCTTAACTTTAAAGCATTCTCATCTAGATTTGGAGTTTTCACACATTTTGAAGTCATAAAAGTATTTATGATACATATTTTTACTTGGAACCTGGATATCTCTGTTACGTGCACATGAAAGGGTAGCAAGCAGATGATAATACTGGTTTGTATCTATAATGCAGAGGATAAAATGTTAGACTCCAAGTGAGACCACGATTTCCATTCCTGACGATGGCAGGAGTCTCAGCCTCTCTGACAGCTCTCAGTATTTCCAAAGTTTAAAAAAATAAAAGAAACATTAAAAATACCTTCAAATACTGATGTGACCCCAAAAGGATAACGAGACTGAAGGGGAAGAAGCCACTGAGAAGTGATGCTCTCTCACTTAAGACCAGGATATTGTAGTTTGTCATCAAGCTCCCTCGGTGTTATCCTCAATAAAAATAAGAGCTTGACATAATAATGAGAAGAATTTTTAAAATAACCATGGAAATGTTATTTGTGGGTATTATAAGGCACTTACCTGCTTTCTCTGGATTTCTAATGGGAAAGGGAATACAGAATCCTACTTCCCATTTGGAGCAACACTTCGGTTGTAGTAAAAATGCATAAAATACATAAAAATTGACTTTTTAAGAACTGACCTCTACTCTTGCCTTTTCAAGTAGCAGTTTTATTTATAACTAGTCACATACAAATTACTTAACTATACACTAATAGTGGTTAATAACTATTCCCTAATTCACAAATACATCATAAAACCAAAATTCTTCCCAAGAAAAACCTCTTTATAAATGAAGAAAGTACTGCCATTTCACTTAGGCTCTAACTCCAAGGCTGACAATGTCAAACTGGAGAATCTGTCTTTATGAATTGGCTGCATGCCTTAATTCCACAGATGGATAATCGGGATGAAGCCAGCATTGTCGTATTTCAGCTCCCACCTGTTCCCCTCCCCCAGTTACTGCCAGACCTCACACCAGTGCTGAAGCGCCCCGTCCCCGTCCAGGGGAGTAAGACCTACAGCTCCAGCCTAGGGTGCTCACCGGTGAGCGCTGTGCTTAGCTTTGTCCCTGGACAGAAACGTCCACCGAAGCAGCAACCAGATCACAGAGCCCAGTGCTGTCAGGAAGAGCCACCTAAACATGGTTTCAGAAACTCCCTTTCTTGTTTCTTCATTTCCTACTATTTTGCTTAAAAATGAGTTCTTGCAGGAGAAATCTGAGGGCATTTTTGGCCATCAGTCAACTTAGTTACCTTTGCGATTCATAGTACGAACAGTCACGATGAAGAAAACTCAAATAGGAAAGAGAGAGGGAGATGGATAGTCACCTCCCCATCTGTGAAACCCATCGTGAAGTTTTCTTAAACAGGATCTTATCCAGGCTTACGTGTTCGAGGGCTATGCTAACTGTCCCGAAGCATAGCCACTGGAAGGCATCCTGTATGAACTGGCATGTGCTTTATGGATAGAAAGTCTGTGTCATCTATTTAGATATTGTTTATTAAAGATAAAGAATATTAGGCCGCAGAGGGTTACGGGAATATGGTGCTTCCCCCCAACAGCTGTGTTTACCCCAGTTTATCTGCGAGTCTCCTAGGAAAACACACGTCTTTCTCCCAGAATCAGGAGACCAGACGAGGGCCGGAGAGGCCTTCTCGGCACCACAGATGATCCAGGGGAAGAAAAGCCTAGCCCTGCGTTTGGACTAGAAATCCACATTGTGAGTTTAGATATCTAATAACGTATTAACAAGATAAAGTCCAAATTCGTACACATAATTAGAGGTCCGAGAAACCGCAAGACCTTCTGATCTGGTCTGACCGGAACTGCCCATTTTACAGGTGGGAAATCAAGGCCCCAGGGGCTTACGTACTTGCCCAAGGTTGACAACCGGCCTCCGATGTCTTCTGCCCCATCTACTACTTCACACTGTTTTACATTTTCTTTTACTCCCTGCCTGAGCTCTGGCTTTCTTGAACGTCAAATGCCACAATGAACGCCGGGGGTGGGTCAGTCCTCAGTAAGACAACATAAAGCTCACTGGCCATGGTTTAGCAGGGTCAGAGAGCACCACGGCTGGGCCCAGGTAGAAGGGAAACTTAGAAAAGGGGTGAGAGGAAGGGGGTGGAAGCCACGCAGCCATTGCTTATGCTCTGGGTGGGAAGCCCTACCCGCCAAGGCCCTGGCGCAAGCCCCTGCGAATTTAGAATATTAATAAAGGGTCTAAAAAGGAGCCACCGGTTCGGCTGGCGTGGCTCAGTGGCTGAGCATCGACCTATGAACCACGAGGTCATTGTTCCATTCCTGATCAGGGCACATGCCTGGGTTGTGGGCTGGATCCCCAGTGTGGGGCGTGCAGGAGGCAGCCAATCAAAGATTCTCTCATCATTGATGTTTCTATCTCTTTCTCTCTCTCCCTTCCTCACTGAGATCAATAAAAATGTATTTTTTAAAAAACACAGCCGCAGCCTCTGAGAGTGGCCTCCAACGATGCTGTGCCCTCAGGTGACTTGTGTTGCCTCTGACACAGCTGCCCGTCTCTCAACACGGAAGCCGCTGGATTATACGCGGTAACTAGTCAGGGGCAGTGGTCTCCAGCCGGTAAGGTGGTTTGTGGCTCAGACTCCCTGAAACCGCCCTGGTCACCTACCATCCGTCAGGAATCCCTCCTCCTGCTGGGCTCACATCCACTCTACTCCGTCAGCTTAACCATTTGTACGCCATAAGCATCCATAGACGCCAGCAGCGGACCTTTATTAATTAAATTCAAAATCGTGGCAGGTAACTGGTTGACATCCGCTCTAATGCCCCAAGGGCTCTCCTCTCTCCCTGCAGCAGGACTGACCACCCAGTAACAGAGCAGCTTGTCCGATACCCCGAGTCCACACGCAGACAGCAGTACAAGCTGGTCTTGGCCGCCCCACCTGTGGATGAGCTGCTGCTGGGGGACAGCATGGGACACGGACAGCAGCTGGTCTCAAGCCCTCTCCTACTTGTTCATCTTAAGGAAGAGAAACTCCTCTTTCGTTTTGGTTTTGTTTCCGTGCAGGGAGGTTGGGGGAGGAGGAGAAGCAGTGGAAATGGAGAGCCCTGAGCTCCACGATGTGTAAGAAACTGTTGAAAATCACACACAACGTAAGCAGGAACCAGTGTATGATTTCAACCCCAGTGACCGGCCGTCCTCTCGGCTGGGAAAGCACCTTTGACAGCCCCTTTGTAACAAACGCAGGGGACAATGAGTAAGAGCTGGAGCCTCCCCGAGGGAGAAGAGGAAGCGCACCCCACATTTCCTCCTCGTCATCCTCTGGTTTAACAACAGGCGCTGACGGGTCCACGTTTTCCTGGCAAGAGACCATTGCAGTTTGTCATTTCACCTTCCAGGAGGCATTCACAGTTTGGGTACGCACCTCCACCAACAGCGTGCCATATGCTCCTGTGTGGGAACTGCAGACGCGCGGAGGGAACCGGGATCTGTGTAAAGGCAGCCTTACCACCGCCACCTCCCATGCCCGCGCCCTCCCCACACCATCATCCACACAGGCCTTGACTCCTCAGGCAGACGGCCCAGCAGGGGAGACACTGGAGGAAAATAGGTGGTCACATGTGTTCTGGTCCTGATTACTATGCACACATCTAACC
>NW_005370397.1:1139304-1164201 GCF_000412655.1 Myotis brandtii
CGGGCATGGAAAGGGCAGCATCGGAAGGTGCTGGGCACATGTTAGGGATGCAACTGAGAAATCTAGGACCTGAGAAATCTGTCATGTTTTTTAATTCACATCAAGAAAAAACCCTCTACAGTCCACTTTTCGCAAGCACTCTTCCGCACCAAAAGAGCATGTTTACTATTTGGAAGAAACGAAGAGATACAGGAATTACATCTCCACCAGGAAAACACAGATTCAGGACTGCCTGCAAATGTGCCAGGAGACAGGTTACCTCTCCCAGGCCTTCTGTGTGCTTGAAGTAGGAGAAAACTGTCATGTCACGATCTCTCATTCAACACTTAGAACTCAGTGTTTTACCCACGCATATTTTATTAGGTAGCAGCAGTTACTATACAATTTCTAAACTATAACGTAAGTTATTGGTTTGATATTAATTTAATTTTGAATTTGTGGGTGGTTATTCATTTACTAGGACAATTTAACAATGAAATCCTACCACAGGCTGAGATCAAAATGACTGCTGGGTAAGTCACAGACCGAGAGGGCGTGCAGGCCTGAGAGCCGGCGTGTTGGCCGCAGGACTCGCGGACGGGCCCGGGCGGCAGCGGTGAGGGTGTGCAGAGGCCTGCACTGAAGCCCGGCTGCACCACAGATGGTGCTTCCTTGGCCCGTCTCGGTGGTGCTGCCTCAGACGCCCACATGATGCTTTCTGAGGACAGAGATGGAAGCTCTGCCCAGCGGCCTGCTGGTGTGCAGTCTGTTTACAATCGCTTTTTAATATTCGCTCATAAATAGAAAACAAAGAGAAATACAGAAAAAATTCAAAATACAACACCTAGAATTCAAAGACATCGGAGAATGTGGCTTCCATGAACAATGTTACAGGTGAGAGAAGTGTGTGTCCTAAGCAGGAAATCGGCACGTAGCCCCGACGGCGCCTGGTGAGCAGGAGACAGTGCGCCTGTGCTTCCGGGGGGCCTGGGGTTTCACGGAGCAGCAGGGACCTACCCGACGTCACCACTGACTAGCTGGTAGCCAGTCCCATCACTAGCCTCTCCAAGCCCTGCTTTCCTAGTGAGTGACATCTAATCTAATAAAAGACAAACATGCAAATTGACCATACCTTCGCTATGCCTTAAGCCACACCCACCAGTCAATCAGAGCGACTATGTACAAATTAACCCAACCAAGATGGTGGCCGGCAGCCACGGAGCTGGAGCGAGCAGGAGGCTTGGTTGCTCCAGTGATGGAGGAAGCCAAGCTTCCCGCCTGTCGCGGCCGGCTCTGAGCTCCACTGAAGGCAACAAAGTTTCAATTATAGAAGGTAAATAAATCCCAGAATTAAAAAAAAAAAAGAAAAAAGGAGAGGCTGGGACAAGAAAACTGAAATTACCTTCATGAACATAAACTATATCCTGAAAAGAAATCATGGGACATCAGGTCATCCAATGTGAGGCCATTTAGAGCCATCCTGCCTTGACGGGCTAACACTACAAATAGTGGGGCAGGGGGATGCCTAGTCTTTTCATATTTTCATAAATAGTTAAAAACCCACTACATATACAGTTTTCTAATATGACTTGTCCATTTAACAATCCAAGCATTTCCCCAAAGCTTTTGTCTTTGTTTACACAGAACAGAATACCAGGTATAAGTCAGGATGTGAACAATTTTTTAATCTTTGTTGTTGAAAGTATTACAGATGTCCCTTTTTCCCCCATTGACCACCTCCAGCCAGCCCCTGCCCCCACCCCAGGCCCTCACCACCCTATTGTCTGTGTCCATGGGTTATGCATATACACATACAAGTTCTTTGGTTGATTACCTCCCACCCACCCACTCTCCCCTGCCTTCCCTCCAAGATTCCCCACTTTATAGGATATGAACATTTTTAAGGCTTTTGATACACATCTTTAACTTGCTATCCAAAGGGTGCATCAGCAAGATGTAAGACTACCAGCACTCCCCCCATTAACTATTTATTCCTTTATTTTAATCTCAAACTGAGAGAAAAGTTGTGACCGTTGCAAGAACAGCACAATTTATCTTTTTCTGAACCATTTGAGAGTTAGTTGCCCCATCCTCTGCAAATTGTGTATTTGCTATCCCCAGCGACACTGCCTCCTACAATACAACCATGAGAGGTAGGAAATGAAGACGGACACCTTACTGCCATGCCATCCTGAGAGCCCACTTAAGGTTTGCCAATCATTTCATAATGACTTCCTAGCAAATGGATGCAGTTCAAAGCTTCTGTTTCCTTAACTTTCAAGACGGTGACACTTTTGAAGATGCGAGGCCAGTTATTTTGTGTAATGTCCCTCAATTTGGGTTTGCTTGATGTTTCCTCGTAATTAGATTCAGGTTATGCATCTTTGGCAGAAATATCACAGTAATGATGCCGTGTTCTTCTCATTACATCCTATCAGGTGGTACATAATTTCAATCAGTCTTATTACTGATGCTATTAACTTTGATCACTTGGTTAAGGTGATGTGTGCCAGGCTTCTCCACTGTGAAGTTACTCATTTCCCCTTTGTAATTAACAAGTACTTGGAGGTGGGGGGAGTTACTCTGAGACTATCCCAATCTCCCATTCCTCATCAAATTCAGACTTTAAGCGGTAACTTATTCAGATCAATATGGGCTCATGAATTCCTATTTTATTCAATCAGTTATAATCTCTTATAACTGATGCTGTTGTTATTCTGTTGCTCCATTGCTCCACATTCAAGTTGGCTCCTATATCTTTTTGCTACCCGCTCCCCCCGCCCCCCCCATGCTTCTTTGAGCACTTACTTACTTTATGGAACAACAAGAGATATTCAGGTTCATCTTTCTCTGACCCAGCCCTCGAATTAGCCATTTCTCCAAGGAGCACTTTGAAGAGGAGAGGGTATTGAGAAGCCAATACCTAACCCTAGACACCAGTATCTAGGTATCACTGTTCCCAGACCCTCTCAGAGCACAGAGCCAGGAACGCACACACACCAAGATGCACTTCTATGTTTGATTCTACTCTTCTCTCTCTGTTGAGTATCACGAGTTCACACCAATATCTCCACACACAGCTCATGCCGGTTTCCTCCCTTGCCAAAGCAACAAGCCATGTCTCCACTGCCTCCCCCCACCTCCACCGCCGTGCGCGCGCGCGCACGCGCACACACACACACACACACACACACACACACTCTCCATCATGAACCTGGGGAGTCCTCCTCACTGCTGTGGACCGCTCGGCTCTCTCCCTCCCAGAGCCCTTCCCAACCAAGGCACTAATTGCTCTGCCTCCTCTAATGACTTCTGGACTGAATTGTAAAGAAACAGTAAGAAAAGAGACACTACCAATTTTACATATGAGTTTGAACATTTCACGTCCACCATTATATTTCTGTGGGAAAATTGTATGTTTTGCCTATTTATCTACAGGGATCTTGGTCAATTTCTTATTGGTTAAAGATCTTTGTGTGGTAAAGTGTACTGATTTTAAATATATACTAGTACGAAAAATACTAATATATACTTTAGTACTAACATACTAATAAATATTTTAAAAAGAAAGAACAGCATTAAAAATAAAACCTTTGTTTTTTTGAAATTCAGATCTTTGAAAGAAAATATTTATAGAGCAGAATAACATGAAGAAATACAACAAGAGTCAATACTTCAGAAAAACTGGGGGGAAATAAATTTAACAAGATATACTAGAAAGAAAAAGACTTACAAACACTTTCTCTTCACACCCACAGCATGCAGCTTCTCGCTTAGAGCATCGTTCCTGGCCTGCCAGAATAGTTTACCATCATTCTTACAAATTCTGAAAACCAAGGGATTTCACCAGCTCTGCTGCCCAGTCTGAGCAATGTCTGTGTCCCAGGCCCATCTGGACATAATCCTATGCTTCTGTCAGATCTGACATCTACCTTGGCCACCACTGCACAGGAATCTAGTGAGTGCTGAATCCAATAAGACTTATCCACAGGCTAAGAGCCCAACACAGGCGGCTCTCCGCTGGCTCCCTTCTTCAGCACAACAGCTCTGACAGGCACTGCAGGCAGAACGTAGTCTCAGAAGCGGATTCCAGAAAGTGATGAGCTTGGTTTTCATTCCCTGACGAGCTATGGGAATGTCCATATTGAAGAGGACTCTTCTTGGGCTACCGAGGTTTCAAAAGGTCACCGATTCTGTAAACCCTGCGTCCCTCCTGTAGGCACTAAGCCCAGCCTCACATTCAAGCTTTCAACCACTCTCCTTTAAATGTTCTTGTATCTCTCCTGACTCATTACAAGAAAGCAGACCGATGAAATAATAATTATTAAATAACAGCAACATTTATAATAATCATCATGATAGTAGCTAACATTTATTGAATTGAGGACTTACTATGTGCTAGGTACTATTCTAAATACTTTATGTATGTTAACTCAATTCTATGACAACCTACAAAGCAGATACTGTTATTATAATTAATTATAAATTTTATGTTACAGATATAACTTAATACATTATAAATATTATAATAATAATTACCATTGTAATTAGTCCCACTTTATAGATAAGTAGCTGAGGCCCGGCTTCTTCTAGGTCAGAACCTTGATTGAAATCAAAAAGCCTGGTTATAAAACCCATGTCCTAACCATTTTTTTTGCCTCTCTTATTCCCACCCTCCTCAAAGCATTATGGTTTCTCTTTGAGGTTCTTTAAATTATGTGCTAAAAGAACTGCTACTTTTTGATGGGGGAGGGGACTTGCTTGAACTTGTATACTGACTGGAGCAAACGATAACACTCATTACAGTCTGAAGCCCACAGCCCGTTTGCCAGGCCTCACGGCCCAGGCAGGTGCCTGCCCCACATTGAATAGCTGTCAGTGCCAGTCTTTACAGGCTTGTTTATGTCAATGGCAAATTTGACAGCGAAAAGAAAGCTAAGGAGAATGTCACTGGCTTTGTTACGATGATGAGCAACCGCTCTCAATGCCAACGGCAGAAAAGAAACCCGGGGCTATCACCAGGTAGTCGCCCAATTGTCCGAGGAAAGGAAAACCTGGAGGGCTCCCCTGCACCCCCGATGGGAACTCCCCTTCCTGTCCTCTGGTCAGGGTGGGGTCAGGAGGACGCGCTGCTGTCCCTGTGCCTCCAGCAGGAGCTCCCAGGGGAGACGGCGGAGCCTTCGAGCCTCGTGCCAGGGGTGCAGGATGCCACTGTTTCTCTGGTGAGAAACGCTACGCTCATCTTGTCTAGTGCGCACGCTGTGTTCTGGTTCCTGTCCCAGCCTCACTGCCCTGAGGGCAGACTGGTCAGAGGTGGGAGAGTGTGAGCCAGTTCCACACTCCGAACCAAAGCCCAGGGGTCTGGGTTCCTAAAGCCACTGCCTGGCCACCCAGCCACCCAGACACCCAGACACCAGCCACCAGCCACCCAGCCAGCATCAGGCTCTCCATGTAGGTATGAGGAAAGGAAGAGGTATTGGAGATGCTTCTTGGAAGACAGAAAGCTCACTTACCAATCATCACATTATTGATCAGCCTCCACACTCTCTGATGTAGCAATGAATCACTCTATTGATGAAAAGCCATCTCGGCTTCAAATGTCAAAAGGTATATATTGAAGAGATTCTTTTCACAAGCATCTGTGTACAAAGATGTTCATTATAGAAATACTAGAGGCCTGGTGCACAAATTACGTGCACAGGTAGGGTCCCTAGGCCTGACCAGTGATCAGGACCGATCTGTGGGGCGACCGGCGGTGTGATCTAGGGGCCCCTGCTGGCACCTGCCTTGGCTGGCCTGGGGCCTTAGGCTGGGGCAGCTCCTCGATTGAGCGTCTGCACCCTGGCGGTCAGTGCGCATCATAGCGACCAGTCGTTCCACTGGTTGTTCTGCCATTCAGTTGATTTGCATATTAGGCTTTTATTATATAGGATTTGTTCTGATGGAAAACGAGAGGCCAATGTGCACTCGTAGGGGATCGGCTGTATGAGCTACAGTGCACACGTGGGTTCTGCTACATATTGTGTGACCTTGGGCAAGTTACTTAACCTCTCTGAGTCTTGGTTTCCTCATATGTAGTTAAGGGTTTAATACAATGCCTGACACAGAATAAGAATTCAATAAATGTTAGCAGCTATGATTATGCTACATCCCAATTATGCTGTGTATGTGACCATTTAAAAAAGATGAGATTGATCTATATCTGTTAGCACAGACGATGACGCTGAGTCACTGTTAGGGGGGAAATGTAAGTTGCAGCTGTGAATGAGCATAAGTAACATAACTCTGCATGTGTGCACACGCCTGTGCATGTATGTGTGCGCATGCCTGAGGAAGGTCTGCAGGGGTACATATCAAATAGTTACCGGGGATCCCCTTGCTGTCAGGGCCACTCACATCACATAGTGAAGAAGAAGAATAACCTTCTTTCAAAATTTTCTCATCTAAATTTTCATTCTTAAGTAACTTCCTGTTTCCCTTTTTTACATCAGGATAGTAGGATATAATTTAGGAAGAATGAAGTCACTTGTCAGCCTGTGAATTTTTAAAGCAGCAATAAAGTATACCACTCTACTTTTCTCACAACCCATATTTTGTGACTCTATTACTAGGGTCCTCATATACATGATCACACATATATAGGGTCACATAGACAAAGAAAGGCTGACTGGCATGGTCATCATTACAACAGATCATCCTCAGCAATCCTGGTAGGAATTATCCAACTGCCAAGAAAGAGCTTAATCTCACTAACTTCCGGAATCTTCTTTATTATGTGTCTATTTTATATTAAATATTTAGATCAGAAACTGCATGAAGTACTAACTGGAAATAAACACGATTTCAGGTTAAAAAGATGTTAAGTTATGGAAGAAGCTGATTTCAAAAGCTTTTCTGCTATGAGCATAAAATTGGGTCATTTTCATTCCAGCTTTATCATAGTCTGCAGGGACCGAACCAAAATCAGCCATTTTAATTCAGAAACAATATTTAGGCTGCAGAAAGCAGTGATAACCACCCTGCCTTGGTTGAAAATCCCCGGAATAGGAGGGATATTCCTGTAATGGCATAAATTACACAGCCTCTAAGTTACATGGAAAAGACCCTTTCACTCCTGCAGCAATGCGCAATTTTGTGGCTGCAATTTTCTCAAACTGCTTATAAAACCTTCTCCTTTGTATTGAAAAATAAAAAAAACCACACCAATAGCCCCATAGTAGCCACCCAGGTAGCATCCCTGTAGCATCAGGAAGCGTTAACAATGAGCTGTGGGTCAGGCACACAGATGAGCAGCCTCTTCCCGCAGGACAGCGTCCTGTCGAGATGTCACCAGGAACGACCCTTCGGCTGCAGGAAGGGGCTGCTATTCCCCGCAGTGCGTCTAATAACCATCAACGCCCTCGGAGCTGCAGGACCTGCCACGATCTGATCAGCCCACACCTGGGACTGTCTCACTACGCACTGGCTGCCCCCCTATCTTTCCCCCCAACACAGCAATAATTGATGGGACCTGCCTTCCTAGGGATCGCCGGTCCCCAGCTGCCTGCCCAGCATAGAAGGCTGTCCCGGCTGCAGGATAAATGACAACCAGTTGGAAGAGGGATGGAGACCTATATCCACCGAGCCCTGGCTGTGCCCTTGATTCACTGGGCAAGCAGTTCTAGCCCTTCCATCTCTCGGCAAAGACGGGCTCCTAAAACGTGCTGCCGTTGTATTAAATGCTGGGAGTCTTCACTCGATCACGCCGATCAGGGACTCTGGTGCCTTCTGTACTGATATTTGGTTTTTGCTCTTTGAGATAAAAACATGTACCACAGACGACCGTGGAATCGCTGCCTCAGTTTCAGTGACCCAAGGGCAGGTGGAAACAGCGGCCTCTGTTTCCCATTCCAAACATGCCACAGGTAAGGCGCACGCTGTACTAGAGCCCTGACTGGAGAAGGCGTGGATTCAGGGAGTCAGACAGACTGCCTTCAAGTCATAGCTCCATCACTAGATCTGTAATCCTGGGCAAGTCAACAGACTATTCTGAGCTCCAGTTTCTAATAATAATAATAATAATAATAATAATAATAAATAATAATAACAAATACTTAGCTCACCACAAGTTGTATGCAATCACCACCCAACCCAGCAATGCCCTCCTGAGGATGGAAACGTATGTGCCCATGAAAGCCTGGACATGAATGTGTATAGCAACTTCATTTGCCACAGCCCCACTCTGGAAGCAGCCCAGGTGCCCTTCAGTGGGTGAAGGATGGTACTTAGTAATCAACAAGGAAAAAATGACTGATGCACACAACAACCAGGAAGCAGAGCAGAGAATGACGCTAAGTGAAAAAAGCCAATGCGAAGGGTTACACACTGTAGGTTTCTATTTATACAACATTCTTGAAAGGATAAAAGTGTAGCAGTGGCGTACAGATTGGGGGCTGTCTGGGCTCAGGAACAGGTGTATGGAAAGGAAGTGGATGGAGCTATAAAAGGGCAACTGAGGGTTTCGTGTGGTGATGGAAATGCTTGGTCTCTCGACTCTGTCAACGTCAGTGTCTGGCCGTGATGCTGTGCTATAGGGGTGGGCAACAGTCGGTCTACAGTTGTAATACAAACAGGTATCACAATAACAAATAATAACAGGAGAATAAACTCCGAGTTTCACGTACGCACGACTGTAACCCTACCTTTACCAACCCGGCATTTAGCAAGGTGTCACACGGTAGGGAACCGGGCAAAGGGCACGGAGATCTCCATGCATTATTTATTCCCATTGCATGGGAAGCTACAATCACCTCAAGATAAAAGGTTTAATTAAAAGAAATAAAAAGTTAATAACATGGCTGATCACTGCAAGAATTAAATAATTTATGGAGCTGAATACAAAAGTTATTAAATATGATCCGGAAAACCACCTAGCAAGTCAGCTCCTGGCGACACGGAGGCTGGCGAAACGTTCCGTTCTTTCCTCGGAAGTTGTACGTAGACAGATGTGTTCCGTGGGCTTCTGTTTGTGGGTCAAATGAAAATGTAACTCCATGGAAAAGGGCTGATGATAACACAAGCACTTCTTAGCCAATTTAGGGTTTTTTTCATAAATCTGGGTTTGGGGGAAATTAGTACTCTTTCCCATGAAACAGCATCGGTGCACTTGCCATGGCAAACTGTGCGATTCAGATACCACCCATTCCTTCATCAAAAACGTGAATCGCGGGGCGGGCTGTAGTGGACTGCGATTCAGTTAGCCAAGAGCCACAGACCAAAGAGAAAAGTCATGGCCAAAGATGAATTCGAATGTTCTGTTATAGACACTGAAGAAAGACAATGAAAAGGATAAAACTTGGTGTCATGGGCTCAAGAGTTCAGACCTCCTTAGGAAAGAAAAAGTCTCATATGTGAAGAGCCAGAGAACAAGTAAAGTGAGCACAGAGCATCAATGCAACTAACCTGAGACAAGGAAGAGGTGAGCATGGGCTGGGGATGTGGGTGGGGGAGGAGGGAGAGGGGCGCATGTCTACGCAGATGCTGACTCCACATAGTCCCACATGCTGCCCGGTACGTGACCTTGAACTGAAGGACCAACAACCCTATACTCTGCTGATGCTGCCAAGTAGCTCCACCTTTCCCAGAAGCCTCTGTCTCTGCTGCCTGATCCTTGCTGCACAAATTAGCTTTCATGAAACTCCTGGTCACAATACCAGCCAAGGAAGAGAAAATACACACACAGGCATGCGCCCAAGCACGCACAGAGGACGAAGCATCACAGTCTTCTGTCCTCAAAATAAAATCAGGAGCCAGAGGAAGAGGGGGTGCAGGTGGAAGAAAGTGTCAGGGGATAAATGGTGATAGAAAATAAAATAAAATAAACATTTTTTAAATAAAATAAAAATAGGAGTAAAGTCTTCGGCAGAGTAAACAACATCCTCCCTTTCCCTTCTATCACTGTCTCAGGTTATATAATTGCCAGGTGGCCCTGTTTAAACTCTCTGTAAATTAGGGAGGCCCCAATCTTTTTCATGCAAAATTAAGAGGGTAAATGTGTTTTTATTTCCGTGGCCAGAACCTGGCAACTGGCTATGTTATAGGTTAACACGTGCTCTCAGAATGGCATCTACATGCCATCTTGCCACAAGCCCTCCAACTGAAGCGCTCCCTATACTGCGTTCCTGAGCTGAAGTAAGTGGAAGGGATGAGGTCACCGCCTTGCGATGGTCCGGGGTGACTCCCGAACCGCTCACCGAGTCAGCCTTTTGAGGGACTCCAACATCGGGGCGGCCCTGCCACTGCATGAGGTGAGCTCCTGGCAGACAGATGTGTTCGCAGCACATTAATTGGAACGTCTTGTCACAGGGCAGCAGCATTTCGATTTCTCTGCGGACACTTGTGGGCTACGCATGGAATCTGGCAGGTGTAAGAATCACCTCTCTGATTGCCTATATTCCCAACCCACTCCCGAGGCCTATGTTCCTGCTGCAAAGCAATTATGGTCGAAAATCAGTTTGCAACATGCGCTCATCCATATTCAGTTCTTTCCACTTCGGGCAAATATCGCCCAGAAAAATAAATAAATAAATAAAAGGAGACAGATTTGAGAAATCCAGATTTGTTCCTATATGTTGATCCTCTGATTATCCAATTGTTTCTTTGTTGATAATCCACAACTTGTACCATATCAAAATGGATATTCAAAAGACGGCTCCTAATAACTAACGCATGCATCTATCTTAAGTGGGAAGGAGGGCGGACACACGCATCAGGCTGAATTAGCTGAAACCCAAGTGCTAGAGAACACTTAAAAAGAAGGGGTGGGCCCCAGCCGGTCGTCAGTTTGTTACAGGGTCAGCCCAATAGCCAAGGTTGTAGGTTTGAGCCCTGGTCAGAGCATAGACAGGAAGCTGAGGGGGGCCCTGGACCAACAGGACCGGCCCGGCTGGAAGCGGACTGAGGAGCCATCAGGGCCACCGCATCACACCTGCATCTGCCCACCGCCTCTCGGATCTTGTTAGGAAATTAGCAGGAGTCACAAGGGACTGAAATCTTGAGCTTCTCCTCACTAAATTCTCAGATGAAAGCTATCTGCTTGCAGCTACAACTAACTGGCCCACAGATTATTCATTTTCTTTATTTTTACACAGGTAATGCACTCACATAAATTGAAGTTTAAAATGTTCAAGAAGATGAAAAATTTTCGCTGCCCCAGCCTTTCTCCAGAGACGTCTAATATTATCGTTTCATGGGTTTTCTATTTTATGCATATACAAGAAAATATGTTTATGTATTCTTATCTCTAGTACTTCTTTTTACACAAATGGCTGTATACTATACTCCTTATTTTCATTTTCTCTGTACACTTAATGTAACTTAATTTCCTATGAGGACATAGGAAATGAGCTTCCTCATTCTGTTTTATGACTTTGTAGCATTCCATTGAATGGATGTAGCCTAATTTATATAACTGGCCCCCAATTGACTAGTAGGTCATTGCTATTCCTTTCATATTACTAATAAGGCTGCAGTGGGTAGCCTCACTCATATGTCACTTCGTGTATTTACTAAAGTATCTGTAGGATAAAGCAGTAGACGTGGAAGAGCTTCTTCATTCTGTTTTATGACTTTGTAGCATTCCATTGAATGGATGTAGCCTAATTTATATAACTGGCCCCCAATTGACTAGTAGGTCATTGCTATTCCTTTCATATTACTAATAAGGCTGCAGTGGGTAGCCTCACTCATATGTCACTTCGTGTATTTACTAAAGTATCTGTAGGATAAAGCAGTAGACGTGGGATTGCTAAGGCAAAGGAAACATGCATTTGTAACTTTGAGAGATAATGCGTGTGTGCGTGTGTGCACACACGCACACACGCACACACACAGCCTGTGAGACCCTTGCTAACACAGGTGCTATCAAACATCTTGTTCTTTTGCAGAGTGACTGGTAAAAAGTTTAGGATGGCTAAGGCAAAGGATATATGCATTTGTAATTTTGAGAGATAACGCGCATGCGCGTGCACACACACACAGCCTGTGAGACCCTTGCTAACACAGGTGCTATCAAACATCTTGTTCTTTTGCAGAGTGACTGGTAAAAAGTGGCCTTCGGTGCGGTTCCCCTGTGCACTGCTCTTATTCTCAGTGAGGTGAGGAGTTTTCCATCTGTGTGCTCGGAGGCTGGCCCCTGAGGCCGGCATCAACGGGCTCCCTTGCCTGGTGGCCTCTGGCTCGGGTCAGTAAGGGGAGGCGCCAGCAGGAGGCTGGAAGGTGGGAGAAGAGGGAGGTCAGGGCATTTCTTTCCAATTATGTCTCGTTCCAGGGCCATGTGGTCACAGAGGCTCCATCCCTCCCTGACGGTGGCTCCAACTCTGAGCTATTCCAGTTCCTGGCTCTGTGCCTTCAGCCCCGGGTGGTGATGGCTTCCTGCTCTTGCTGGTCGCTGAGTGTCCCCGCCTTGTCAGTTCCCTTATCCCGCCCCCTTCCTTTACCCCTCTTCACTTGAACCATTTGGGAGGAATCTGTTTGCGTTGCTTTGTTTTGCTGCGACTCTCACATGCACACTCCTGCCCAATTCTCTAATGGGTGGTCGCTCTTCGCCTATTTATTTGCGGCTGTAGCAGCTCCTGATCCGTTAGCGCCAGGGTTAGCAAGCCTTCTCAGCAGAGGGTCAGACAGGAAGTCTTTCCAGCTTTGGAGCCATGTGGTCTCTGTTGCAACTACTTGATTCAGCCACCAGCAGGTGAAAGGAGCCAGGAACAATATGCCAATGAGCAAGGGTGGCTGTGTGCTAAGAAAACTTGATTTGCAAAAACAGGCAGCAGGCCAGATGTGGCCTGGGGGCTGTGGTTGCTGACCCAGGCCTTAGGGAAATTATCCCTTCTCTGTGATAGGAGCTGCAACATCTCTCTCCAGTTTGGTTTTTTTGCTTTTCTTAGAGGGGTTTCACCATGCAGAATTTTTAAAAATGGTATTTTAACATAATGGAATTTATCTGCTATTTATGGCTTCAGGTTCAAGACTTATTAAGCTCAAGGCAGATAAACTGTACCTTACACTGAATCACGTAGCCCATGCTACCACCACCATGTCTTACTTAGGGAACCAATTTTTCAAATAAAATCCTCCATGGCAGGTGGAAACACAAAACAGAGCGAACACCCTGGCTGAAGCCACAGGGCCTTCCCCCAGGTGCCTGAGGTACCTCCCAGGCACTGGGTTCTAGACCTTCGAAACCACTTCTATCCATGAACTCTAAAAACTCCAGAAACCAGAAAAGACTGTTCCAAGTCGTATCCACATAAAAATTGCAAGAATTTTCCATTCCATCAGGTAGAGAGCCAGACTGACTTGCCCACCCCAACGTCTTCCCGTCAGTGGTAATACGGTGACATCTGTGTGGTTCTCATCCAGGGATGCTGAGAAACTGGTTAGAGATCTCATGTCTCCATTTACTAATTGATTCCATAAATTTTACCAAGCACCCAAGGTGCAAGAAAACCATGTGGGATTAAAATGCTGAGAGCAATTGGTGACAGTTTAGTTGAGTCACAAGATGACGAACATCAGTTATCTGACAACAAACAGAGGACAACCTCAAAAGAAAAGCCGTAGGTAGAGGTTTTCTCAGTTGCTTAGTCATTAGGAATGGAGGCAAGGTCAAAGCATCACCCCTTTCTTTGCCAATGACCTTGATTGTGTTTCAAAGACATAAACCAGGTCTGGAGTTCCCAACATCTCACCACAAGACCACAAGAGATTTGGGAAGAAAAGAGAGTGGCTGAGCCCACACTCATTCCAGAACTAGAAATCTCACTTACATTAATTCAGAGTAGACCAATAAATACAATACTCTAGTATTTTGGTGTACGATGGTTTTGTGCTGTTGTGGATTCCTCTGCATCTCACACAATCTAAACATGATGGACATTCAGAGATTAAAATGGAAGAGAATCTATTTAGTTCTGGTGGAAAGGCTACCAGGAGGAAAACTTCCTGGCACCGAGAGCCCACAGCGTGCTTATTCGGAAGCCAGCTGCCCGCGCCTTATGGTCACAGAGCCAGGAAGGCTGTGGCTATCTTGTCTCTTACACAAACATGAACTTGGGTCTGGACTGGCTTGGACACAATGCTTTGCTTCTCTCAGATAGAAACCCCAGTAAACCCGGTACTGCCCTCTGAACATGGCTTCCTGATAGGAATTTGCCAAATTAATTGAAAATGCAGTTCACCGCCCCCCTCCCCCAAAAAATGCAACTCCCAAAGACAGAAATGATGTTTGTCAAGGTTCTCAGCTGGGCTGTGTGAAACCAGCAGTTACAAACTCTGCTTCCGAGACCCTCCTCAGGCCCAACAGGCTGAGTGGGGGGCAATCAAGGAAGAGGCCCAGGCTCCGGGGGCTCCCCACTCCCCGCACTCCCTCAGCAGCCTCCACACAACCCTATGCAAAGGGCTGGGTGAGCTCCTGCATCCTTTCCACGTGTGTTCAAACATCCTGACAACGTCTCTGCTAGCTGGTTCCCAATTTCTCTAGCGCGCTAACACTGTGTGGTCTACACATCACTGACTCTACTGCATCTTGACATTTGCTGCTTAGAATTTTGTCTGAAAATCATGTTAAATATTGCACAACCGGCAACGAACGGGGAGACAGATGGCTGTGCTTTCCTGTTTCTGACATAATTGCTGAGGAGCTACATGCTAGGAGCTACCTTCTGATTAAGATCCACCCATCATCCTGAGGGTGAGAAGATTCGGTGTTCCTCATCCTCTCCCCCAGGGGGGATTGCAAAATGGAAATAATACTAACCATCAAAGGACACAATGTGGCACATGCCAAAATTAATGTCCCACAGATCTAGAGTTTCTAATTGTGAATTTCTGCTTAACTTGTTCAGAGTTGAATATTTGTGTGAGAGGAAAGGGTGTGTGTGTGTGTGTGTGTGTGTGTGTGTGTGTGTGTATCAGCGTTGCTGTCGCCTAAGCATGAACATAATAAGCTGAAAACTGCCAGGCGGGTAATTCAGCAATAATTATTCTCTACAAAAAAAGTAACCTTAAAGATAGAGAGAGCAAAATATACATAGCCAGAGTGATCACATACACTGGATATATTAGAAAAACCCTAATATCTGGTTCTGGAACACAATTAGAGGTGTCAAAACCTCCTTTTCACCTGATTCATATGGAGTTAAACCTAGCTCAATTCAGATGCTTTAACATTTTTATCAGAAATATGATGGCATGCCCTAACCGGTTTGGCTCAGTGGATAGAGCTTTGGCCTGTGGACTGAAGGGTCCCAGGTTTGATTCCGGTCAAGGGCATGTACCTTGGTTGCGGGCACATCCCCAGTAGGGGGTGTGCAGGAGGCAGCTGATCGATGTTTCTCTCTCATCGATGTTTCTAACTCTCTATCCCTCTCCCTTCCACTCTGTAAAAGATCAATAAAAATATATTTTTTAAAAAAGAAATATGATGGCATCACATATACTTTAAGGATAACTTACATTCCTAGATAAAAACTACCGATAAGAACAGCTACTACTTCTCCAGCCCTTGGAGGTACTCTGTAACCCTTTCCTAACACCCTCCCCACAAAGCTCATTGTGGTGTGTGTTCACCTCATGGTGAGGGAACTGAGGGTCAGAGAGATCAAGGAATGTGTCGCGGTCATACCACTGATAAGTGACACCTTGGAGATGTGACCCCAGGTCCAGCCGATCCCAACACCATGTTCTTCCAACTACAACAAGCTGCGGAGACAGACGCTCTGCATGTCCTGGATGCACAGCTACAAAGACCACGGACAGCCAGCGTCTCCCTCCGAGCGCTATCCTCACGCAGGTCAGCCTCTGACTCTGACAGTCTTCAAGCTAATCAGTATCTAGATCAGGGGTGGGCAAACTTTTTGACTCGAGGGCCACAATGGGTTCTTAAACTGGACCGGAGGGCCGGAACAAAAGCATGAACTAATTTATATTAGTTCATTTGTGTGAACTAATATAAATTCAAAGTAAACATCATTACATAAAAGGGTACGGTCTTTTTTTTTTTTTTTAGTTTTATTCATTTCAAACGGGCCGGATCCAGCCCGCGGGCCGTAGTTTGCCCACGGCTGATCTAGATGATGTTCCTCTGGATCCACAGGTATATGTTACATATTGTAAAAACAGAGAAAAGTAAGATTAGAAACAAATCAATATGGCAAGAAAATATTGGGGGGGGGGGTTCATGGAATATTTATATAAAAATAATCATAATTCAAGAAGCACATATTCAGACTGTCCATAAATTCCTAATTGCAAAGTCAGCGATGAGGAGCATGGCAGCTGCCAGGAGTGCACACTCCGCACAGCAGAACGTTCAATGGCAGGAGTTTGCTTTTTATGGCTATTTTCATATTAAAGATTTAACATGATGAATGGATCAATTCTAAAACAGGCACCTAGTATGACATCTTAAGTTCAAAGGTGCCCCCCTTACCCCCCAAGAAGATGTCCATTTTACCTTCGGAAAAGTGTGCATAAGCCTGTTCATGACTGTGCCAGTATAAAGAATCGCACAGAAACGAATGGTTTGGGGTAGACATTACATAGGTACATGAAAACAAAACTAATGTAGAGATACCGCAGGCTCTAATCTCAAGTTTAGCAGAGAAGCAAGAGGTCAGGATTCACTGGAAAATCAAGGAGACGGATTTCCAGCCTCTTCACCAGGCACACGATTTGATGAGGAAGAACTCCCTGTTCTGACCCAGGCTGCCCAACAGGCCATGAGCCTCTGATGGAGAACGGTGTGCACACAAGTGAGGTCCATAAGTAAGTGCGTTAAAAACACTTTAAGAGGAAAGAGGAAAAGTCCTTAAACACGATAAAGAACATTTAGCAAAATTCAACAGCAAACAACGCTAAATGGGAAAAGTTAAAGCCATTTTACTAAAATGAGACCCCGACAAGCATGGCCGTCACCAAGTCCTGAAATGCTGCTCTGAAGGTTCTGGATGAGGATGGTCTTCCCTTACAGATGATGATCACATACTTTAAAAATCCAACTCTGATAAAAACACTTAAACTCATGAAATAATTTACTAACATGCACAGATGCAAGATAAATATACCAAAAAAACATGAACTTTCACTACACTAGAAATAAATAGCTAGATATTTAATAAAAATATTAAACAAAAAGTAGCACTCCATATCATATGATGCAAGGGTAAATTTAACAACAAAAAATACAATCTATATAGAGAAATATCAATGAGGAATATAACAGTGTTAGCTAGAGAGCAAGTAGTGAATGCATTAATCCAACCAATGGGCAGCACTGCACACAATGCATGGAGATTAGGGCCATAAACAAGCCAACACTCTTCACTTCAAAATGAAAGGTGAGCGGTTCGCTGTAGGCCTTCATTAGACGCATTGTTATGTCTAGAATATTTGTAACTTTGCCCAATTAAGAGGATCATCAGAAAGTCCAAGTCCCACTCCAGACAGTTTAGCTCAGTGGATAGAGTGTTGGCCTGCAGACTGAGGGATCCCAGGTTCGATTCTGGTCAAATGCACATGCCCAGGTTGCAGGCTTGATCCCCAGTCGGGGGGCGTGCAGGAGGCAGCCAATCAATGATATTCTCTCATCATTGATGTTTCTATCTTCTCTCCCTCTCCCTTCCTCTCTGAAATCAATAAAAATATATTACAAAAAAAAAAATTCAGAGTCCCATGCTGGTCTCCAGCCAGGTAGGCCTAGTCCAACACACACACAAAATCACAGATATAATCTTAGCCAACTATGAATTCAAAGAACCTCAATGTACAATATAATTGTTAAGTGAAGGCTTCTAGATAAACTAAGAGGAGGACAGTGTGTGCAGGAGGCTTAGCAAACAGTGAGGGCCTCAAGACCAGGCCAGACGGGGTCTGCTGTTCATCGACACCAGAGCCGGGAGCCTTTGTCCTGCCCAGGGCCATGTGGATATTTATCACATCACTCGTGGGCCATACAAAATAGTCAACTTAAAAATTAGCCTCCTGTATTTGGTCTAACATTTAATTAGCTCACCCCTAATGCCTTGGCAGGGCTAGACCACATGACTTCTTGGGCCCTATATGGCCTGTGGGTCAGACGTTCCCCACCCCTGATCTAGAATAACCAAAGATACTCTACCTGGAGGAGCAATCTCACCCACTCTTAAGGAAGGAAGCAAAAGCGCATAAATGAATAAGTGGTTCCAGGGTCAAGTCCAATATACATCTACACAATGGAATACTATGCTGCGGTAAAAAAGAAGGAATTCTTGCCATTTGCCGTAGCATGGATGGAACTGGAGAGCATTATGCTAAGTGAAATAAGCCAGTCAGAGAAAGATAAGTAGCACCCCGTATGACATCTTAAGTTCAAAGGTGCCCGCCCTGATCCCCCAAGAAGATGTCCATTTTACCTTCGGAAAAGTGTGCATAAGCCTGTTCATGACTGTGCCAGTATAAAGAATCGCACAGAAACGAATGGTTTGGGGTAGACATTACATAGGTACATGAAAACAAAACTAATGTAGAGATACCGCAGGCTCTAATCTCAAGTTTAGCAGAGAAGCAAGAGCTCAGGATTCACTGGAAAATCAAGGAGACGGATTTCCAGCCTCTTCACCAGGCACACGATTTGATGAGGAAGAACTCCCTGTTCTGACCCAGGCTGCCCAACAGGCCATGAGCCTCTGATGGAGAACGGTGTGCACACAAGTGAGGTCCATAAGTAAGTGCGTTAAAAACACTTTAAGAGGAAAGAGGAAAAGTCCTTAAACACGATAAAGAACATTTAGCAAAATTCAACAGCAAACAACGCTAAATGGGAAAAGTTAAAGCCATTTTACTAAAATGAGACCCCGACAAGCATGGCCGTCACCAAGTCCTGAAATGCTGCTCTGAAGGTTCTGGATGAGGATGGTCTTCCCTTACAGATGATGATCACATACTTTAAAAATCCAACTCTGATAAAAACACTTAAACTCATGAAATAATTTACTAACATGCACAGATGCAAGATAAATATACCAAAAAAACATGAACTTTCACTACACTAGAAATAAATAGCTAGATATTTAATAAAAATATTAAACAAAAAGTAGCACTCCATATCATATGATGCAAGGGTAAATTTAACAACAAAAAATACAATCTATATAGAGAAATATCAATGAGGAATATAACAGTGTTAGCTAGAGAGCAAGTAGTGAATGCATTAATCCAACCAATGGGCAGCACTGCACACAATGCATGGAGATTAGGGCCATAAACAAGCCAACACTCTTCACTTCAAAATGAAAGGTGAGCGGTTCGCTGTAGGCCTTCATTAGACGCATTGTTATGTCTAGAATATTTGTAACTTTGCCCAATTAAGAGGATCATCAGAAAGTCCAAGTCCCACTCCAGACAGTTTAGCTCAGTGGATAGAGTGTTGGCCTGCAGACTGAGGGATCCCAGGTTCGATTCTGGTCAAATGCACATGCCCAGGTTGCAGGCTTGACCCCCAGGGGGGGGGCGTGCAGGAGGCAGCCAATCAATGATATTCTCTCATCATTGATGTTTCTATCTTCTCTCCCTCTCCCTTCCTCTCTGAAATCAATAAAAATATATTACAAAAAAAAAAAATTCAGAGTCCCATGCTGGTCTCCAGCCAGGTAGGCCTAGTCCAACACACACACAAAATCACAGATATAATCTTAGCCAACTATGAATTCAAAGAACCTCAATGTACAATATAATTGTTAAGTGAAGGCTTCTAGATAAACTAAGAGGAGGACAGTGTGTGCAGGAGGCTTAGCAAACAGTGAGGGCCTCAAGACCAGGCCAGACGGGGTCTGCTGTTCATCGACACCAGAGCCGGGAGCCTTTGTCCTGCCCAGGGCCATGTGGATATTTATCACATCACTCGTGGGCCATACAAAATAGTCAACTTAAAAATTAGCCTCCTGTATTTGGTCTAACATTTAATTAGCTCACCCCTAATGCCTTGGCAGGGCCAGACCACATGACTTCTTGGGCCCTATATGGCCTGTGGGTCAGACGTTCCCCACCCCTGATCTAGAATAACCAAAGATACTCTACCTGGAGGAGCAATCTCACCCACTCTTAAGGAAGGAAGCAAAAGCGCATAAATGAATAAGTGGTTCCAGGGTCAAGTCCAATATACATCTACACAATGGAATACTATGCTGCGGTAAAAAAGAAGGAATTCTTGCCATTTGCCGTAGCATGGATGGAACTGGAGAGCATTATGCTAAGTGAAATAAGCCAGTCAGAGAAAGATAAGTACCACATGATGTCACTCATTTGTGGATTATAGAGTACTACATACACTGAAGAACAGGGACAGATCCAAAGACAGAGAAACCGCGATCAGACTATCAATCCCCAGAGGGAAAGTAGGGGAGGGAGAGGGTAAGGGGAAGAGATCAACCAAAGGACTTGTATGCATACATATAAGCCAAACCAATGGACACGAACAACTGGGGGATGAGAGCATGGTGAGGGGGGGAGAGGTTGGGGGTTAATGGGGGGATAAAGAAATTAAAGATAAAAAAAATCAAAAGGAACTCCTAGGCCAGACATGAAGAGGAAGAGCAGGAGTGAAAGAGTGTGGAGAAAGTAAGTTGAGTATTTGTGTAAGCAGTTCCGAACTAAAACTGTGACTACTGAGAGGGTGCTGGAGGATTTCTGTCATAATGTGCCAGTCACATGAAGCGTCTGTGTGATTATGCAGACAACCAAACTGGGAGAGAGCGACAGAAGAGCTGGTTTCATGGCTGAAAGACATCGGGCAAGGTTCAACGTTCAAAAGAATATTAACCATCAAATTATATTTTAATATTGTGCCTTACTGAATAACAATCCAGGATTGCTTAGGACCAACCACAGTTAAACTGTAAATTATCCAGGTTGGGAAAAGCTATGAATGATGTTAGAATCACATGATTAGAGTGAAAAGAATGAGCAAATTCAAGGCCACAGACACACCTTGATGCAGAAAATATAAAATTATGAAGACACCCCAATTACAATTCTTTGGAAAGATGAGATTTTCTTAAGGACACCTTAATATCAATTTATTTTTCATGAGACAGACTCGGGAGTCACCCAGAAGTTGGTCATCATATCTAAAACAAACTGAGCGTAAAAATACTCTCAAAATATTTATGTAAAAATTAAGTAACCAAGGCAAACATGAGTCACTTTCCCTTTTCAAATCAATGTCCAGCTTAGATACTTCCTGACCTTAGAAAAAAATAGCAATTAAACTGAAAACCATAAAAGCTAATCTATACTCTAGGACAAAAAAAATCACAGCAAGCAAAATTTCATCTCATTTGACCTAGATTATGCCAATTACTTTAGGTATTTTATTGCCCGTATGTACAGTGTGTTCACATGATACATAGGCTTCTAACGAGACTGAACATCATTCCCAACTGGTACTCTCTCCGGAACCACACACTTCACTTATTAATCATTCTGAAAACTGTATGCTCACAAAACGTGAGCAAAATTGGAAGCAAGAACTTTCCAAAAATAAATGACCCAACTAAATCAGATGGGCAGACTGGATTTTTTTTTTCATCCGGCACTGCTGGATCACAAAATTTAAAAGACCCAGATGAGTCTGCATAAATCTAACTCATCATCTTTTTTATGAGAAGCCCAGCTCTAATGAAGTCCATAATGATCTGGATAAAATACATTTAATTAGATTATAAACTGCAACATAAAACAGCTGCACCATGCCTTTCAACATTCTCCTCTCTGAAGATCAGAGGGTTGAAGAGGGTTATAAAACAGCCCATTCATTTCTCTTGTCCTTTAGAAGGAGGAAGAAAGAACCATTGGGGACAACTAGAGTTCCAGGCAACTTTTAACAAGTGGAATCCAAGTCTGCCATGTTCTGGGGCCTCACATGTAGGGTATGGTGACGGTGTCAGGTGACCAACAACATATCGATGGGATGGCAACGACTGGACAACTTTGGGGAATTCTGTGGACTTCCTACGTGATACCAATAGTACAAGACTTATTTTCTGCTTGATGGTGTCTAGATGACATAGACAAGAGAGAAAAAAATCTAAGTTAATTAAAATGCATTTCAGAAATAATCTTGACATGACTTTATGATAACAAGGCCACTGTGAATCTGAGATGGAGGACTAAAGATCTATCTATCCATGGATGTAGTAGCTATCCACTTAGTTCATACATAGGGTGTCCTTCCAAATGTACACATATACTTAGAATAATTATAAAGGCAGGTTTATTAAAATACATTTCATTTTAAAAATTGAGTTGTATAAAGAGCATGCCTTTATTATCCAGTCTCCCCTTCTCTCCTTTCCTGTTAATAATAACCAGGTTATTAACAGTACCACTACGACACGGAAAAGCCTTGAAAACATCAGGCTCAGTGAAATGTCAGACACAAAAGCATGAACATGATTCCACTTACATGAAGGGTGTGAAATGGGGAAATTCAGAGAAAGAAAATAGCTGAGAGGTTACAAGAGGCTGGGGGAACAGAGAGAACGACAAGGTATTGCTTTATGGGTACCCAGTTTCTGTTTGCGGCGATGAAAACTGTTGCAAGTGGTGATGTCTGCACAACATTGGAAATGTTATTAATGCAACTGAATGGTATATTAAAAAATGATTAAAATGGCAAATTTCATGTTACGTATATTTTACTGCAACAAAAATAGTACACTTGGGGATGCCAATTCCCTATGCAGGATCAAAAGCCACATATAACTTTTGACTCCCCTAAAACTTAAGTTGTCCCTCGGTATCTGCAGGGCATTGGATCCAGGACCCTGCAGATCCCAAAATCCATGGATGCTCAAGTCATCTACATAAAATGGTGTAGATCAATGCATGCAGTTGGCCGGCCCTCTGCATCCATGGTCTTCCAACCTTGGATCAAAAACAGTATAGGCATTTATTGTAAGAAAAAAAAAAAAGTCAGTGCCTGTGGCTAGTGTGCTCAATGGTTAGAGCGTCTGCCCATCGAAAGGTCACCGGTTCAGTTCCTGGTCAAGGCCTTGTACCTGGGTTTCGGGTTCGTATCCTGCCCCAGATTGGGGTGCATGTGGGAGGCAACTAGTTGATGTGTGTCTCTCTCACACTTCTATGTTTCTCTCTCTTCTCTCTCTCCTTCCCTCCCTTCTACTCTCTCTGAAAAGCAATGGAAAAAATATCCTTAGGTGAGGATTAACACACGCACACAAGTCAGCATATAAGTGGACTACGCAGTTCAAACCCATGTTGTATAAAGAAAAATGTGACACAGGGAATCTTTTGAGAGCAATGGAATATTCTGCATCTTGAGTGTAACTGTGGTTTCATGGGTGTATGAAACTGTCAGAACTCATCCAATTAAATAGATTAACTTAATTGTAAAAAAATTATTGCTCAATAAAGTTGATAAGAGGAAAAAAAGGCACCAACAAATTACCAAGAATCTAATTTACACCTCTCTTCCCTGCCGTCCTCTCCTTCATCCTGCGGGCCTACCAGGTTGTGCCTTGCCCTGGGAAGCAGGGGGGAAAGGAGTCATTCATTTATTCCACAAATATGTTGGGAGCATCCATGTGGTCTGTTACTGCAGTAACACTGAGGTAGGAAAGTAAGGTTTGGCGTGATAAAGTATCTTGTCTAGGTCCCACCGAGAGGAACCGGTACAGCTCCACTTGTAACGTCTTCACACATGTGCACTGCGCAAACCTTCTCCCTCCTGTGACCTCACCAGGCCTACATACCTGAGGGGAAGGATAAGGTGCAAAGCCACAGCAACCGTGTGTTATCCATTAAAACAACATGTGTGGAAAGCAGGTACTTCTGTTCACATGTAAGGACCTCGTATAAAAGAGTTCACAGCTTTGTCTTTGGCAACGTCTCCTTTCTCAACTCACCAGCCGCACATTGAGGCTAAGGGCACGAGCCCAGACTCACTTCCCAGGCCCCAGTCCTGGGCTGGGACCTGATGGCATCTCTTCATGCCGCAAAATTTCCAACTTCAAAATGGAGATGACAGCGGAGTCTACCCCGCCAGGCTTTGTGATGATGAAATGAAACAACGGATGTGACACACTTAATATAATGCTGCGGACATCATAAACTCTCAATAAATATTAGCCTATTCTTCTTAAATCCCACCCGTACCACCTAGTACAGAGAGTATAAAGTTACATGCAAAAATGAAAAAGGAAAAGGTAGCTTCTTAGGGATGGTTTGGATTCGCTGGTGTCTCCTTCCTTCTTTCCCTCCCTCCTTCCTTCCCTCTTTCCTCCCTTCCGTCTTCCTTTCCTTCCTCCCTCCCTCCCTCTACTGTTCTTCTAAGAGAGTTTCCACATGTAAAATGTATGATGGAAACAATAAATGATAGAAGCAAATCTCAATCAGTACCCCAAAGTAGCACATTATCTTATTAAAGAATAAATGATTCATTTCTCTTTGGCAGAACTGGGTCTTGCCCTACCTTTTTCTTTCTAGGGAAATAAAAATTTTACTCTTTCTCAAAAACTTAGAAATTACTTTTGAAAAGCCAGTAGGAGGACACTCAAGGAAGTCTTTTGATAGCCAAGAATAACAGCTAACTGTCTGAAGGGCCACGTAAAAACATTTTGCTATTCTATAGAAAAACAATAAAAAAATTATTGGAAATTTTCAAAATCATATGGTATAGAAAAGGACTTTAAGTATAATAAAAATAATATATTTTATAATGTTTCTTATACTTAACAAAGGTACCCATTTGGCTGCTCAAATCCACATCTCTAATGGACTCCAAATCACTAGTGGTAAAAGCAAATGAGAAAGGGAAGCAATCCTTTGGGTATGATGTCATAGTCAAGCTAGGTGGTTACTAGGTTTCCAAACTAGCAGAGTTGGGGT
>NW_005370397.1:1164261-1210056 GCF_000412655.1 Myotis brandtii
AAGCAAATTGAAATAATTGTAAATATTCTACCATAATAGAAAACCTTTTAAATTAGAAGTAGTTCAATTCATTGTTCTTAAAACTGAACTAATATTTGAGTATCTTGAAAATTTTGTGCTGAATTTAGGGCCGTCTCCAAAGTGACTACCACGACGTAAGTCCTAGCCCGCGGAAGGTTCCGAGTCTTTGGTGTAAACACACTGTGACACCAGAAGAGGAAAAAGGTTGCCTAAGTGACGGTAAACTGATGGTGTGTCCTTTTTGAATGAAGCACAATCTTCCCAATTTCATATGCTGGTCCTCTTGCCTGTGAACTAATGCAAGAACACTCAGGGTATTGTTTTCCTCAATAACAAAAATACTGGGTATGGAAATATTTCATTTCTGAGATGAATGCTATTTTATTTTTCAAAGGCAAATGTTCTATATTCCCAGGAAATGATAGCCTCTTTGAACACTGACCCTTATTCTTAAGCATAGAGAAGGCCTGTAAAAGATATAACCAGTTCCAAACATTCAATAAGGTTTTTAACAAGTATTTGCTGAATGACTTAATGAATATATGTTGAGAATTTTCGATTGTACTGTTAATTTTAAAATAGGCAATGTATAGTGAATAATTGAGTGCTAGCTCAAAATAACGCTAATAAAACAATACAAGAATTAAGTTGCAAAACTTACAGAATAACTTATCACTGCTCCTGTCCCCACACCTGCTACTCTTTATCTCTGTGTGGGGTGCCACTATATCAAGAGAGAACTGTTAGGAGGGGCCCAAGACCACCCCCAGTTTTGACGATTCACAGAAGGGACTCACAGGCCTCAGCATATAGTCGTGCTCAGGGCTATCGATGACGGATTCCAGTGAAATGAATCCAAACAAAATCAGCAAAGGGAAAGGCTCGTGGGTGAAGTCTGGGGGGACCAAGTCAAGGCTATCAACGGTCCCTCCCAGCAGCGTCACGCAGGAGGCGCTCAACTCCTCCCACAAGGAGTTCTGAACACCGATGACATGTTATCAGCCAGGGAAGCGTGGAGAGTCAGTGCCCAGGTTGTCCCTGGGGGCTGGTCACACAGGCAACCTCTGTCTTTTCAGACTCCAGGAGGACAGCAGGTGCTCTGGCAGTGTCTGGCGTGATAACTGGCAAAGTGATCAAGTTCAACAAATATTTACTGGCTGGCTGACGGAAAGGCACCAGGATAGCAGGGGTCTCCTGAGGTCAGACCCTCGCCTTCAGAGAGGACGCAACTCAGTTCTGTCACAGTCACAGACACGGGCGTGCCGCATCATTATCCTCCCTGCAGTGCCTTTGTTCCAAAGCTAACAGCAGACGTGACCTCCTACCTCTTGTGACTGAGTAGGTCCTCACCGCCTGCAACTGGTATACTACTCCCACTGCTGATATCAATTTACTTTCCTTACCTTCTTGTCCTGATCATTTCACAGACAATATTTTTACCTTTTCTTTTTAACTTAAATTCTTTCTGGAACAAGGCAGAATAAATAAATATGTAAACAGACCCAGAGATGTGGAAACACCATCCCATTTTTCTCTAGAGAAGGTGAGCCCTCCATGTTTCTCCCTAACCCGTTCCCGGCTGAATCCAAAGGACCATGAAGCACAATCTACGGAAGGGAACATTTTCCTCCGGCTCCCTAGCTCAGCCATGCAACCCGTCAGCCTGAGAAAAGCATGCACGGCTGTGCCCACATTGTCCTCCCAGGACGCAGGCACAGAGCTCAACGCAGTGAGTCCAGATGTGCTCCTATTGCATCCACGTGCTACGGAAAGACTATGGGTAAAAGGAGTTGGATAAACAGAATTAAGATTTAAATTTACCTGAGAGGCTCACTATTTAAAGAATCTGTGTCAAACAATAAAGTCGTTTGGAGGTGAAGAGGGTAATCACCCCCAAATCTATCCACTCTGTAATCCCAGGTGTATACACTGAGGCTATGCAAGAGTGCACTGGTACAAACCCTCCTCGGGTTCTCCTGCTTAAACACAAGAGACTCAATCTGCTTTATCACCTTAGGTAACTCGAGTGCAAACCAGCCAGAAAAACCTCATTTACTGAAACAGGTTATCACTGAATTCGCACCGGAAATTATTAGACTTCAGATGTGAGGATGCTCTCAAAGCCCTGGCCCACTTTTGACACCCATTCCTGAGGGCATCATAAGTAGAACACTGTGCTGGGCCTTAAAAGGGATCCAGTGTAAGCCAGTGCAGCTCTTGCCCTCCAGGAACCTCACGCTACTCAGTGAGCAGCCGCGTTCTGCTCCCAGTCCCTTTTCCCATCATCACAAGAACATCCACCTCTTACTGGCATCCTTTATTTCTTCTTTAACCCAAGTTTTTATTTTATTTTATTTTTTCTCCTTTATATCTGTCTTTGCTTTAGAAACTTCTGGACAGGAGATAATTTTCATTAATTTGCTTTATAAAATTCCTAACAAATAACCTCAAAGCAAAGGGAACATAGAGGAAGGTACATGCAGAGATGCCGAAAATCCTGAAGAAGATTGAAAGCTCATCACCATATAAATATCTAAATTAACTAATAAATATTATTAATTTGACTTTCTTGATGAAAACTGAATTAAAGATCTGAAATTTTAAAGCAATTCAGTTGAATTTATTGCAACAAAGACAGTAAGGCAACCTGGGTTAATTAATGATTGCTTAGTGGACATCCTAGGAGACTTAATTTTAGTGAATTAATAGATTTGTAATTTGCTTCTCAACAATTGGAATATAAACAAGACACTTTAGAAAGCATCTGAAAACTTATTTCATGTAGGTTAAAAATCAGTTGTGCAATATTTTGTACATTACTATTATTTTTCAATTTATCATTTTTTACAAACAGTGAAAAGGTAAGTTTTGGCTAATTGAAGTCCAAAATTACCACAACGCCTAAATAAGTACGACCAGTTTGAAACCCTGTTGCAAATGACCCTGACCAGGAGCCATGACTGGGAGGAGGAAGAAGACAGTGCAGTTTAAGCTGCTCTATAAAATTTGAGCTGAGCTGTAAATTCACAAGAAAATATTTTCTAGAACATCTGATGGATCAAGGCTTTTAAATCCTTGTTACATGTTTAAAGTTGTCCTTATGCTGTTATCTGTCACACTGTATGTGTTTAACCTACTCACAGGTATTTATGCTAATCATTAGCTCCCACAGGGTGGGCAGGACAGACTTTATCATCTTAAAGCACCAATGCATAGTTTTCTGGGTCAGAGACAAGTAAATCTTTTAGTATAATTGCATGTTGCTTTAAGTGCTGCTGTCTCCCTGCTGGGCAAAATGTTAAATATTTAAGGTTTACTATCTGGTGTGATAGTGCTTTTATAATTAAAGTCTGGGATGGGAGAGCAGAATGACAGAGGTTTGTACTTTTCTTTAGCAAGAATAATCTTTCTTTGAATTAGCACTTTTGGAGAGAGAGAGAGTCCATAATAACACAAGTTCTGGTGAGTAAGAGTTGGTAGAGGCCTTTGGGGTCACTATGAAGCCATTTGGACAGCATAGTTCCATGCCCATAGAGCCAGAAGAATAATGCGAACCGAGTGTGTCACAAGATCATGATGATCATCAGCAACAAAATAAACTACACTCTGTCATCAGCCCTAAAACACAGCTCCAATACTGCAACGGTTTTACATATCTCCACATTTGCCTACATACCAGACAGACAGTGGGGGAGAACAGTTGTGTTCTTAATTAGCACACTATTCTGAGCTGGGACTATCTGATTGGCAAGTAAGCCAAGCACTTACTCAGCCCATTCCTCCACCATGCACCCTCCCTCTATCATTTCCCCTTCCCCTAGCTCTGTGGCTACAGGAGAAAAATCTAGCCAGCGTGGGGGCTGGGGAGGACATCTGGGTTTTATCACCTGGTGTGTCAGGATTTGAAAAGTCTCTTCAGATTCTAAATCTTAATATTGTTCTGCAGACTCGAGCCTCCTGGTACAAATAGTCGACCCTCCCCCACTTGCCAACACCCTCCCGTGGCCCAAAGAAAGAGGAGCTCAATTCCATAACGAAGGACAAACTGCTTCTGGACCTGAGTCTAGCAAGCGACCTCATTTTCACTAGACACATAATGTGACAAATAATTTGACTTAAGTCTATTCTCTAATTTCATTTGAGTGAGAAGCATATGCATAGGACAGCCCGGGAGAGGAACGGGAGCTTTAGGGGATGCTGCGTGTGTGCGCAGGGGCCAGGAGAGATGCCGCTCCCTCGGCATCACAGGTGCAGCAAACCCATGGTGACAAAGGCCTCGCACTCCAGTGCCCGCCGAGCTGGCGCTGCTGGAAGAGGGCCCTGGTCCTTAGCCAGAGCTGCCTGGGCGTGGGCGACAGGGACTGCGGAGGGTCTATGAGAAGGGATTTGTGGTTTGCAACTGGCCAGTCAATTTTCAACTTAAGTGAATCCAATAGGGGTGACTGCTTAGAAAACCAATTAAGGCCAGTTCAGTGTTTCTTGGTGAATCAAGTGATTTTCATCTGGAGGTGTGGTTGGAGGGCAGAGCCTACTGAGACCCAGGATCACAAAGAAGTGTTTAGTGCGAAAAAATCAGTTCCAGATGATTTTCTTGCTGGGTCTTGTGTTTAAACCCAGACTATGAAGTCTAGACACTGGGAATTAAACTATAGGTCAGCAAGAAAAGAACACCCAAGCGGCGAAACGCTGTCATGTCGTTTCGCCTTCTTTAAATGAATACAATTTGCTGCCTTCAAATCTATGTTTTATTATTTCCTTTTGCATAAAAAAATCTATTCCGATTACACAAACAATTGAAAAAGAAGAGTCAAAAGTAAGAATAAAACAAAGCTAAGTATTTGCTGACCATGCAATGCTCAGGAGGAGGAGATGACTGGGAAGGGAGCTTGCAAGGATGTGGACGAGCAGAGCTAAGAGACAGAGCTGGTGTCCAGCTACTTGCTACCTGAGTTCCGTCAGCCAGTCAAACCCCAAGCCACAGTTCCCTCGTCCACCAAAACTGCAATAATGTACATCAGTGTACCGTCAACAGTAGTGAACTACACAAGCATTTGCTCCTGTTATAGTAGTAAAAAACGCAATAATAAATGCCACTCTCTTCGTAACAAGTTAAACAAATTCTTATATAGAATCAGTATATGGCGCTGGGGAGGGAGCCAGTTTTGCCGGCAGAAAGCCACGCGTTTGCGGTTACCACCAGAATGACCACGCAGGGCTCCAGCAGGGAAAGGACCAATGCCTTACACGCCCGGTGCGCCCACGGGCTCTGACTGAAAAGGTGATCTCCCTACAAAAAATAAACCACCAAACCAACTTGGGAAGCAGAAGAATCACCCGCAGGGTATGTTTGCACATAAAACAAGGTAGTTCCCACCTGAAAATAAAGTGGTGGTGATCACCTACATAGAACGCCATTTGGATTTGTTATCTCCACTATCCCTGAGGCCAAGACACTGTCCCTGAGGCCCAGAGATGACCATTAACTTCCCAAAGTCACACAGCAAGTCAGTCCGGCTCTGGACCTTATGTTCCTCATCATGACATTGTAGCTGCCTCATCTTGTTTTGCCACAAAAACAAAAGTTTTGAAACAGAAACGCCTAAGTCAAAATGTTTTCATTTATAATAAAAGACAACAAACTATGAGGATTTGCTACAGTCTTCTATTTAAGGAAAGCTTCATGCCAGATACCTTCAACTCAACATTAAAATCCACCACCTTTCACATAAAACAAAAGAACGCTGCCATGGTGATTACGCTCCTAAAATTAGATAAAAACCTTGAAAGCAGGTGTGTCTGCAGATGTTAATCTGCTAACCTACAATGATCGGTTATTTGTTTTTGCAAATAAACCGTACAAAGCATTTAAGAACAAAAATGTTGCCAGAAATGAAATATAAGACAAGTCCCTAAATGCATGTATTATTTTCATAATCACTATAAGCCAAACAAATAAACACAATCTCAAATCAAGAAACAAAGCCAACATAAAAGAGAAAGATGGCATTTTAATCCCAAAAGATAACACCTCGTGCTTTTCATCACGCTGCTTTCAAACATCCCTGTCCAACTCCAATGTATGTAGAGCTGCTCTGTTGCTTCTGAACCAGAACTCAGCACTCTTGCCCGACCAGTGTGGCTCAGTGATTGAGCATTGACCTATGAACCACGAGGTCCCAGGTTTGATTCCCGGTTGGGGCCCATGCCCGGGTTGTGGGCTCCATCCCCAAAGTGGGACATGCGTGCAGGAGGCAGCCAATCAATGATTCTCTCTTATCACTGATGTTTCTATCTCTTCCTCTACTTTCCTCTCTGAAATAAATATATATCTATAATAATAAGAGTGTAATATGATAATTAGACCAGAGGTCCTTCCAGACGTCCTTCCTTCCTGACAAAGCTGCAGCGGGCAGGGCCGAGGCAGACGTGGCAGAGGCCCCCAGCCACGGCCGCAGGGGGCAGGGGCTGGGACCAAGGCCCTTGCACGAATTTCGTGCATCAGGCCTCTAGTATACATATAAAAGAACTCAGCATTCTCTGCAGACTGACTCACGCGCAGTATTCCCTCCCTACGCCAGCCACTGGAAGGCTGAATTCCACTGAGTTAGCACTGGGCAGGAACGGTTTAACCCTTCCCAGGGATGCTCAGGTGGGCCATGGGCTATGGCACAGCCTCAGACACCACCAATCCTCACTACGTGTGGCCTCCTCTGTGAAGAGAAGGTAATCACAGTGTCCGCACGCCCTCCTTCGGTGAAGCAGGCCCACGGCGTGGGGGCCACTCGTTCGGCCTGAATCTGTGCTCCGAGGGAGGACCAGTTTTGAGCCGTGCTCAGGCCCTGCCCTTCCTATCCACTTCCAAGGCAGAGAGGCCCGAGGCAGCACCGAAGAGGCACAGGAACCTGCACGTTGGGAACTGGCAAGTCCTAAGTTCACGGTCATGGCATCTCTCTGGGGTCCTCTTCCTTCCTTCCTCCTTCTATTCTGGGGGCTGGACTAACACACTCACCTTACCTCTGTGTATAAGACGAGAAGAGATGCCACGAGTGAGTTTAATTCTCAAAGAGGTAGAAGAGAAAGCAGTATTTAATCTTCATTGGGTCCAATAAACATCCTTGGTGTTTAACCAGAAATACATCTGGGCATTTCTGTAGCCATCTGTAAAGACTTTACTGACACCCCCTTTATTCTCATATTATCTTTTGAAAATGGCATCCAAAATGGCAAAAGCTCCAGGCCATTGGAAACCAGAAGAGAGAGTCCTGTATCTCCTCCCCCAAATACCCAGGGTTGGCTCCAAGGGGGACTATGCCTCACCCAGTGGGGATTCCTCCCCCAGGGTCTGTCAGACTCTACTCAGAAAGCAGAGTTTCTCCAGAACCAAGTGAAGTGGGGGGCGGGGAATGGGACGGTAATGATTGTGTATAAATTCACAAAGGCAGCTCCTAATTGGTGACAAATCTGACTGTGGAATCAGTTTAATGGCATGTACTTTTTATTGCCTTCAAATGCACATCGTAAGCAGAACAAGCTACTGTTAGATAATGAAAAATAGATAAAAATTTATGTGTAATTGCTACATTTTAAACTAGTGTTTGAAAGCTATTTATCTCTTAATTAGAAAAAATATTCTTTTAAGTTTTTAATTGGCAACCATAAATTTTAATTCTATTCTTGGCCCAATTATCACAAATTTCAAGTAAGTAGTCTCCAAAACAATGAGGCTTTACAGTTTAAATTAAGAATACCAGGGAAGGGTTTCCTAGGAGATTTCCATGGGATAAATGAACTGTAACTGCAGGAACACTGGAGTACAGACAATCAAGTGTATGATCTGTATGATGTAAACATGGAAAGATATATAAGGCATATTAGTAAGTGAAAGCAAAGATGTTATAGATGTTATAGAGCCCCGAATAGACAATGGAATAGACAATGGGATGCTATAAAAATAAGAGAAACGGCTCGGCCAGGCACTGCTGGCCTTGATGATGGGACTATGAAGTCAGAAAGGCAGGCAGCGCTAGCTGGTTTGGCTCAGTGGATAGAGCCTCGGGTCCTGGGCTGGACTCGGTCATGCAGGCTCGATCCCCAGTGGAGGCGTGCAGAAGGCAGCCAATCAATGATTCTCTCTCATCATTGATGTTTCTATCTCTCTCTCCCTCTCCCTTCCTCTCTGAAATCACTAGAAGCTGGAGAAGCCAGAAAGCAGGTTCGCCCCCAGAGCCCCGGGAGGAACACCCTGCGGCTCCGTGATGTTTGCCCGAGGACTGTGACCTCCAGGACTGTCAGATGGAAATTCGCTGTGTGTGTGGCACGGAGCTTTTGGTAATTTGGTACAGCAACAACAGAAAACTAAAACAAAGATGTGCTGAGAGGAGAAAAAAGCCTGTCAACCCACGACTCTGTATCTAGCAAAATACTCTCCAAGAATGAAGGCAAAATAAAGACATTTTCCTATAAAAGAAAACGAAGAGGATTCATTGCCCGCAGACCTGTAGCCTCCGAGAGTGAGGGCCGCAGGGCGCTCTCCAGGCTGAAGGGCAATGACGCCAGAGGGAGGGAGACGTGGAATTTCATGGAGAAGAAAGGCCACTGGAAATGGTACATGTGTGGGTAAACCTAAAAGACTTGTTTCTCCTCTGCATGTCCTCAAAATACATGACTATTTAAACAAAAAAGTAAAACACTGAATTGTGAGATTTTTTTAAGGTATGCAAATATAATACATATAACACTATAAAGATAAATGCATTCTACATTTTACATGAAATAGAGAAATATTAACTCTAAACTGTAAAAACTGAAGTATGTGTATTGCAATCCCTAGAAAAACCACAAAACAGAATAACAAACAGGTATAGCCAGAGAGCCAAAAGATAAGATCCAATACAATTTTTTTCAACTAACCCAAAGAAGGCAAGAAAGAAGAAACATGAGAACAAAAGAACAAGACAGGACAAACAGGAAACACATAGTAAAAATGGTAGAGCTGAAAATTAAAATAACCACCGTAAATAAAGCGGCATCTCCCCAATAGGTTGCTATGGACTCAGTGTTTGTGTCTCTACAAAACGCATCAGCCGCATCCCTGACCCCCACTATGATGATATCTGGAGGTGAGGCTTTGGGGAGGAAATTAGGTCACGGATGGGATTCGTGTCTTCATAAGAATGGTTATGAGACGAGATGGGGCAAGGTCGGGGTGGTGGCAGTGACGGAGGGAAGGGGGGATAGTAAAGGATAAGGGGCCAAAACATGGTGACGGAAGATAATGTGCCTTTGGGTGGTGGGCACACAATGCAACATACAGATCATGTGTCACAGAGATGGACACTTGAAACCTGCACAGTCCTATTAACCAATGTCACCCCAATACATACAATGAAAACTTTTTAACAAAAGAAGAGACAATGACCTCTTTCTCTGCCCTGTGAGGACTCAGCGAGAGGCAGCAGCATGCAGCCCAGGCATGGCCCTCACCAGACACTGAATCTATTAGCACCGAGAGGTGGGGCTTCTCAGACTCCAGACTCAGGAAGAGGAATGTCTGTGGTGTGAGCCGCCCAGTCCAGCGGAGCTCACTCAGTAGCCCCAGCTGACTAGACACAAGACGTGTTATTTGAAAAACGTGTTCTGCCATCGTGTAAGTCTGAGAAGCACTGGGATAAGAAAGTTAAATGCATTTTTCGAGCAGAACTTCACATCCTTTAATACACAATGCACACTGGGGCCCCCAGGGCTGACACAGTACATTTCCCAAGCACTGTACCTTGGATGCCATCACACGGGGAAGTTTCTCATGGAAAATACTTCTGGAAATGCTATTATGGTCTCAGCCAGCAATTATCTCGTCGTTTCCTTGCCAATAGGTTCATTTGCATAAGTGGTGAGAGATGCATGGACAGATTTTAACATGTCCACAAACACATAAGTCAATTATGATGTTTTACTTTTCTATGTTTCATTCAATTAGAGAAGAATGAAAGGATAGAAAGAAGACACCAAAAGGCAAAAAACCCCAAAGTCCAAACCCATCTGTAGCCTGGCTGTCTGCTCCATTCACAGTTCCCAGTAAGGAAAGAGAAGCCGAAGCAAAGAGAAGAACCCACAGAGTGGGGCTTCATTTGCTACCCATTCAGCTCAGCCAGCGACAGGCAACCTTTTCCATCTCCCGGCACATACACTAATTCCTAAAATTCTGCGGCACGCCAGTTAAAAATCGCTGAGCTCAGCAACGATTCTTCAGTGTTACCCACCCATCCACTCACACTGAAACAAGCTGCCAATGGAAACACCCAAGGCACAGAGAAGTAAGTGCTCAGTTAGGTTTCAGGGTCTGTCCAATGCATCCCACTTTATCCAGGGCAGAGTCAAGTTTAAGTCGATGGAATTCACGGGGCTTTTTAAAAAGTTCAAAATATTATACTTTACTGTATGGCTGATTAGTATATAAACTAATAATATAAGAACATAATGGTATTGGTCAAAATATTAAAAAATGAGTCAAAGTTATGTCAGTCACTTGCCCTTTTTGGCTTATTTACTTGAGCTGCTTCCACCAGCATTCTATTTTCATGGTCAAGCTAGGATAAATTATTCAGTTGTCTTCCCTTTGTCTGGGGTAAACACACACACACACACACACACACACACACACACACACGCTTTGCTGCATAATAAGTCTATTATAAGTCACTTATTGCAGCACAGTATTTACTAAAGGACTATTTTTTGGCAGATATAGCTGAATACAAGGATGAATAAGATGGCCCTTATCCTTGAAGACTTAAGTAAAATGTATAAGCTACACAGGTAAATAGATATAACACAGGTGACTGTCATAGGGAAGCACAAAGGAGGAGAAATTTTTCCAGGAGGAGTTGGTCCTTGAAGAGTATTTCGGAGGTGAGAGGAGGGTGGGAACCAAATTAGACATAGGAGAGCAGGGAAGGGTAGCACATTTGCGGGGAAGGTGTATAGCCGGTACAGTACGGCAGGAACACACAGGTGACACAGGTGAAAGCTGTGAGAGAAAATTCTGAATATGTAAGCTTGGGTCCTGATGCCAAGCTGGAGAGCATGGGCCTTACTTGACAGGCAGTGAGTTGCACTGGAGATTGTGTCGAACTCTGGGTTAGAAAGCTTCATCGTTTGCTAACAATATTGTTTGAGAATCTATTTTGTGCCCAAGTCTGTGCTAACAAGTAGGAATACAAACCTGAGCCCCACCAAGTACCACCTCAAGAAGAAACAGGCTAGTGTGGGAGTTAAATGTGTAGAGACAAAGGGTTTTGTGTTTTTATCCTAGAATACAGCACCCAACTTACTAATCTTACAACCTTACTCCAGCACTGTAAGCGCCTACAGGTACTTCATTCTGGAATTTGGGGGAATGAGCTTTCCCATCCTGTGGATTTGGACACTGATTAGGCAAATGAACGCATGATGTGTGCTCACTCTGCATTTGTAACACAATCAGACATTTGCATATATTTTTTGAAAAATATAGTTTGATGCCTTAAGGTTTTGATATACTTTCTCCATAGAAGTCTACAGAATATAGGGAAGGTAAATTGTTACTGCTCTATCATTGGCAAACAAAGAATGTTAATCGATTGCATTCTTCATTCTTTAGCAGGCTGACTATTGATCCCAGGGTGCTACTGTTGAATTATTTACCTTAGAAGTCTAGTAAATAATTACAAATTATCAGTGACTATCCATATTCTTTAGAGCACACTATTTTACCCCTAACGATGCGCATTAATATTTTATGATTAGAGTACCCAGAAGAATACATAAAAGAGAGTTCAAACTATTGCTAAATGCTGCATCTACCTGGGTTTTACTTTTAATGCAGCTTTGAACCTGTACATACTACAGAATATTGCATTTTCCTCTTTAAAAAATGACTGGATTTTAGCCTCCAGCAGAGGCACCATGATGGTATGGGTAGTAACTTTTAAGTACTTCAATACAGAATTCCTACAGGGTGATTTACGTGTTATAGTGATTCCATGCACATCCCAATGGCGCTGGGTAATATTTCAAGTGCCCTAATGAGGGATTATTCCAGGAATGCTTAGCTATTACCTGACATGTCCTAATCGTTGCCAAGAAGCTAGAAGTAGCTTCAAATATCTGTCTTTGGTCAACCTGAGAAGGTTGGTTAACTTGCATTGTGGGTGATAGAAATGACTTTTCCTTGGTGGGATGATGGGCGTTTAAGATATTGGACTTCAAAAGCTCACAGGGTTTGGGAACAGGGTCTGAGGCTCTGGCGTGCCCAAGGCTGGGATAGCCGTAGGGTTCAAAGTCCTTGGTAGAGTCCCAGATCCTGGCACAGTTATTAATAGCTCCTTCTGTTCAAGTATACTTGCTTAAATAGTAAACGATGTGGACACCCTCCAGTAGCATACTCTTCTTAAAGGCCCTATATTTAAAAGTATGATGGAACCCATATGGATTTTTGTCTACCAACTGCAACCAGGTTGTAGCTGAATCCTGAAGCCAAAGGACTACTCACTTGCTGCAAGGGAATGGCTGCTTGTGAGGTGCCTGAAGGACAAAGAGCTGGGGCTTCAGAACGTCTACAGAGCAGGAGGTGTGGCCATGTGGGCGCCTGACAATGAATGTCCGGGTGTGTGCATGATCTAGTCCAGTGATGGCGAACCTTTTGAGCTTGGCGTGTCAGCATTTTGAAAAACCCTAACTTAACTCTGGTGCCGTGTCACATATAGAAATTTTTTGATATTTGCAACCATAGTAAAACAAAGACTTATATTTTTGATATTTATTTTATATATTTAAATGCCATTTAACAAAGAAAAATCAACCAAAAAAATGAGTTCACGTGTCACCTCTGACATGCGTGTCATAGGTTCGCCATCACTGATCTAGTCGGAGACCTGCCTCATTGCAACGTACACTGAACGTGCAGGTGACAAGACCCTCATTCACCTCCAACTACTGGAGGCTACGGGCGCACTTCCAAATAATCAGTATCGAGTTTTGTTAGGTCAGTTTGCAACATGACATTCGCCACTACACAGACAGATACCTCGAGAACATGGAAACCAAGCTGCGTGGCAAACACAGGGACATAGGGTTGCGCATCCACAGCAAAGCGCGGGGGAGGCAGTGAGCTGTCTGTCGCAGACAGCTGAGTGACGAGGACAAACACGATGAAGGGGGTGCCTTCAAAACCTTCAGCTCTGGAAGCAAGTCAACTGCTGCGGTGGAAACCTTGAGCCGGACAATTAGACTCAGAGCAGGAGTGAAATACAGCAGAACCACCAGACGGTGTGCAGCAGCTCCGCAAGGAGGAGGGGTTCCCACAGAGGCCCTGAGGGGCCTCTCCCTCCCGCATTCGCCAAGGAGCATGGGATGGCAGTGCCAACAGCACCCTTTGCTCCTCTCTCTTTATTCTTGATGGTTATTACTTATAAGCAGGAGGCCATTTGTACGGATGTTTTCTAGAGGGAAAGGTAATTCAGTACTTTTCTACCTTTGAAGCAATACACAGAGAACCAAAAATTCCCCAGTTTCATCCACTTTCGTTCAATCATAGTTATGACAAGTACATTAATCTGTGTGCTGACGCAAGGTTTAATTTTACATAAATAAATATGAATGTGTGTGTATAAAATCAGTATGGGTACTGCAGAACACAAAAAGAGGAATGATATAAATGTAACTTACTTTTAAAAAATAAAAGTCACCATAGATATAGCTGCAGAAGCATTATCATTGATTTTCTTTTAAGTAGATGTTGGTCACTGGAAACGACTAGACACAACTGAGAATTCATTCTGACGTCCAGTCTCTGGGGTGAGCCCGGCGATCGTTCATCAGAGGCCTGGGCAGTGATGACAAGACTGACAGGTTCTGACAGGCTGCTCTGGCCGGGGCCCAGGCAGCGCCCCAGAGCTGCAGGCCAGCCCACCGAGCCTGGGTCAGCACCTGGGAGAGAGGCCTGGCACCCAAAGCTCACAAATCACGCGGCACTAAAACTAAGGTTAATGGGGTGAGGGCACGGGTGAGGTCCTCAGTGGCAAAATGTTTCCTACAAATTGAAAAGAAAAGTGGAGCATTTTCAAGCTCTTTCTGTTCACCATAAAATGCACGAATTACTCTAACACACTTATGAAACACCTCATGTGTCTTCACAGCATCTGAGCAGGAAAGAGAGATCAAGAAAGATAAAGAGAAGAAGGAAGATTGTATTGAGCATGTACAATTATGAAGCATCATTAAAATGTCTTCTTTCATTTAAACTCCTTTTAAATTATCTGGTTTTGTAACTTCTTCCCCAGACAGGCAGATATCATCTCCAGCTTAAAGAAGGGATCATTGGCAATATTTCTTGGAAAGCTAGGAACAATTTTTTTTCTTAACAGTGCTTTCTATACTGCACACAATGTCAATTTTGAGCATTTTTGCCAACTAGCCTGATCATATGAGCTCTTGAAAATTTCTTATGATGCAAATGTTTTTAACAAAGAAATAAATATTCAGCATCCTTGCCAGGATAAGCATAGTAACTGAATGAGAATGGAGATGTGTAAATGGCTCATGTGTACCTTCCATGCACCCAAGCAAACAGGCTTCAGCAGTGTCTCGTCCTCAAACTGCCCCGTTCCCAGGATGCTGTTGTGTCTGGGATCAGCACTTCTGGGGGGAGAGGGTGTTTGCACAGGATGCTGGGGGAAGGGTAGGCAGGGAGAAAAGGCCCAATTCCCAGCGGCTGGGACTCGAAAAATCGAACCCGTTTTCCTGCTCGTGTTCTCCCTTGGTCCTGTAGGAGCTGGCTTCGGAGAGTCCAGCTTTCAGTTTGCCAACACTGGGTGAATTATTTTCCCATCACAGAAAAGGTGACATTTTCTCAAACCCAGGCTTAAACTGCCGCTCGATAAAACATTCAAGTTAAAAAAAGTAGAACAATTCTACGAAGATGTATATAAATGGCAAAAGTGACCACATACAAGCTTTTGCACAGACACTCAGTGAGTTTTAAAGGGAGAAAAACCAATTCTAGGAACATATACTCATATAATCAAAATACAAGAGCTCTTTTCTTGCTTTCCCTTGACAGTTTGCAGTTGGTCATTAAGTGGGTACTGGGGAAGCAGAGAGAATGGCGTGCTCCTTCTAAACAAAACCCCGATGTCAGCCAGGACTAGAATCGCTCTGGGCTTCCTTGGAAATGTGCTTTGCATTTGGCTGGTGTCTCCCCAGGGGTCAGGGAGAATACACTGCTGACTTGTGCTCTGGCATTTCCGTTGCACAGTGACTGCAGCTCTTCTAAAGTACAGACCTGAGTGGTTTAGACAAAGTCCTGTGTGTGCCTGCAGCTTCACCAGAAGGCCTACGACAGTGGTTCTCAACCTGGGGGTCGAACGACCCTTTCACAGGGGTCGCCTAAGACCATTGGAAAACACATATATAATTACATATTGTTTTTGTGGTTAATCACTATGCTTTAATTATGTTCAATTTGTAACAATGAAATTGGGGGTCACCACAACATGAACTGTATTAAAGGGTCACGGCATTAGGAAGGTTGAGAACCACTGGCCTACGAGTTCCTGGAAAAGCATGAGCTCACAGAGTTAAACTTAGTGCCAATAGGCATGAGTAATTAGCTCTGTGCTAACTGCACCGGGAACGTCAATTTGGGGCTTCAAATGTTACTTTCATCTTTAGTCTCAAAGGATCTATAATAATAAAAGGGTAATATGCTAATTAGACCAGACGACCTTCTGGACGAAGCCAGGGCTGTGAGGGCTGAGGGAGCCCCATGGCTGTGAGGGCCAAGCCCCTTGCATGAATTTTGTGTATCGGGCCTCTAGTCTTTACATAAACATGACCCTTCATAACACCTGTAACCTTTCTATTGGGCATGAAAGACAAATGAAGAAGAAAATGGTGTCTTAACCAAGTTATCACTGTTGTTCACCAGCAACGGTGGTAATGATACAGAAGCAGAGAAATCTGGATACTTCCTTCAATGATTTAATTAAACATGTTTTAAAAGCACACGTCTTTTACTCATCTGTCCTAATTATGCATGTTATTCATTCAAATCTTACTTTAAGGGTAAAAAGTCTATTTAGATTACAGGCCATGTATGTGGTACCTTACTTATAATAAAATGTAATTAATTAAAATGTATAACTGTGAGATAAATCTTAGTTTTACGGGGTTGGGTTCATTTTTAATGTTTATTTTTCCCCAAAAAAGAAAATGCTGAAATAGTTTCAAAATTCTTGTATGGAACAGTGCAAAGTTAAACTGCTGTTTAAGCCGAAACCGGTTTGGCTCAGTGGATAGAGCGTCGGCCTGCGGACTGAAGGGTCCCAGGTTCGATTCCGGTCAAGGGCATGTACCTGGGTTGCGGGCACATCCCCAGTAGGAGATGTGCAGGAGGCGGCTGATCGATGTTTCTCTCTCATCGATGTTTCTGACTCTCTATCTCTCTCCCTTCCTCTCTGTAAAATATCAATAAAATATATTTAAAAACAAACAAACAAACAAAAAAACTGCTGTTTAAAATTACCTACTACCTATCAGATCAAACAAACCAAAACCGAACAACCAGGAATAAACACATTTCCACTTCTTGAAAAAACAATCCTGTCCATTAAAAAGTTTCCAGCACTAGAAAATAGTATCTTTGAGCACTAATTTTCCAGTTTATTTTTCAAATTCCAACAGAAACGATATTAGCATGAAGATAAAATTCTAAGATGTTACCAAAGGACTCTGATTATTTGGGTATCTTAAAAATGGAAATACATTTATTGGCTCTTCCCCTTCCCTTCAAAGAAATGTTTAAAGGAGAAATACATCAGCTATATAAGCTTCCGGTTTACTTAGCATACGTGTGGCGTGTGCTCCAGCAGCAGGACAGAGGCCGACTGTGACAAACACCAGAACCACGTCACCACTGGGAAGGAGGGCCCACCATGGCGATTCCCACGGGGAGAGAGCGGCACTCTTACACGGAGACCTCTCTAGCTCCTCCCACAGGGGCAACTGCTTAGGACAGGGGTGGGGAATGTCCGCCCGGGGGACCTATCAGGCTGCAAAATCATTTGGCCCTGCCAAGGCCTTAGGGGTGAATTCACTAAATGTCTGTCCAAATACAGCAGGCTAATTTTTAAGGTGATAATTTTGTATGGCCCGAGAATGATATTATGAACAATCAAATGGCCCTTGGCAGAAAAAAGGTTCCCCACCCCTGGCTTAGGAGAACCAATAGGATCATGCAGTGGTTTAACATCCATGTTAATTCTGGTCACAGGAAAAGACTATCGCGAAGGCTGGTGATCAGCTTCTACTGCAACCAACAAAGAACAAGAAAGGGCCCTGGCACGCCAGGCTCTGAGTGAGCCTGCGCTGCACCCACACACCTCGTCCTTCAATCCCACACTAGGCCTTTGAGGGAGTGGGCGCGAGCTGTCCTGGGTAGCCGTCAAGAGGTTACGTCACTCTCCTGAGCTTACATGGTAAGAAAGGATGCTGAGGATTGGAACACAGGCCTGTCCTGGCGTGTCTGCTCACTGCAAAGCTCTACAGCGTTCACACTTACATGACTCAGTTTGTAACATGTGGGGCTTCCCTCCACAACATGCTCCTCTGAGAGCGTCCCCTCCCACGGCCCCGACCTCCCATGAGCACAAAGAACTGTGGGCTGTACGAGTTCAAACAGTCCCCCCTCCAGGGGCAAGTAGATACACAAAGGCCCAAACTACAATTTCTTCCCAAAATAAACCTTCTTGGGCTATTTCTGGCTGCCCCTCAGGGAGTTAAAGTTGTTCACCACATGAGCTTCATTTCTTCAAGTCTAAGTAACCCTCCAGAAACACCAGAAATTTATATCCTAACAAACCTGCAGATCATGGTTCCTATTTTTTCTTAAATCCGCACCTGAGGATAATTTTCCATTGATTTTTTAGAGCAGTGGTTCTCAACCTTCCTAATGCCACGACCCTTTAATACAGTTCCTCATGTTGTGGTGACCCCCAATTTCATTGTTACAAATTGAACATAATTAAAGCATAGTGATTAATCACAAAAACAATATGTAATTATATATGTGTTTTCCGATGGTCTTAGGCGACCCCTGTGAAACCTGCACGTGCTCCGACCAGGGCCCAGGCCAGGGAGGAGCCTGCAACCAAGGCAAGTGCCTTGACTGGAATCGAACCCAGGACCCTTCAGTCCAGAGGCTGGTGCTCTATCCACTGAGCCACACCAGCTCGGGCCATGGATCCTATTTTTCGTATCCAATCAGCACTCAAATCTGCTGGCTGTGTCTCTCACATGCTCCTCTTGCCACCTTCACTTCCCTGCACAAACCCAGATGCCTGAGCTGAAGACTGTTGCATTGGTAGGACTCACCAGCAGAAGACACGGGGAAGGGCAGTGCATGACACTAAAGTGACCAGTCTAGCCAATCAAGCCAATAACGAAGCCCTGATGACCCAGCTCTGAAGGAGAAATGACCTGAAACCACCACTTTAACCCCATTATTATTCTCACACATCAGGACGATCATTAACACTCCTTTTAAACAAGCTATAATACAAAGATACCTTCTGCCAGACCAAGATTACAGTAGCATTTCCACAAAAGTTAGTGGAAACTATGTAACATATTTTCCATATGAATATGGAAAGCCAATTCTGTGAGGATTAAGTAAAACTTATTAATATCAAACAGCACCTTCCCTATAATTGAGAAGCAGGAGCATCTTTTGTTTAACAAACATGGAAAAACTGTAAGAGAGAATGAGGAATAGCTCAGCACTGATTATATATGCACTAGGGGGCCCAGTGCACGAATTCGTGCACCTTGAAAGGAACTGTGGACCGTGAGGCTGCAGTAGGCACAGGGGCGGGTCTCAGCCCATCCTCCATGCCCCCGCCCGGCCCCTCCCACCACGATCCCAGTCACCTGTCTGCCGGCATCCCCGCTCCCGCTGCCGCAGCTCCCACACACTGACAGCTCGGAGCCATTGGGGCTGACACCAGCAGCGGGTGTGAGTGGCGGCTGCTGCCCCAATCGCCCCTCAGGAACAGGGGGAAGTGGAGAAGCCCACAGGGGTCATCAGGGCCGGCAGCCGCCGCTCGATGGCACCGAGTGATCATGACGGGTGCCAGGCACCGGCAGCGGGTGTGAGTGGTGGCTCCGGTGCCAGCAGCGGGTGCGAGCAGGGCTGGCGCCAGCAGTGGGTGCAAAGAGGCGACTGCCGGCCCCGATTGCCCCTCAGGAGCAGGGGGATGTGGAGAAGCCCTGAGGGGCGATCAGGGCTGGCAGCTGCCGATTGCACCTGCTGACAGCGCCAAGTGATCAGGACAGGCGCCGGGTGCTAGCAGCGGGTGCGAGTGGTGCTGGCGCCGAGCAGGTACGAGTGCTGGGCGGGACCACAGGGCGTGGGAGCAAAGAATTTTTAGTAACCACCAGAGGCTCGCCCCAATGACAGCAACCAGCGCCCCGCCTTGGTTTGGTGCCCCCGCTCACCTGCTTTACCATCCAACCATGGCCAACGCCTGCTATGTTCCACATACGTCCCCTTGTGGTCAGCACACATCATAGCGACCAGTTGTTCAGTTGTTCTGGGTGTTCCGCCGTTCAAGTCTATTTGCATATTAGCCTTTTATTCTATAGGATGTGCACTCATGCTTATTCCTCTTAGCTTGTGTCTAGAGCTTGCTTTCTTCATCACCAAACTCAGAGCAGGCAGAACAGACAGACACTGTGGAACACCAAGCCCTTCACTGTCCCTGCCAGGGCAGCTCGGGCTTAGCAGAAGCTCGATGCAGACAGTCAGGGCGTTTGCTGGAAAAAGTAGCACTGAATAAACACAGAGACGAACTCTGTAAGGCCGCAGCACTTAGAAAATGTGACAGTGGGAAGAATGAAGATCTGAGGGCTAAATCCTCTAACCAGCAATGACCTTTGCTCCACTTAAGAAAAACCTGGACCCTCGCTCCACTGTATTTATGGGAGTATTCTTCAGATACTTTGATTAATGTGAGTACTCCAAGCAGGACCAGAAAGGCCCAACTAGAATACACCGCAGTCCTGAGCCCCAGTCTCCAAATGAGCTAATAACTGCCAACTGGCTTAAGAAAACAATGTATAAAAACGATGCCAGAACCAGCTTTTGTTGAACAAAAGGATTCACGGCTCTTGCAAGTGTTTATCATCTTAATTCTACTTCCAATTACATGACCACAAGTGAAGTTTCTGAGAAGAGACACTTACAATAACTGCCAAATGATCCACCACTCTCTCAAAGGCAAGACAACAACGCTGTCTGCTGGGGCATGAGCACTGTTTATCCAAGTCTTTGATTTGTATGGGTTCATCCATTTCCTCAAACAAAATCCAGGAATCTAAAAAGTTTCATAAGTTCCAGGCAGAGATATACAAGTAAAGTTGCCCCGGGAGCCTGTTAAATGTGCTCCTACTACAAAGGATTCATTTTCCGAGTTCTTAAATATTGGGAAAGTGTATAAAATGTGTGAAAAAGATAGTTTTTCAAACAAGGAAACATCACTCAGATCTCCCTATATTTTCTCCCCAGGGACAGGATTCACTTCAACCCTTTGCCTTTAAATTAACTGTTTTCCTAAATTGTGCAAAGCACTGAGCAGAAGTGTGTGTGTGTGTGTGTGTGTGTGTGTGTGTGTGTGTGTGTGTGTGAGATAAACTATGTTGATTCCCTGCTGCAGCCTCCCTCTGGGTGAGCCCATCCTCTGAGGGGACAGCAAAGACAGAAAGTGCAGGGCGAGCAGCAGCTGCCTCGAGGTTCCAGCTCACAGGGGCCCCGGAAACTTCCCCACTCTCTCTGGGCCATGGTTCTCTCCAAAGGCCCAGCAGGGTTGCCAATGTGCATATGCAAACTAGCCTGACCAGAGTTATGGGAAAAGCAACAGGTCTTCTGAGTTCTCACATATGTCCCCAAACCCTCATTCCTTTGTTCCAACCTTAAACCCTTTGTATGCCATAAGCCCATAAGCATCTGTACACACTTTAAAAAATCATTTTTCGTGAGAATTTTCTACTGAAAATATTCAAGAACACCCAAATTGTGAGTAATATATTTATTTTTATAATATTCATTGCAAATTGATTTTTTAAATTAAATTTAAAATATCGTGGTGTGTGGGGGTGGTTTCCATTTTGGACAAGTGGCAGTTAACTGGTTAATTCAAAGTCCTTACCCTCCACCCCAATCCCACCCAAGTTCCCAAACATGACTTCCCACTGGGAGGGCTGTACCACTCTCTCTAGTCCTACTGGGAGTATCCCTCCTACTTCCTGCCCAGACCAGATGTGACCAACCACCTCTTGACCTATCACGTCAATATGAGAAGAGAAATATGTGGGGTCCAAGACCTCGACCATCTTGTTAGGTACCTGCATTGCCTGCCCTTCCTTAGTGACAAGCCTGACTCCGGGTGGCATTCCTCAAGAATTGATTTCTTTTTCAAGTACGCATCTGTGGTTGAAATTTGCTGGAGTCAGACATTTAGTTTCTATTACATTTTATAGACACCAGTTGGCATTAAATTTTACCTACTTGTCCATCATCCTTAAGGTTTTGTTGCAGCATTTGTTTCTTTTTGTTGCAATCTTATTTTTCCTTCCTATGTCTACTTATTTAAATTACCATTAGACTTTTTTCATATTTTATTTCCATCCAAAATATGAATAAGATACAACTATGTGTCCGAAAAAAAAAAAGCAATTGGGGGGGGGGGAACTATATCAGAACATGCACCCAAACAGATAGTATAATTCAGTGCAAAGGTGTAAATAAGAACAGGAAAACAGGAAGAGGGTGGGATTAGTTCTCATCCATCTGCCCCCTGCATGCCAAAGTATATGTCAAATGTTTGGCCAATGTCAACCTAAGAGAGTCCTGGGTTAAAAGCTGTGTATAAATGACTTGAGTTTTTCCACGTAGTCAGCACATTCAAGAAGCACCAACCATAGGCTGTCAGGGGCCCTTGTCCTATTAAAATGATTTTTAAATTGCAAAACTTTTATTATATTCAAGCTTCCAGAAACATTATTATATGAAGGCAGGTATGTCTATATGGGTGGGCACACACGTTTTAATCAGTTGATCAAAACATCAACCCATACACATAAATCTTATACATAAGCACGTTAAAATATTGAGAAGTTCCAAAAATAATTAAAATACCATCTTGACAAACTATTTTCAGGCCATCTCTGAACAAAGCAAAGCGGAATTTCAGCCAACCTCTTCCAGCCAGCCTCAATGTTTAAATAACACTAGAGATCCGCAACAATGTTCAACTAACAGATTGAATCTGTTTGGTGTGGGCCTGGCGAGCTGAGAACAAGTCATTCACATGCTGCGGTGCTGGTGGAGACTTCTGTCAGCCCGTCATTCGGCCAACAGCCTGGAGTTAAACAAGGTGGCACCCAGACTATGCTTCTCAAAAAGGCCACTAGACTATGTTCAAACTCTTCACTGACATGAGAAAGAATCCATGTGAATCTTTCATTGCTTTGTAAAGTATTCATTGCTCTGAAAAAGTGCTGATGGCAGCCTTAAATTTTGAAACAAGTACTTAAGACTTCAACAAAAAGCAGTTCTTATACTTGATATATGTGGACTTAATACGCAAGTTAGTGCCTCAAAAAATATTCAATTTCATATGTATTTTGACGCAGTTATTCTGTCCCATGGCTGGCTGTGGAAAAAACAAGCAGCTTTCTCTAAGTTAGAAGTAAAGGGACAGCAAAATTCGACCAAGTCATCTCCCCTTCTGCTTCTCTGTGACAACAAAGCGATTTACGTGCAACACATTGTGCCATCAGGAGGCAACAGAGCAATTACTGAAACTGGGCACTAAAAACCACCCCCAATATCCAGAATAATAAAATTTTAAACTCAAAAAGATGGAAAGAAAACGTAAAATGGATTCTGGTTTGGTCTCAGGAGGGCTAAGAAAAACTACTGTCTATGAAACACTGATTCACTGACAATTGGAGGGGAAAAGATAAATTCCAACAATTATGATGCTCATAATAATTTCATCTGCAGCAACATTCAGGAAGTTGATTAGATGATCCTAATGGGTAATTTAAAGTGAAAGGAAAAAAACACCCTTAGCATAATTTAATAAGATCTTCAGTCTGAAGCATATTCAAGAGTTTCATGAAAGACCTTCTCGTGGCCTTTTAATAGCTCTTTCCAATTCTAATTAACTTGTTCAATGCCAAGTCTCATTACCTCATCAGAGATCTGAAGCCGGCCCTCTCTGATTAAATCATGAAGTACCTGTGAACAGCACACGGCTTGGGAAGTCTTTCTGGACAGGCCGGCACAGATAAGCAGCCCGTGGTTCTCCGGTCAGTAGGAAAGGAGGTCGGAGTGGTAATTAGCAGTAACGATAAAATCTATCCATCTGTGCGATGCATTAGGTCACTTTACCTAACCCATCACCCTTCCTAATGGTTTAACTGGGGTTAATGTTTAGATCCTAACCTCAGCAGACAGGGCAGAAATGTTGAGAGATTTCATTTACATGAAAAAGGCAGGTTGCTACTGAAAAAAATCAGGAAGCACTTGTCAACTGTGAGCTCCCTCTGCGCCAGTGTGAGGAGTTAGACCGGGTCCGAGGCCTTCTCAGCACAGCCCGCACCACACCTGCCCAGTCCCATCCACACTCAGTGCTCCCGCAGATCCACCTGCCCTTCACTTCCCCGCCTCCCAGACGGCTGCTGCCCCTGAGGACTGGACAGCCTGGCTCGGACAACAATAAGCACACCTCGGGGTCTGGTTCAAAGTTCGAGATTGTCCCCACCCGCCCAAGGGCTATAAACAGGTTAGCCCTTGACCCCATGCCCGAAGCCAGTTCCAGCAGGTCAGCGGGGCTGAATCATCTGGAAATGGCTGAGGGCATTTCCCCAAACCTGAAAAGGATGCATGAAATGACTGCTTACTGCCAGACAGCTAAGGGCATCTCAATCTACATGTTATTGCCTCCTACTGGCCAAACACCTGAACAGCCATAGGCAGTTTCACCAATCTGACAATGGATTCTGTATACCTAACCCTACCCTTTGATGTGTATTTCTACCTTGCCTTAGGACAATTTGTGTTAATAAAAAGCAAGGGGTCCTGAGACAGGGGAGAACTTGGTTTCTTTAGCCAAGCTCCTCTGGCCCCCAAATGCCTTACAAAATTATGTTTCGTCTCTGGACTCTTGATTAATCTACACACATTGCCTTCTCCAGATCCCTGAACCCTTCTAGATGCTGGATTAAGACCACCGGCAGCCCCGCCCAGTGGACTATGAACAGTTAGCTACACCACATCCTTTGTTGGGTTTCATTTCTTGCATGTGTGAGTGTCCTCAGACAGGGACCCTCTGAGACGGAAGAGGAACCCTCAGAGGAAGACCCACCGTGCACCCAACACCTCCTTTACTTACGATGTGACACAGACTCCCGAGAAAGTCCCGTCTCCATGCGCCTGCTTTTTCACGCAGGCTTACAGACATTATCATGGGGAGAAACAAGCTTTGGGGGTAGAAAACAAAATAAAATAAAACAAGACCAAGAATAACTACCATTTAACTTACACTACAGGTCCTTACACTGAAGCAAAGAAACTAAAAAGTGTCAGTCCCTATAATGACGGTCATTAGTATGTGAAGTTCTGTCAACTATTGCTTGAGATGCTAGGGTTGGTTTTGATTAGAATTGTTCTTCTAATCACAGGTAGCCAAATAAAATGTATTTGACTCTGAAACAAAAATAACAGCAATGCTAGTATAACTCTCCATCTTCCAGTTAAATGCTAAAGTCAGCCAACTGGAACAAATATGACGGCGTCACTTTTGTATCGGTGGCATAGTGAAGACAGGGCATTATCATTTACAAACTTTAAAATGTTACCAGATACACCCTGCCTCCTCCGGCACAGCAAGCGCACAAAACAGCACTCCTTAAATCCCTGCCACTCACAGCCTTCAAACTAGCAGGGAATTTCTCCGATTAAACGCTGCTTGTAGTATTTTTACCTTTCTCTAAATCACCACAAAGTACCTAAAATCCAAGTTTATAACTATAGTTTCATACTTAAAAAATAGAGCTTGCATAAATTTTTAAAAATTTATTTAATTGTACACTTAAAATGGTATTTTATGTATAAATTATGTTATCTTGTTCCTATTCTCAAATTATTTGTTTACATTTTTTAAAAAATATTTCTTCAAGTAAACAACTCAAAGACATAGTTCCCCCGTTTTCTCCTTTACACTTGACACTGCCTCATAGAGAAGCAAAAGAGAAACCCCAACCAGCCAGTTCCACTAAAACTGCCTTCCTCTGTCCTTGAGGCTAATTCCCTAAGTGAGGCCTACTTCCTATCTTTATGGTTGCTGACAAACTTTATCTAAAGAATAAAGCAGGAGGGATGTGCTTGAAATGCTCGTGGTCCAGCCTGTGAAGACTCCTCCATGACCAGTTCAAACCATCTAGTCCGACCTATTGATAACTCCTAGCCGTCCTCTCTGGCTTCAACTTCTCCACACCCCTCTGCGCCATGAGCACTAGCTACCTGCCAGCATCTCCAAGTGTCTCTCGTTGTGTCTAAAGCTGAACCTTTCTCCCCGACATGGTTGTCCAGGCTCTTAGTGGTGGTCCCACCAGTTAGATAGCTCAAGTTGACCTGGTATCATCGCCCACCCACTCCTTCCCTCTCTCTCACTTCCTGACCTGGGTCAATCTCTCTCTCACCCATTTTCCTCCTAATTAGTTCTAATAGCAACTCCTTAGACCAGTGGTTATCAACCTTCCTAATGCCGCGACCCTTTAATACAGTTCCTCATGTTGTGGTGACCCCCAATTTCATTGTTATAAATTGAACATAATTAAAGCATAGTGATTAATCACAAAAACAATATGTAATTAAACAATTATACATGTGTTTTCCGATGGTCTTAGGTGACCCCTGTGAAAGGGTCGCAACCCACAGGTTGAGAACCACTGCCTTAGACTATCCTGACATTGCTTATCTAGTTCAGATCCCAATCACTTCTTGGGCGAACCACTGTGGTGTCTCCCCGAGTCTGCTCTTTCAGGGTAAAACTTATACCCATTCTCCAACGGTGGCCAGCAAGATCTACTGGAACCTAAATTTGCTTAGTTAACTACTTGACTTAAATCTTTCACCCAACCAAGTAACCCTGGACCTTCAAGAATCTGGCCCCAGCCCGGACAGTGTGGTTCAGTGGTTGCACGTTAACCCTGCACCAGGAGGTTGCTGGTTCAATTCCTGGTGAAGGCACATGCCCAGGTTGCGGGCTTGATCCCCAGCAGGGGGCAGCAGATGGATGCTGATGTTTCTAATTGATGTTTTTATCTCCCTCTCCTTACTCTCTCTCTATAAAAATCAATAAAACCTTATTTTTTTTAAAAATAATCTGGCCCCAGCTTACCTCTCCCTCTAACCTATACATTCCCCACTTCTTGGAAGGCCCCTCTCACTTCTTTTACTTAACATGTACTCATCTCTGAAAACTGCTCTCAAAATTCGTCTCCTCCGATATCTTTCATGGTCTTATCAGCAAGCTTAGCCATCTGTCCTGTGAGCATGCCGCCCAGACCTACTGCCATGTCAGAGTCTGCCCTCCACAGTTAGCCTGTGAGCTCCTGAAGGCAGGACCTCGGTCCCCAGCTCATAATCCAGTGCTTCTCACACGGTCAGCCTTCAACAGATACTGAAGAATGAATGAATATGTCAAGTTCAGATGTGAGAGCTGAAGATGTGAATGATGAAATGGTAAGCCAAAGGTCCTCGCTGCTGTAATAAAAAGGCCCTATCACATTCCCCAAGGCAGATTTATGATTTTTTAATTGTCCTTACTGTCAATTTTTACTCTGAATGTATTTCTCACATTCCTGAAATAACTCCAATTATTTTAAAAACATCAAGGCCATTGAAATTCATCTTTCTAGTCTCGTCCTCTTTGATATCAAAATTATTTGTATCTTCATCCACAGGAAAATGTGTCCCTCTGTGATTTAGTTTCTCCATGTTAATGAGCTCCTGACCCTCACGGAGCCTCTCTCATCCCGCATTCCACTCGCTCTTTCACTCACCTCAGTAATGGTCCTTAGATTTAATACCGCCTCCTAAATCCCAAAGGCAGATCTTCATCGTCTCTCACGTAAACTATTTTAACAACCTCTCCTCCTTTAGCCTCTCTCTTTAATAATCCACTCTTTATACTATCTGAGCCCAACCACAAACCTGATCATGTCTCAAAACCTTCTCATGTGAACAAGAAGCAGTTCAAAGGCCCTACGATTCTGCCCCACCTACAGCTTTCCAACCTCACCTCACGTTCCTTGGTGCATTCCAGCATCACACCGATCATCGCCCATCAATGATCACTTCTCTTCCTCCGGTCTGCCAACGCTCCCCAATCCTGCTCATGCTGTTCCTTGGACTTTATCCTCTTGTCCATCTGAAAAGTCCCCACTCCCCTTCAAGCAGAGCCAGTCCAAACAAGCGCCTCCTCCATAAACCCTCCACCTGCCCAATCACCATTCATGGCTACTCAAACCTGGCCTGGCACACGGAACCATTAGCTCCCTCCCCTTTAAGACAAAAACTCCTCCAAAAACGTCTGTGAATTATACATCCTGGACTATTCACTAACAAAGATAAAGCCTAAGGCAAAACAAGACCTCCAAGAAAAGAAACGTTGGCTGGATTTGGCTGTCCTCATGGCCTAATAAACTCCCCTAGGCAGGGACAATCGTTTAGTCATGGCTGTGTTTCTTGGAGCACACAGCTCAGCTCCAAGATCAGGGCATGCTGGAAATAAAACAATGACCCACTTGGGGACAAAGATGCAGAATAGGTAAATGACCTCATGGGGAAAGTTTTGAAAACATAAATATTTCCAAAGTGACTTAAGCACTTGCATTATGAGTTATTTCTGGCATTAAAGACTAAAGTAGGGCTACTCAGAGTCTGCCACTGGCCAGGAACTCTGTCACGGGTCCCCAGTGAGATAAGAACTAAAATAAAGGGGGGGGGGTGGAGAAAGACTTCACAAACGTGACAAACTCAAACGTCCAAATGCACCATCAATGGGCTCGTCTCACTGAAAGAAGGTCTTGGCTGTTGGGGTCTTGATGGACCTATGTGACAAGTGGCACATGGGGCCAGAGCTGCAGGCTGGTTGTGGCTCTGTAGGACCACATACCAGTCCATGGTGGATTAAAAAAGAAAAGGGGGGAAAAAGTCTTTCACCAGAGACAGTCTGAAAAACACTAGCAAAGAGAATAATACAACCAACTCCCAGGTGCAAAAGCAATTTCTCCATATTTTCCTTCCATATCTGCTTGACATGTTCCTCCCCGTGACATGCAACATCACAGATACAGTGAAGCCACCTGTGTCCTGTGGCAACCCCGTGCCCTCCCCCTCCCTCTGCGGAGACAGCCTCCAGCGTGACACACAGGCCACCTCACCCTGCTTGGCAGTGAGAGCTTCCTGCGGAGGTTTGGTGCGATGCTTCCTTTCACCAAAAGACATGGATATTTAACTGTGGTGAATGTGAGATTATTTTGAAGACTCGGGCCTATTTAATATCATGTGAAAGCCCGTGTTGTGTCCCTTATCTGTGACCCTTCAGCCACGACTATCAGCCCTGAACTCTGAGTAAAGGGCCATCTGCTACCTCACCCTTTAGAAGAAGAAAGACCTTCTTAAAATGCCCATGACCTGAAAACGGAAATGAAGCAGCATGCTGGAAGGGCGCACGAAGAAAACGATTCCCACTGACTTCCACTAGGCAGCCAGGCTTTCTAAGAACATGGCTGGTGAGGCTGAACTGCACAATACGCCTATTTCAACATTACAGGCTGCCTTGGAGGGGACATGAGAGAGAAGAAACGTCTGCAATCACAGGCGGAGAGGATGGGCATTCGTCAAATGGGCTCCGTGATGCCAACATGCCTCCTGAAATTCAAAGCCCCTCCTTTCGGCATGACTGCCAACTCATCTCCAAAACATCACTGCTAATCACACTTGCTTGGCTGCCTCCCTATCGAAACTTAACAAAACTTCCATTTCAGCCTCACGAGCCCCGCAGCTGTAAATTAATTGAATAAAATTTACAAACATGATGCCCTGAGATGAAGCGCGGCCAGAGCCTTTTCCCTGCTCCAGGCTGAGCTGCCTGGAGCCCAGTTCGCCTGACGTGAGTCCAGGGCCCCTGGAAACCGTCCTAATCCAGCTCTCGGCCTTGAGCCTGTTCATGGGACCATGGTCACCGAGTCCAGAAAATGAGTAAACCACACATGGGCTTAGGCACTCAGCACTCCTGATGCTGCCTGCCGTTCACTGTGGTTAGGCATCCTTTACAATGGGAGCATCCTCCTCGGGAGACCACAGCAGCAGCAGGAGAAATCCCTGAGGTATTAGCATGCAACAAAACATCTCATTTAAGATTTCTATGGCCCCAGCTGAAGCCAGGAATTAAACGTATTCAAGGTGAAATCGAGTATGCTTTGGTTTAATACAGTTTTCCCAAAACTGTTTCCTGATCGCGTCCATTGCATCAGGAGAGAGCAAAATGTCACGACTGTGAAACAGCGAGGAGAGTAAGCCTGGTTGTTCCCACGTCTGCCAATTGTACCGAGTGAGTCACCTAATCATGGTTACATGTCCCTGCATCACACTGACAGAGAGAAGACAAAAGACTGTTATTCTCACAAAATGAGCAGTCCTAATATTCTGAGGTGCCGTAATTCATTTATGATCTCCATGGTTACCAGGAAGAACTGAAATGTCCCCTTTCTGGTTGGTTTTCATAGGACAACTATCACCCTTCCAACCAACGTCAGTCTGTCAGCTTCCGGTTCATCAGTCTATCAGCCTGTTGGGGCAGAGAACTACCTCGGAAGACCTGGGGCTGAAACCCCCGCTGACACCGCTCGCTGGGGGAGCTCTGCAGATCCCATCAACACTGGGACAGTGCTGTCCACAGAGAGCCAGTGCTCAAGCAGGACTAGTGTGGACGCAAAGTAAGAGACAGTAATGCAAGAGTGCACACACAGCCTCTCGATCAAGACCGTTTGAAGTGTAAATACTGCGTCTATCTTTTCCTTATTTAGAAATGAATCAAAACATAGAGTCCACATGTCCCACTGCCGCTTGCTCTCTAAACATATGGCTTTGTACCCAAACCAAGTAAGTTCACAAAGAGTCTTTATAACTCACTCTCAGAAAAGATCAGAGTGTCAGGTGTTTGACGGCTACAAAACCGATCCCCCGCCCCTGCCCCACCACGCAAGAAATGGATAGAGTAAGTCCTTATAATAAACACTCACTCTTCCCTCAGTAATTTTGGACAGGCCAGTGGGAAAATTAGCTAATTCAAACAAAGTCCATTAAATAAATAAAATCCCAACACTTGTCTCTTTAGACAAAAAGCAGATGGAAACAATACAAAAGATTGTTAATGCTTTGGCAAACTAGTCATTCTTCCAAATACCATTTACAAAGCCCACCAGACCTCCAGCTGTGACCACGCCACGGCAACCCACGAGGGCCATTTTCAGTGCATTTAACTCAAAACCAGAAACCTGAGAGTATTTTTTAAAAGCTCACAAATAAATAAATCTAGGAACGAATTATTGTTTATATCACAGAGCCCTAGATTCAAAGAGCCAAAGTTAAAGAAGAAAAATGTACGTGTATATATCCACTTCGCTGTGTGATCTCTAAACAATGAAAACTTTAAAGAGTTGTCACCAAGGAAACAATCAAATCCAAGCCTGGCTAGTTTCAGGAAAATGGAAGACCAGAGTAGCTTACTTATACAATGAAAGTTATAACTGACTTTCAGAACTAGCTAGTCTTGCTTCTGATGAGAAACAAAAATCTTCTGGGGCAAAAGAAGAATGGAGAAGAGCCTTATGTATTCATCCATCTAAGTATTTACCAACCACCTACAGACCAAACACCGTGCCAGGTGCGAGAAAACCAACAACTAAGTCAACTAGTCCTTGACGGCTAGCGATTTCAGAGACCAGGGAAGTAGCTGAAGTTCCACCAGAGGCCTGGGAGCTATGACAGAGGCCACAGGCTATGCATGCAGGCATCCCAGGAAGTAACCTTAGCTACAAGCTCAGCAGCGGGATCATGCCGCCCACAGTTAATGCTGTGAACACGCGCCGTCTCCAGTGTTCACCCTCGTGTAAAACCCTTGCTTCGCTGAGTTCCAGACCAACCTCTACAGTGCCATCCAAGGTGATTCTGACATCACAGTCATGCCTGCTTCCCAACCGGCTTCTCCGTTTCCAGTGCCCACGCCCTTCGTTAGTTACCACTCAGCTGCTAAAATAAATGTGACAGCCTGGAACAGACTGACGAGTGTCAGAGGGAAAGCCGGGAGGGAGGTGGGGGAGGTGGGGAGACATTAACCGGCCACTCACAGGCATACAGGCGTAGCCCATGGACACAGGCAACAGTGTGGCGAAGGCCTGGGAGGGGTGGGTGCAGGCTGGAGAGGGTCATCGGTAATGCTCCAAAGGGGGCATCTGCAATACTTTCAATAATAACTTTAAAAAATTATAAAATAAAAATAAATAAAATAATCTGACAAACAAGAATCTGATTTCACTCCTTTTCTTTAAAAACTCCACGAGTTCCTGTGGGTACAAGATGAAGGTCAAACTCCCCAGGGCAGCTGGTGCGCGCTTTACTCCCTGCAAGCTGTGACGGGGCGCTCACTCTGCACCTGACACCAGCAGGCTGCCCACCCCCCTCAAGCATCACTGCTTGGCTCATGCCCTGGCTTCCCTCTCTTAGGAGGCCTTTTCCCCTCAGTCCAGGCAATTCTTTCTTGTTCTTCTAATGTGCTGTCTTCTGTGTAGTCTTCTTTGGCTCCAAGCAGATATACCCCTTGGCCCTGTGCAGCTGTAACACTCTGTCCGTGTCAAAAAAACTGTATGCAGTATATGGGTGTAATTTTATTTATCTTTTCTCTTCCTGGAAAAAGACCATTTCTTAATCATCTCCCAGAACCCAGCATAGTGCACGACACAAAGAACATAACTGATAAAAATCTGATGAATGAACTAGGAGAATTACTAATCCGTCCTAAATACAAGTGTAATAAAGGCAAGTATTGCCTTTGAGGCCGGTACTGTACCATGCTACAAAGAGAAAATTATTCTGAGCCTGATAAAGAAGTATTGCTACAACCCTAGAAACAGCCTGGGTGGAAGGATTTTTATAAATGATTCCTTATCATTCAACTGTACTGGCTACTAAGGGGGGGGGGGGTCCCCGCAGCAGGCACTCGGCAGCTGGCAATTCATCTGAGGTTCCAAGTCAGCTCAAGGGAAAACAATGTTGGTATCTGACAAACTTATTTTTAACCTTAAGGTCAGATTTTTTAAAAAAATAAATAAATTCAATATGTCCTAAGAATCTGAAAAAAAAAATTTTTTTTAATCTCTCTCTGCAGCAGAAATCTCTGTATGGTCAAGAAACCCTTAATTGCCTGTTTGTTTCCAGGAGAGACATTAACCTGTATTTAAAAATTCAGGTTTCACCCAAAGCCTCAAGCACCCAGCTCACCAGAAAATGAATGGAAGCCTCTGCGTTCTCACTTACTACCACCCACTGATGACAGACATCCTGGCCTCCAAGCCTGTTTGTTCACTCAACGAGTTCTGCCTGGGCTGCAGGTGCACAGGGGCTGCTCCGGTGGGGAGCAGAGGCCCAGCCTCACTGAGGATGCCAATTTGCCAGCTGGACGCGTGGAGGACGCCGCAGGGACGAGCAAGGGCCCAGGAGCCAGCGCTCTTCTCGCAGGGCCCCTGGACCCCCTCCCCACCCCACCCATCATCGGCTTCAGGAAGGCAGGTGCTCAGCACGCAGAGTAGGAGCGCGGACACAGCTGGAGCACTGGCTGCAGCCACAACAGGCCACACATCACACCATTTCCCATTCAGCAACGTTCACCGGCTCCAGGGTAGGCAAACTCTCAGAAGTGGCAGAGCTGAGCAATGGGTGAATGGAAAATGCAAATTACATGCCAGAGGGTAAGGGTCATGGGTCTACAGACGACCAACTCAGGTTCTGTATTGGCATATTCTCCAGCTGGATGTGTGCCCTGGGGCAAGTCAGCTAACCATTGGGGAATTCGGTCTCTTCGTCTGTAAATTAAAAGTCCCATCAGATAATCTCTTAGGTCCGTTCTAGTTCTAAACGCCTATAATTCCATGTAAAGGGTCTAAATTGTGGAAATTAAAATGTTAGAATTTTAGCTATTTTTCAAATACAAATTTAAGAACCCTTCTTTGAAATGTTTCCTTTTTCATTTCCCATGAAATAAATCCCTAAGTCCTTTCACAAAAAGAAACAAATATAAAATACAACAGACATGACATTAAGCCCTACCAAAGAACCCAAACCACCCACGGTATCTGAGCAGAGCATGGCGTTCGTATAAATGCCTGGGGCCTTCATATTCCCCTTAGTAGCTCATTAAGAAGTTTCATCCTCAAAAGAAGACAACTCACGTAATTATGTTTTCTTGGTGAAGAGAACCCAGGTAGTACCCCATGGATGCTCTGTAGGGTCTCACAGTAACCACTTCTGCCTGTGTCACACCTATTTAAGGTCTACTAAGTTCAATGCACTTTTGTTTTGACTGAGAATCCAATGATGAAGTCAACCCACGTGGGCCAAAGTGGCTAAAGAGCCACAACAGGACAAGCAGGGGTGCTGTCCTGCCACAGAACCAAGCCATGCCTAAGGGGACAGCATTTGGTGCAGCCTGGAGAATCTTTGCTTTGCCTAACACTCTTCTTCTGGATATCTTTGCTCAAAAAGTTTGCATGACTATCGGACCTCTATACAGGCTCCTCCACGTCAAGAGGGCTGGTCTTCCTCATGCCGTTGCGTCTCTACAGAGCTCATGACTAAGCTGTGCTATGCTTACTTCTGGGCTCCTCTTGGCAAGGAGAGTGCCCAGGAGTCACCGAAACAGTGGCCTTCTCTCTGGTCCCCCACTGGTCCCCCAGCCAGCGCGTGCACTATCATGACCACAGCCAGCTCTCTGGAGTGGACCAGTGATAGGTCTTTTACCCACAATACCAGGTGCGGTGAAAGTATAGTTAGCAATAGGACTGCTCAGTTAATGGCTAATACAAATACTGCTTACGACAGACCTTCAAGAGCTGCTTAATGATCAGTTAATTTATACAAATTGCACTAAAATTAGTTTGGGGGAAAATATTACTTGAGTTACACTATACTTACCTTGCAAAGGATTCTGTTGTTCTCTGTGAGGGATGTTTAACCTGGATCGAGTGGGCTGCACACTCTTTACACACTTTAAAATCACGAATTACTAAGTCATTCTGGGATTGAGGTTTCATCATATGTTATAAGCACCCCCAAATTTACACTTAAAAGTTAATTCCTCAAAAGATAAGATAAAGTACCAGGCAGAAAAAGGAGCCAATCCCTATTTTCTTGTTGCAAAAATATGAGCTGTTTTCTCTACGATTTCTACTTGAATGCTGTAAAAAAATTTTCAATATTTGTCTATTTGGAAAGAAATTTAAAAGTGGCCAAATGCTCTAACAAAATTATGTTAATTTTTTTGTTCTATTATGATTGTACTTGGATTACTTTGATTTTCCCCAAACTAATTCTTTACTGAAGTCTCCTAAGTTAGCTTAATAATTAGGTTTCTTTAAGAGAAGTAATTGAATTTATACAGCGATTGTTACCAAAGGTGGAAGCAGAGCGGGATGGGTAGTTTTTCTTCCTTCCCTCCTGTGCTACGTAAGACAAGGCTCCTGAGAAGTTTACACCGTGAGTTATGTGTGCTTTGACCACTCAAGCTTTGAGAAGTAATATTTTGTTTCTTTTGGGATCAAAAGACAAAACAAAGAACATTAAAAGCTGGATATACTAATGTACTTTTTCAAATATACTTGCAAAAGAAACCTTTTATTTAATGCTGTCTTGGAGAACAGCAATGCTTCAATAATATATTTTTACAAAAATAATTCTCCATCTTAAAGCCTAGGAAGAGCACTAATGAAGACCAAACTTTTCCACAGTTGTTTTCTAATAGGAGAAATTTAATGAAAAGAAACAACCCTATTTTTCCATTAGAATTGTTGCTCAAGGGAATATGTATCTTACAATTCAAGACTTAGAAATGCTCTCCATGTGTTAAACAGAATAAAACCCATCACCAATCTGAAAATTTATATAAACAAACAGCAAATTCTATTCAAGTGGCGGCAAACTAAAAGAATTAATAAAAAGTATCATTGAGGAGATACAGTCAGTCTCAGTGAAAAGAAATGTTTGCAGTATTTTCTTTGTCCTTCCATGGTTTGTTGACAGATGAGAAAAGATGTAACTCTGTTTTCGCCAAGAAATTCGAAGGACAAAACAGCGCTGGAGTGGTATTGTCCTGCTGCTGTTAAAGTGATAGCAGGAGTGAGAGAGGAAGTCTCCGGCTCCTAGAAGTCTCTTAATAGAAAAGCCATCGCTTCTTAGTTAAGCTAACACTAACTTCTCACTTTGTAAAGCACCTCGAGGACCTGTATTTCACTGCTTATGAAACAGGCTTATAACAAGGAAGTCAACAGGTTAAATTCGCCACAATATAAAACACCACACCTAGGGCTTCGGCACAGATGGCAGCTTTATCTTCGCCGGCTGCCTTGCAGAGGAAAATGCCATAGAACTTTATGACGCCTCTTTCACTTGTCACCCAGTGAAAAGAAGCGCCAGTGACCCGTTAAGCACTAAACATTGCTTTTTACCTTAAACACAGAATATATCAAAATACCCCCAATGGCGTTCAGAGAGCCCTTAGCTATGTTGTTTTACGTCCTTAATCACAGAGAAAGAAACATAGAATATTAATGAGAAATAAAATAGCTTTCAAATATAGGGAATAACACTAGTTAGCCAGGCACATCAACGTGACTTAAGCCATCCTGTACAGCAAAACACTACTGCTTCAACTAATGAGGTAGCGCGTGTTTCACGGTAAAGAATAGGTCCAAGCAGCCTGCCTGGACCTGTTCTTTCAACAAAGAGGGAGAGAGAATATTTTAAAAATCAAACAACAAAAATGAGACCACTAGCTGACTCCAAAGCCAAAATTCAGTCAGAAGGCCTTAAGATCCCTTTGTTTTAGCGAGAAAGGAAATGGTTTTACTTAGAAACTGACGGAGCATCTGCTTTTCTATAAACACACAGATGATATCGTAGGAAGAACAGCCCCATGGAAAGCTGCACTGCATTAAGTAATCCACCCCGCATTTGCTTTTCAGATCTTAGAGGAACAACAAAACCCACAAATATTATAGCTCAACATCTTTGCAGCATCTGCAAAACTGAGCTAACGCTGACAAGTAGAAATTCAAACCGTGCTATTTTAATTTTTTCCCTAGTAATTCTTAGGTTTAAATAAATAAAAGATATTACTTTCAGTTTTCATTTCCTTTTAATATATTTAAATTGTGCGACCCCTGCTCTCAGAAGGAAACAAACCAGGATGCTGGCGTTCCAAGTGGTTTCTCTGCTGCCCCCTTCTGCTTAAATAGGACATAGCAGGTTCCCAGATGTCGAAACTATCTCACAGCCAGGTGAACAGAAGGCAAAATCCAGACCGGCATCCAGCCTTGATTATCTCATTTTTCAAAGGAGTTTTTCATTTTGCAACAGAACTTATCTCATGTGCACCCTGAAATCTGACCCATGTGTCAGGTTATATAAACCCAGTGAGGACAAGGGAAGCCCCCCCACACAGTTATTCTGCTAAGTAGGAAGCATGTTGTCGTGCATGCCAGGTTATGTAAACCCAGTGACGACAAGGGAAGCCCCCCCCCACCGCCGCCACTTATTCTGCTAAGTAGGAAGCATGTTGTCGTGCATGCAGCCACACCTCCATGCACATCTACAGTGAAAACATTACTGCTTTAAAAAGTGGGCTCCTTTATTCCTAAAAAACAATGAAATTTTATTTCTCAGCACCTGTCAAAAAATGTGCATATTCTCTCTATGACAAGACTTCTTTCTGCTAAGAACTTATAAGCTAACAGTTATAATGTCATGATCATTGATGTATTCTATGTCACTATCACCACAATGTAGGACAAACAATATAAATTCCGGGAGGTGAATAACAGTAACTAATTCTGATAAGAACTTTTAAAGAAAAGGGAGTACAAGAACAGTAAGTGGTTCTGAAAATGCCTGTTATTATCAGTAACCAAGTATATAAACCCAAAGCACTATAAAATTTTACAAATAATTATTTTAAATATACAATAGAGGAGAAATTTAAGGGGAAAAGCTGAACAGAACTCTGCCTTCTAGTTTATTTTTCCAAAATTCAAATGTTAGACAAAAAAACAGAAGCAGAAGACATTGTAAGTGTTACTCAGAAGGCCATTCAAAGGGCAACAATGATCTTAAGAGCTGATGATGAGATTTTTTTTTCAAGTAGAGGGTCCTCCACTAAATTAAGTCACAGGAAGTATAATTCAACTCCATCCTGCACCTCAAATACACTGACGACTCACGGAGACACCTAGAGCCTGTGTAAAATCCCATCTGGAGCTATTCGTGCAGATATCATGTGGACATGGCCCACTCCAGCCAATGGTCACTCTGACTTATGCCTCCTGAAGAATGTCAGTGATGGGAAACACCAAAGAAACAAATGAGAGGACCTGTCTCTGTTAATTTCATGCAGGTTTCAAACCCACCGCCCCCACCCTGCCCTGCAAACCCTGCGTCCTCCTCCAGGGAAATCCCTATAAACCCAAACCTACCTGCCCCCACCCCACCCTGCAAACCCTCTGTCCTCCTCCAGGGAAATCTCTATAAATCCAAATCGAATGACATCCCTCTGGTGACAGAGAGAACCAGTTACTCTCAACACGCGTTCTTTTTCCTTAACAAGAGACCTTTACTTTTTTTAAAAAGGTTGTTAAACAGAAGTCTTGTGTGAAACATCAGGGGAGCTCACTCCCAGGCAGGAGGCAGGTGCCCTCTGGCTTTTTACCTTCCTGCCTTCTTCCTCAACCCAGAAACAATGACCGAGGCTGCAGCAGCCACTCTGAACCACCGGGACCTTAATGATGAAAGCCAGGGGCAGCGCAGCCACAGACAAACGGAGCCGAACCTCGGAGGGCTCTTCAAAGCTGCTAGTCCCGCCGGAACACCTGCCTCCCGGCGTCCTTTATGTGGAAGGACAAACTCCTGTACGTGCCCTCTGAGGTGGGTCTCTGTTTCTTGCAGCTAAAGACCAGTTCTCGATCAGGTAGCGCGTGTTCCACGGTAAAGTATAGGTCCGAGCAGCCTGCCTGGACCTATTCTTTCAACAAAGAGGGAGAGAGAAAAACTTACGCGGGCAATATTTTAAAAAATCAAACAACAAAAATGAGACCACTAGCTGACTCCAAAGCCAAAATTCAGTCAGAAGGCCTTAAGATCCCTTTGTTTTAGCGAGAAAGGAAATGGTTTTACTTAGAAACCACTAACACACTCACTCGGGAACGACTCTGGGACGCCCACCAGAAGTGCCAACCCTGCTGCCCTTCCGGCTTCATCTCCTGTCACACAGGACACCGCCTTTCCTGGGGATGCTACTCCCCATCATGCCCTACGTTTTCATAGGTCTGGTCCTCTGCCTTCCACCCACTGCCGCTCACTAACTCCCTGTCCGAATGTGTGGTCTTCTGGCCTCCCTTCCCCAGGTCGCAGGTCTCTGTCTCTCTCCCTCCCTCCACCAGCATCCCATGCACAGCTCTAGCTGCTGGACTTGAATCATCTGTGCCTGTGTCTGTCTTCTAAACCCGTGCTCTTGAGAGCGGGGAGCATGTCACGCTCATCTCCACTTGCTTAGCGTTTGGCACAGTACCTGGTTCCTGTCCTGAACTGAATGGCTAATATTTTGATTGATAAATAATGGGTCACAGGCCACCAAGCTTGAATGTAACTTGGTCTGTGAAGTCATTATCCTTCACCCAACCTCTCCCTCCTGTGTGCTTCCAGAACAGTCCGTGCATCCCACTAAATGACGTACTAGGTGAGCTGTTTACCCCGGGGCCTCCTGCTGGCCTGGGAGACCAGGAGGGCAGGTCACCATGAATTGGAAACCACTCCCATTTGGCCAAGGACAACCGCTTTCCTAATTATTGTTCATATTCACTGCAATCTTTTAAAAATGAAACAACACAAAATTCATCCAAAGACATCTGTTAAATTCAATAGAGCTGACCTGAGACACAATGTGCTTTTGCGTCTCAAAATTTAATTTTCAGTTTATTCCCAGACAAGCAACTGTGTTCGTTACTTTTCTTTCATGTCTTAAAATTACTAGCAGCTAATGCCAGGCTTTTAAAGGAGGATAAAGGCCTGCCCCGTAGGGCAGTGACTGCAGTGACTGCTGTAGGAAGCAGGGAGACTGTTCTGGAAACGGGCCCGGACATGATGGTCAGTGATGTCATTCTGGATCAAGAGCACAGTGTTAACGAGGCATCTGGGGACAGCACCCACGACGGGAGCCTAACAACCCAACAAGATCCACCAACAGGTTTCTAGTGAAACAAAACACGACAAGCTCATCAAAACGTTCTGTGTGCAGAATAAAACGCCAGCTAGTGCAACCCCGTGTCGTCCTTTACAGTAATGTGTACCACTTCCCATGAGCTACAGTGCTGTTTAAAAACATTTCCAATGTCAAGTGAAAAGCCCCTTCTATTTTCTCAAATTCAAAAATAAACCTACTTTGCAGAATGTTTTGGGAAGATTAATACCACAGAGCAAGAGAAAAGAAAGATGATTTTCACTATTTTATTGAGTCAAGTAGACACAGACGTCCATGTATGTCCATGTTTATCTCCACCACATGCATCCACACATGCTATGGCAGGGTACCCATGTGTGACAGCACTAAGAATTTTGAAAACTACTCCTTCCTGCCAAATGATACGTTGCTAAGGCTCCAAACACCTGTCATGTATTTCAAAGAGGATTCACTAAATATTAATCCTGTTACATGTTAATGAAATATCACCAATTGCCAAGTGGTTTTAAAAAATGTACCAACTCATTAAAGAAAACAATCACATACCTGCCTGACGGGCCTGTCTCCCTGAACCGCCAGCTGTTTCCACGGAGCCCTAGGCGGTTCTCCTCAGCCCCTCATAACACAGCTGGAGCTCGGGCAGCGTGTGTGGGGACTAGGCCAGCTCAGCTGATGTCCTCACCAAGGGCATCAGGCATTCACGCCCCCCGCTATCCAGGACTATCTTTTATCTGTACCAAAAAGCACAATGTGGAGAACAGCCATTATTAGCTTCCGGCAAATCCCAGGGCTCCCAAAGGAGGCATACTTTTACATGTACAGGCCATGGGATTTATTTACATTCGGGGACTTTTACTTTGATTTCCAGGGACATCCTCTCTCTAACACTCTGAGCACAATGACAGAGAAAGATTAAAGGGGAGATGAGAGACTGTCCTTTACAATGACTTCTCCTTTCTCACCCCACGTGCTCACCAAAAACTGAGTAACTCGAGTCCACGATGGAGTTGCAAACCACAGGAACCTGACATTCTGAAGGCCCAGACCCCTGCCAGCGACCCCTGGGCTGAAGGTGCTAGAAGCGACGCAGAAGAAAAGAGACCTTCATGAGGCAGGCCCGCCAGCCAACGAGAAGAAGGGCCCTCGGAGGCTCGAAGGCGGCAGCGCCAGTCGCTCTGAGCTGTGAGATGCTGCATTTCCTGGAACTGAAGCTGCGTAACTTATACATGGAAGATAAAGCAAATGCAGCCGGTTTTAAAACACGGAAGCTACTGACAATTGCATTACAGGCTTTTATTGTTTTATGTAGATAGTATATTAAGTCCAAAAGACCAAATTAAAGCGTCACACAGAAATGCATGCTGCAAAGTTCCCAATCACTTTCCTGAGAAGTGTTTGATTTTACACAGGAACCATCAGGTACCAAAGCAACTACCAAAGTGGCAACACCCCCAGCACAGAGGCCGGAACCAGTTCTCCGTGCCGTCAGCTCTCCCGTCCACGCTTCCTGCCCGCTGCCTCGGCGTTCCTGTCACCTCCTGTCACTCTGTTCGTCTGCATTTCCTTCCTTTTCAATTCTTCCCACTTAAGATCCTTTCCAGGATGAAATTCTTATTTGTCTCTGTATAGACCTCACTGCTGAGGCTTAATGCCTTACTTGGGTATAACAGTTAATAAATATTTGTTGGATCCATGATGAATGACCCCACTCCTCTCATTGCAAAAGCAGAATAAGTGAAACTTAATCTTTTTCTGAGGTACTTCAACCTGTATTCTAGTCTAGGACTGTTACTAACTGGCTATTTATTTGGGGCAAGTCACTAACCTTCCCAGGTTTCTATTTTTCCATCCGTTACATGTTCACAAGGTAACTTTAAAAACAAATTATTTCCAGCTTAAATCAATAATTCCATGAGGTTTCTACTGCCTTGCCTTCTTTTTTTTGCTTTAAATTTCTTTAAAAATATTTCTATTTTCTGTGAGTTTTAGAAAAAGCTATACCAATTGAATCAGTGTCTAACAGTATTTGAAGGCACTTAATGAAATGGCATAAAATTCAAAAATGCTGGCCACAAATGCGAAGGTGAAGTTTGAGCAGCGCCAGATTCCTACCACGTATTGATCACCGACTGAGTGCACTGCACTGTGCTAGGCAGTGTAAGTGCACAAAATGCATAAGCCTATCCCCAGGGCTTTCAATCCAATGGGAGAGATGGATACTTAAAAGACGAACTATAATATAAGGCAGATGACATAAGTGCTGGAGAAGACAACAGTAGCGTACGTTAAAAGGGAAAACAACAGGATTGATGGCGCAGGCTAGACTATGTCTACGGTACACACAGGGACCACACAGGCCTCACCCCAGGCCACCCATTTGGAACAATTATGGAACTTTATTCTAGTTGATAAAGATGCTGGTGAGCCGGAACCAGTTCTCCGTGCCGTCAGCTCTCCCGTCCACGCTTCCTGCCCACCGCCTCGGCGTCCCTGTCACCTCCTGTCACTCTGTTCGTCTGCAAGTATGTTCCACTTCCTTCCTTTTCAATTCTTCCCACTTAAGATCCTTTTCAGGATGAAATTCTTATTTGTCTCTGTATAGACCTCACTGCTGAGGCTTAATGCCTTACTTGGGTATAACAGTTAATAAATATTTGTTGGATCCATGATGAATGACCCCACTCCTCTCATTGCAAAAGCAGAATAAGTGAAACTTAATCTTTTTCTGAGGTACTTCAACCTGTATTCTAGTCTAGGACTGTTACTAACCGGCTATTTATTTGGGGCAAGTCACTAACCTTCCCAGGTTTCTATTTTTCCATCCGTTACATGTTCACAAGGTAACTTTAAAAACAAATTATTTCCAGCTTAAATCAATAATTCCATGAGGTTTCTACTGCCTTGCCTTCTTTTTTTTGCTTTAAATTTCTTTAAAAATATTTCTATTTTCTGTGAGTTTTAGAAAAAGCTATACCAATTGAATCAGCGTCTAACAGTATTTGAAGGCACTTAATGAAATGGCATAAAATTCAAAAATGCTGGCCACAAATGCGAAGGTGAAGTTTGAGCAGCGCCAGATTCCTACCACGTATTGATCACCGACTGAGTGCACTGCACTGTGCTAGGCAGTGTAAGTGCACAAAATGCATAAGCCTATCCCCAGGGCTTTCAATCCAATGGGAGAGATGGATACTTAAAAGACGAACTATAATATAAGGCAGATGACATAAGTGCTGGAGAAGACAACAGTAGCGTACGTTAAAGGGGAAAACAACAGGATTGATGGCGCAGGCTAGACTATGTCTACGGTACACACAGGGACCACACAGGCCTCACCCCAGGCCACCCATTTGGAACAATTATGGAACTTTATTCTAGTTGATAAAGATGCTGGTGACAGCATAAAGCCTTGAATATTTTTCGTTAGTACTCTATATATTGAAGTAGACTGAGCATCCCATTCCTCTCAATAAAAAAAGCCTGTATTGTAAATATAATTTAAGTTTCTAGAATACAATTTTCACCTTTTTACTCTTATCTTAGGGATATACTGACTCTTCACATCACATTAGAGACAGGGTCCCACCGTACCTATGTGGTAAATGTGATCATCACACTGCATCTGACAGGCTTCTATGACAAAGAAATGAGGGCTTTCTAGAATCAAGTCTTTCAGACATCGCTTGCTTCTGGTATAGACAGACCAAAAAAGGGGTAATAACAAAAATAAAACAAATCTTCAAAAAACTAATATTAAGGGAGCTACCACTAAGTATACAACACAACTGAAGAGTCAGAAGAAAAGAAATGTCCTGGTGGAGTGTTGATATACCGGAAAAGACACGGTGGTAAAGCTAAGAGGAATAAAAGAAAGAGAAGAGCAGATGAGAAAGACAATGACCATGACCAGAAGTGGTGACAAATGTCAATATAGGGCCATGCAACTTGGAGGACAATAGAAGGGAAGACCGCCAATCAGTCAGTGAATCCCCATCAACAATAACAGAACAGTTCCATCATCAGAGAGGAGGTAAAAGGAGCTACCTTTCCACTCGATCCCTGTTACACACAGTAGCCAGTGAAGAACGTAGAGTAGATGCATCTGAAGAAAAGGATGGGGAATGTGGAGAATCAGAAGCCACCTGACCACATGTCAGCATCCCCAGGAGCCACCAGCCAGCCATCTGGAAAGTGCCCAAGCAGAACAGTTCCAGAGCGCTGAGGGGACTCCCAGGTGCAGCGTGCTGCCAGCTGTCAGGGAGCACAGAGCAGCAGCTCGCCGAGGACCCGAGTGGCACAGGAAGACAGAAGAGCCAGGAGTTCTCCGCCGGAGTGTTCTACCCTGGGAGCCCTGGGCGTTTTAAATGAGCCAGTGGCATTTGGTCGGCTGGGACCAGGCATGCTGGACAGGGCGATCTTAGATAACAAAATTATCCTGCCTCCTGCAAGTCTTTCCAATGGACACCATACTTTCTTGTAGATGAAAAAGTTGTTTATAATTTTCTAAATTTAGAGCCCAAATCCACTTTATAGACACAAAGCATTTCTTGCACATTTTAATATACACTGAATTTTCAATGTTTGCAATTTTCTTGAATATACATAGAGGAAGAATTATACTTAGATTAGTTTGGAATTGTACCATTTTGGAAAATCATGTCACTGACTATGTTTAAATTACCAATACGAAACACCTGCATCAACCTACGTTTGCAGGTGGTATATTTATGGTGATTCTAGTGTATGTTTGTATATACTTGTGTAGCCCTTATTTCAAGGTTTCAAACATAAAAAGCTTTGCCAATACTCAGTTGAATGTTGCTTTACTTTTTTTTAATCCAAACTTCCTCATTACAAGCAGGTTCAAACATGTGATCACTACTGCCCTGGAAGAGTCGCAAGCAAGTACTTACATAATAAAATTCACTAAATACTATCTTTATTTTTTTATTTCTACCACAATTATAGCATTGTTTTAATTTTAAAATTAGATGTATAGGTAGTTATTTATCTATAAACTTCATTTCACAAATAAAGGGGGACATTGCAAGATATGTTATAAAGACGGGGCACTGGATCCCATAGGGTTGGTAGCTACCACTTTAGCCACATCAGAACCCAGCGACAGAGTGGATGTTGATATAGAGAAAGGCAAAGGCCAAAAGGACCAAACATTGATGTTGTCATTGAAAAAGAAAATGTCATCACCTGATCATGACTAGAAAAGGGACATACTAACAGATTAGCCCGACCGGGATGTGAAGGGCAGCTGTCCTGCTCTCTCAGGGTCCCTGGGGCCAGGCTGCATAGAGCCTGCTGCTCTCCTTCCCAGAGGCCCCTGGGGCCAGTCTGCATAGAGCCTGCCGCTCTCATTCCCAGAGGCCCCAGGGGCCAGGCTGCATAGAGCCCTCCGCTCTCATTCCCAGGAAAGGCATGAGCTTTTCCATCAACAACTGCCCCACGATAAGCCCCGGGATTTCAGAAATCCTGCTGCTTCAGTGTTACCTTACTCCTTTGGAAATCTTTGACACAAGACAGTTGGGAAATTCTGAATCTGCAGGACAATTCTCAATTTTCTGTTTTATTTTGTTTTTATGCAAGTAATTTCTAGACCAGTCTACTCTGCGAATTCACTGCAGTGGAGCAGGGACATGAAGAGGGAGACGTGTGGGGGGAGGTGATGAGGTAGCCAAGTGGGTGGATATGTAGTTTATTATAATTTCTACTAGAGGCCTGGTGGACGAATTTGTGCACAGGTGGGGGGTCCCTTGGCCTGGCCTGCAGGGATTGGGCTGAAACCAGCTCTCCAACATCCCCTGAAGGGTCCCAGATTGTGAGAGGGCGGTTCTTGGATGACGCACCCCGGAATTGGGCTCCCTCCTCTCTGGTTCTGGGTGCGTCACCCGAGAACTGTAGCTGCCAAGTCACCACAGCTTGGCAGCTCCTGCAATGAGCGTCTGCCCCCAGGTGGTCAGTGTGCATCATAGCTACCGGTCGGCCGGTCACTTAGGCTTTTATATATGTAGACTAAAGGCCCGGTGCACGAAATTCATGCACGGGGGGGGGGGGGGCCCCCAGCCCGGCCCACCCCCCCCTCCATCCCGGC
>NW_005370397.1:1210145-1253132 GCF_000412655.1 Myotis brandtii
CTGGCTCCTAACCACTCACCTGCCTGCCTGACTGGCTGCCTGATCGCCCCTAACTGCTCCCCTGCCTGCCTGATCACCCTTAACTGCCTGTCTGCCTGACTGATCACCCCTAACTGCTCCCCTGCTGGCCTGATTGCCCCTAACCGCCTCTGCCTTGGCCCAGCCACCATGGCTTTGTCCAGAAGGACGTCCGGAAAGACGTCCAATCTAATTAGCATATTACCCTTTTATTAGTATAGATTATTAGGGTTAAATTTTATTACTATTAAGTATTAATTTGTTGTTGTTATTATTAAGTTTCACTATATGTGGTAAGGGCAGAATGTAAACACAAAGCACAACCCTTTTCAGTATAATTAATAATTTTAACAATCACATGCCTTCAAGTCTGTTCACATGTCATCTTCCCAAAAAGGCCTGAAGTGACTCCCTAATTAAAACTGCATTTACTCGGGAATCCTGCCTGCACAATCCTTATAATGATGCTCAATTTGGTCCCACAGCTCTGATCTGTTTCTAGGATGCCAAATACCTTATTTGTTATTGTTGTCCCTATTACTAGGAACCTTTGCCTGTTTTGTGAACAGATCCTGGAGCAGAGTAGGTGACCAATATGTATCTGTGGAAAGAATGAATAATAGTACCTACCATGGACTGAATGCTTATGTGCCAGAAACACTGTTAAGTGCTTTCCCTGAAAGATCTGATGTACTCCTTACTAAAGAAGCCTGTGAGGCAAAGATCATTCCTCTCCCCTTTACAGATGAGCCAACTGGAATTTAGAGAAGTTAAGAAAGTTGTTCAATATGGTGTGGTGAGTGGTAGAGCCAGCATCCCAGTCCAGCCCAGGCAGCTGGAGGCCTATCCCATGATCAGCACAGTCGTTGTGAGCAGAGCGTAAACACTGCCTTCTGCCTTCAGGGGGTGAGAGTATCTAGATTAGTCAGCCCCAACGTTGATCCCATTTTTGCTCACCTGAGCCCTCCGTAAAACATGCAAGATGAAAAATACTGTTATAATGCACCTGTATGTCTAACATCTCACTTTTGCAGTCACGAAAGCTTTAATAGGTAATTGTTGAATTATCACTTTTAAAACAAAGACTGCACATAAACATTCACTGAGACAAAAAGAAACTTATACATTGAATGCAGTGAAAATGGAAATTAGGAATAAGCACAGCATGGTTGATCTCAATGTCCAAAAGTGACATTTTATGTTTTCTCATTCGGCAGCACTATCTTTGGGGCATTAACCTTTTGACATTTGGTGCTCAGCTCACAGCATGATCTGCTTCACGGTCACTATCCAAACGAGACCAGAGCGGACAACGCCTGTCTGCAGCGATGACTCTGCTGTTTACTCAAACCTGAATGAAGAGCTTGTGCACATGAGAAAAGGGAGCTGTGTCCCGGGTCTCGCTAGAGGTTACAGAGGAGGATGCATCTCTTCACAGCGCAAGTTCTCCATGGAGGTTGAGGAAGCTCTGCACACATTTCTTTCCCTTTGTTAAGACTGAAATGGAGATAACTTCACAGCACGTGTCAGCTGACAAGGTAGAGACTGTACTAACTAAATTCTTGACATATAAACAATCATGACCTAGAGCAGAAGAATGCTTCTTTGGTACGCCCATCGCTGAATTACCTCAAGTGTTCTTAAAGCCAAGTTCTGGTAAGTCAAAGACATAATTTTATCTCTGTCTACGTCCCATGTAAAAGCACAGAGAATAGAGTGATTAAGAGCATTAAGTGATGCCATAATTCCAGGGTGAGTTTCTGGAATTCCAGAAAGAGAAAAAAAAAAAGGAGTGTCCCCAAGAAAATAGGTTCTCCAGAAGCAGGTGACCACCCTGTGAGGCAAAGATCATTCCTCTCCCTTTTACAGATGAGCCAACTGGAATTTAGAGAAGTTAAGAAAGTTGTTCAATATGGTGTGGTGAGGTGAAGCCAGTATCCCAGTCCAGCCCAGGCAGCCGGAGGCCTATCCCATGATCAGCACAGTCGGTGTGAGCAGAGCGTAAACACTGCCCTCTGCCTTCAGGGGGTGAGGGTCTCTAGATTAGTCAGCCCCAACGTTGATCCCATTTTTGCTCACTTGAGCCCTCCGTAAAACATGCAAGATGAAAAATACTGTTATAATGCACCTGTATGTCTAACATCTCACTTTTGCAGTCACGAAAGCTTTAATAGGTAATTGTTGAATTATCACTTTTAAAACAAAGACTGCACATAAACATTCACTGAGACAAAAAGAAACTTATACATTGAATGCAGTGAAAATGGAAATTAGGAATAAGCACAGCATGGTTGATCTCAATGTCCAAAAGTGACATTTTATGTTTTCTCATTCGGCAGCACTATCTTTGGGGCATTAACCTTTTGATATTTGGTGCTCAGCTCACAGCATGATCTGCTTCACGGTCACTATCCAAACGAGACCAGAGCGGACAATGCCTGTCTGCAGCGATGACTCTGCTGTTTACTCAAACCTGAATGAAGAGCTTGTGCACATGAGAAAAGGGAGCTGTGTCCCGGGTCTCGCTAGAGGTTACAGAGGAGGATGCATCTCTTCACAGCGCAAGTTCTCCATGGAGGTTGAGGAAGCTCTGCACACATTTCTTTCCCTTTGTTAAGACTGAAATGGAGATAACTTCACAGCACGTGTCAGCTGACAAGGTAGAGACTGTACTAACTAAATTCTTGACATATAAACAATCATGACCTAGAGCAGAAGAATGCTTCTTTGGTACGCCCATCGCTGAATTACCTCAAGTGTTCTTAAAGCCAAGTTCTGGTAAGTCAAAGACATAATTTTATCTCTGTCTACGTCCCATGTAAAAGCACAGAGAATAGAGTGATTAAGAGCATTAAGTGATGCCATAATTCCAGGGTGAGTTTCTGGAATTCCAGAAAGAGAAAAAAAAAAAGGAGTGTCCCCAAGAAAATAGGTTCTCCAGAAGCAGGTGACCACAGACAGTCACCCGCAGAGGGACCTGTGTGTTTTTGTTTTCCATCATACTTATGAGTGGATGGAGCTCATCACTTTGAGAAGCTACAATTTATGATTAAGGCTTTAATGCTTAAAACAGATAAGTTATCACCAGAAGTACTTAGGCTTGTCCACCCTTTCATGGGGTCAGTTTCCAGATCTCCAAACCTTCAGTGTTATGAACAGAGATAGAATTTCCTGAAATTGAGCTTCTATTCACAAATACTATCCCCAGTCAATACCTCAGAAAAACTCAAATTTTACATTACAAAACAGATAACTCAGAGTGACTGCCTCCTGTAGAAGACCAATTCATGCTAAAAACTACTGATTCTTACAGAGTGATTGCCCTTTTAAAATTCAAAACTGCATCACTCAAGGAAAATTACAACCCATATTTACTGCTTAAAAAGAGGCTAGAAACCTTAAGTGAAACAGTGTTGCTGTTTTTTTCAAAAATCCAATTTTGTTCTCCCACATAACTGAGGATTTCCATCTCTTCCTAATCACAAAAAGAAAGGCTGTTTGGATTAACAGCAATAGTTACCTGCCACTCACTGCGGTTCCGATGTTCTGACCTTTCTGAAAGAGACCAGCTTTGCGTTTCCATATCTCCTGCATGAACTATTGCAAGGGATTGATAGTTGGGTTCCTTCCCTCGGGTCTCTTGACTTTCTAATCTGTCGTTGGCACTATAAGCAGAATTAACTTCCTAAATCATCCTAATCATGTTATTCTCCTGTTTTAAATCTTTAAATAGCTCCCTATTTACTACAGATTGAAGTTCAAACTTCATACCAGAGCATTCAAGAAACCCCACAATCAAAACTGGTCTCACCTTTCCAGTCCCCTGTATCACAAAGCTCAACACACCTTAGGCTCCAACTGAGAGTACACCAAGACCTGTCCATGCGTTTGGGATGTTACTCACACGACTTCCTCAGTCCCGCTGAATTACCTCAAGTGTTCTTAAAGCCAAGTTCTGGTAAGTCAAAGACATAATTTTATCTCTGTCTACGTCCCATGTAAAAGCACAGAGAATAGAGTGATTAAGAGCATTAAGTGATGCCATAATTCCAGGGTGAGTTTCTGGAATTCCAGAAAGAGAAAAAAAAAAAGGAGTGTCCCCAAGAAAATAGGTTCTCCAGAAGCAGGTGACCACAGACAGTCACCCGCAGAGGGACCTGTGTGTTATGGTTTTTCGTCATACTTATGAGTGGATGGAGCTCATCACTTTGAGAAGCTACAATTTATGATTAAGGCTTTAATGCTTAAAACAGATAAGTTATCACCAGAAGTACTTAGGCTTGTCCACCCTTTCATGGGGTCAGTTTCCAGATCTCCAAACCTTCAGTGTTATGAACAGAGATAGAATTTCCTGAAATTGAGCTTCTATTCACAAATACTATCCCCAGTCAATACCTCAGAAAAACTCAAATTTTACATTACAAAACAGATAACTCAGAGTGACTGCCTCCTGTAGAAGACCAATTCATGCTAAAAACTACTGATTCTTACAGAGTGATTGCCCTTTTAAAATTCAAAACTGCATCACTCAAGGAAAATTACAACCCATATTTACTGCTTAAAAAGAGGCTAGAAACCTTAAGTGAAACAGTGTTGCTGTTTTTTTCAAAAATCCAATTTTGTTCTCCCACATAACTGAGGATTTCCATCTCTTCCTAATCACAAAAAGAAAGGCTGTTTGGATTAACAGCAATAGTTACCTGCCACTCACTGCGGTTCCGATGTTCTGACCTTTCTGAAAGAGACCAAGCTTTGCTTTCCATATCTCCTGCATGAACTATTGCAAGGGATTGATAGTTGGGTTCCTTCCCTCAGGTCTCTTGACTTTCTAATCTGTCGTTGGCACTATTAGCAGAATTATCTTCCTAAATCATCATAATCATGTTATTCTCCTGTTTTGAATCTTTAAATAGCTCCCTATTTACTACAGATTGAAGTTCAAACTTCATACCAGAGCATTCAAGAAACCCCACAATCAAAACTGGTCTCACCTTTCCAGTCCCCTGTATCACAACAAAGCTCAACACACCTTAGGCTCCAACTGAGAGTACACCAAGACCTGTCCATGCGTTTGGGATGTTACTCACACGACTTCCTCAGTCCCTCCACTTGTCTGCCACTGAAATTTAACATCAACCTTATTCCACAGGTATTCTACCCTCTTCATGACGATGTTCTGGATCCTCATAGTCACAATTACTTGTTCCTTCCTTTGCATGCCCACCATCCAGGTTTTATCTCGATTTGTATTACAGATGGTTTTATCATGGTTAGTATTACAGATGGTTGCCTATACTGCCCTCTTACCTGTTAAATGAGATGCTATCTTCTTTAACTCCAGATTACCAGAAATACCTAACAAACAACTCTGTAGATGGTGGTTGCACATTAATGTTTGCTGAATAAAAGAACGACTGCATCATGCAATCGCCCAACCAATCAGTAAGAAGGAGAAAAGATAAAGCTCTAAGTCAAAGACAGGGCTTTGAGCTCCTGCACTTACACACATCATCACAACAGGTTTTTCAGGATACAAGATAAACATGCCAAAATCAAGTAAATGTATCGATGTGTATGTTTGTATGCAAGAACACATAAACATCTACAATTTTTAATGCAATGTCATTTATAATTTCTCAAAAATGAAATACTTAGTTACAAGTCTAACAAATCATATATAGGACTTATACAATGAAAACTACAAAATGCTGATGAAAGAAATCATAGAAGATCTAAAATAATGTTTTTGAATTGAAGACTCAACATAGTAAAAATATAAATTCTCCTCATATTGACATACAGGTTTAATGTAATCACCATCAAATTCCCAGCAAGAATTTTTGTAGACATACACAAGATTGATTTAAAATGTATTTGGAAAGGCCACGGAACTAGAATAGCTAAGACAGCCATGAAAAAGAATAAAGGGAGAAGTGTTGTTCTACCTGATTTAAGACATTACGTAGTTACAGTGATCCAATCTGTGTGAGACTGGCCGAGGGCAGACACACAGATCAATGAAAGAGACTAGAGAGTCCAGAAATAATAAAATCTTTGGGATCTCGGACTAGGCAAAGAGCTCTTAGACTCAACACCAAAAGCACCAAATGATAAACTGAACTTCATCAGATTAAAAAATGTTGCTCTTCAAAAAACTTAAGAGGATGAAAATATGAATTATAGACTAAGAGAAACTATTTTCAAACCACGTATCTGATGAAGGAATAGAATTTAGAATGTATAAAGAACGCTCAAAGCACAACAGTTTGAACAATTGAACACTGATTTAATGCAGAATAGGTAACTTTCCCAAAACATGTCATTTAAATCGGCGTATATGACATGGCTGAGGGAAAAGCAGATCATCTGATCATTCTGCTCCTACTGAAAATGTCAACGGTCCAATTCCTACTACGAGGAAAGGGACAGAATGCTCTCCATAGCAAAGTTCCATGCAGTAGCTCCCCTTTATCTGTGAAACTAAAGCCTTTAATGGTACCAAACACTATACTAGTACATACTATGTCTGTTCCTATCCATAACATAGCTTCTCACTTAGCACTTTACAGCTTCTCGGTGGCACATCTGAGTTACCAGCATCACTACTCTTGAGCTTTGGGGTCACTAGTAAGTAAAGTAAGGGTGACGGGAACACCAGCACTGAGCTATGTAGAGCTGGGAGACGCTGGACAAAGGGGTGACCCATGTCTCAGGCAGGATGCAGCAGGACGGCACCAAATGCCATCACGCTCCTCAGAACAGCACACAATTTAAAACGTTCAATTGTTTATTCCTGGGATTTTCCACTTAATATTTTTGGACCATGGTAACTGAAGCCTGTGTAGAAAACCTGCAGCTAAGGGGGAACAACTGTACTTTACTAAATGGAGAAGCTAGAAGGAGCTCATTTTGGTGGTTGCTGTTTTTAACAAAAGAGCAAAATAAATATCTTCAAATGGCCTGAATGTTATTAAACCTGCTACCTAATTATAATAGCTCACTCTCCTTTCAATAGTTTTAATTTTGTTTTATTAATTGAGAATTTATATGAAAAGAAGGGCCTGTTACAATGGCTTACTTCATCTAAAACCATGATTCTTGATTCGTCATTACTGTCAACTAATAATGGGCGGAGAAGTCTCTATATAGGGAGCAGCAGGAGAAAAAAACCTTCCTAAAAAAATTAAAACTTTCTCTTTCATGAACATTAAAAAAAAACCAGCAAAGAGAGAGAGCACAAAAAACTTTAACTGCTATTAAAATAGCACTTGAAATAGTTGACTAGTTTAATAACAGCCACAGCTAAATTAGCAATTGACACTGCTATGGCTATAATTATTATAATTAAAATTATACCCTAACTTCAGTTTTCATTTTAAACTCCATAATTAAACCATTGCCATCCATAGGCTATAACAGTACTTCAGAAGGAACATATTATTTTTATGATAAACTATTCGAAAACGCATGGTATCTGGGCCAGAGGAACCCATTTCCATGCACAGCCAAAGACAGCCTGGAGAATCACGAAAACTTTCAGATAAAATGACATTTTAATCTTCCTTTACAAACCCCATCTCCCACCTAGTTTCATAAGCACGTCGGCACGCTTGGTCACTGGCTGTGTAACATTAGAAAGATGTTTTTATTTCCTCACCTTTCCTTCTAGAAGGGGCATATGACTGACATTTCAAGAGGAATAGCCTTTATTAGAAAATATTTTCATTATATAACCTCACATTACATCACCTCTAGGATTATATAATGCATTATTAAATATAAAGCTTTCCAAATCATTTTTGTTCACTTATGCAAATAGGAAAGAGAACTAGATGAGAAAAAAGAAAAGGTTCTCAAATCTAGCAATGCTCACGGATAGCAGCACTTGAGATAAGTTAGGTGAGAATCACTGATACTGGTTTCTCCCTCATTCATGTCCTGGAATCCTCTGAAATACGGGAGGAGTTTCACTTGTTCCAAAACTACCCTCTCAACATAGTTCCAGTAGATTGGAGGTAACAGCCACATACATAAAGCTTAAAGCTCAGGCCAACTTGATCGATACGTAGACATTCCTCGGTTTGTAGTTACGATCCTTCAATAGCATGAAAACCAATGATCCGCGTGAAGAGCAGTTCTTCATTTTCAGTTTGACATCCATTATCAATTCCAGAAGCAGAGGTCCCTCAGCTCAGATCTGGAAGTTGAAAGGCAGGCTGTAGACACCTCCTGGAGGAGTCCAGGAGTCAGGACACATGGATCTCCTATCGCCTCCCTTTCTGCTCTGAGTGAATGTTTCCTGTGTTATTTACTCAGCACTTGTAGAGAGGAAATACTGGCTGTGCAATGGCCAAGGAATGCTGCACAGGAGGGGTGGGAGGTAAGCAGGACCTTGAGAATACCTAGGAGCCAGAGGAAGATGATGGGAAGGCGGCAGTGGGGTGAGGAGCACAGGCGTTGCACATTGGCAGAGTGAACATACCATCCAGGGGGCAATGTGAAGATAAGGCATGCGGTTTATTGAATGAATAAGTGAGCGAATGAATGAATGAACAAATGAGCCCACCAACAGAAGGACCAATGACCAAATGAAATGATGAAAATGTGAAGGAACGAGCTTGTGAAGGAATGAGGCTGACGAAAGGCAGGCTGGGACTCAGATGCAGCTGGCCCTAAGTGCCAAGCAATGAGTTGGAATCCATCCTAAAAAGCAGGAGGGAAAAGGAAGCCCTTAGCCTTGTCCAAGCACAGTCTGCCCAACTGTGTGCACAGACCTGCCTACAGCGAGGAGAGTTCACTGAAAGGTCCTATCGCTATGAAATCAGTGACTAAGGAGACTAACAGGGAAGCAGGAGGTAAAACAGAAGCAACGGAAGCCCTACAACAGGTACGACACCCTTATCCATTGTTTTTGACTAGATAACACACACAGAGATAAGTACATGATAACTAAAACTCTGGAAGTAATGAAAGGAGATATAATTCACAACCCATGTTATTCACGCTTGTAAGGTATGTAACTCAGTGATTTTTAGTATACACAACATTGTGTGACCATCACCACTACTTAATTCCAGAACATTTCATCACCCCAGAAACTCTTGCACCTATTCGCAGTCACTCCTCATCCCCCTCCCAACAGCCCATGAATTAACAAGCGTTCATCTTAGGGCATATTTCTGCTTTTCTGTGTCTCCCCAAAGTGCCTAGATGGAGATTTGCTCACAGCAGAGTGGAAGGTGAGTCTTACTTCAGAAATACTGCCAAACTCAGGAAGTATCTAAGAAGACAACTATTCAACCTACTGATGTAGCATTTTTACTTTCACTTGGTAAGTAGCAGTTTTCAGGGTTCATTAAGTTTTTTAAAGTATCACTTGGCTTCCCAATTACAAAAGTTTAAGGTTTTTTTCTCCCCTAAATGTAGTGACCAGAACAAAGGACAGTCAAAGTAGATGGGGCACAGCTAATCACCTGCTCCAGCAGCCACAGCCTTTGCGCATAATTGATTTTCCCTCCAAGCCACAGAGCGAAACGGAAGTTCTGTCCAAGAAAGCACAGGTATTTCTCTGCAGGTCCTGACAGATGGAAATAGTGGATTATAAGTTTGATGGGTTTTTCTTCCATTTTAAGGTCAACTAAGAATGTACCTTCATTAAATTTTGTATATAATTCTGCTTTGGGGCTTGGTGATTGTTATTTGGTATCTGGCAGCATATTTTTAAGTAAGTAAATCTCCAAATGTATTGTTATCATGGTTTATTATTATCCTGAATTTTGGGGGGAAATCTCATGTGGTTTTATATGTTTACCTCACCCACCCCACACACATCTTTGCCTCTTTGTATTCTTTTAAAAATGCAAAGTAGCTTTATTTTAAAAGATATTCCTCAACTTAATGCCATAAAGCTAAACAAAAATGACATGAGTTGCACTCATGTTTCCCACTCTATGAATCTGACCCAAGAGATGGACTTTACAAACAGGACAGATACTGTACAGTCTCGCCTGCACCCTGAGGACCAGCACATCTTCACACATATTCACACACCGCTTACAGAAGACACCAACAGTGAAACAATGGTTTTAATGATATTCAGCCCAAAGCACAATACATACAGAATATGTTTTGGGCAGCCCACCCTGTCCTAGCAACTATATATATATTTTTTTAATCTGCTTTCTTTTTTAAAAGTTAAAAATTTCCTAGAGTGCCTGAATCTCTTTGAACAGTTCTCTACCAACACGTGAAAAAAATCCTTCCTACAGTGTTCCAGCTTTCTGGGCACAATCTAATAATCCCTCTTACATCTCCCCTCACCAGCCCAGGACCTGGCAGGGCTGCGGGTGGCTGAGACAACAGAGAATGGGGGCAGAAGGGACGGGGGTGGGGTGGGGAGCCTTCACTGGCCCAGCAGCCACCAAGCCCCAGCCTGCGCCATTCAGAGGAGAAGGTTCCATCTTCTCCTGTCACAAAGCCTGAACCCCGGGGGATCTGCCATCAATAATTCATGAGCAGCAGAACACAGTGCAATCAATAAGGAGGAATGTCAAAACTCACAGCAGGTTCAAGAGGGCTGATTGGGTGCCATATTAATATCTGATTAAACTTTCGGGGAAAATTTAATTTTTCATAGACCACAGACCTAAAATTAACCTTTTAACCTTATGTTTATAAAGGATCTTTCCCAAGGGAACAAAAAATATTTAAAAACCACTTTTAACGAAAGCAGGAGGCTCAAATGAGTATTTCAAAACCTAGGAGCCTAGCCCAAGATCACATAGGAAACAGAATCGGAACTCAGCATATGTCACACACTCACCTAAACATTCTTCATCAGATTATGATACCTCACACTCACCTACAACATTCTTAGATTATTTTCATGACTCCAACGATCATTTTGAAGACTGTATGTAGGGGCTTTAAAACATGCTCTTATTTTTCAACTGCCCATCCCACACACACGTGAGAAAAGGATATGCAGTGCCCGCACCGATTCCTCCTTTTGAGTAATTCCCCTTGGCCATTAGTAGCCAAACGGTCAAACTGCAGGCCATACGCATTAGAGCGGCTGAACTGAAACAGATTTGTTAGACAAAAATAATAAATTCTGATTTTATATAGACCCATCTATGCCTTTCAATTCAAAATTCTTATTATGTACCAGTGCTGAACAGACAATGTGAAAAGGTCAGCAATGGTGGCTTACAGAGGACCTTAAATATAGGCTAGTTTCTCCAGTTGTGTTTTATCCCAGCTGCTGCTTAAAGGAATTGAATTTTTCAACACACCCTGAGGGGAGAGGCCGCGGAATCTGCTGGAGAGTGAGGAGTAGCTAATCCAGGCTTTCTCCATGCCGTGGAGAACGCCCCGGCAGACACCGCAGATACGGAAGCTTTACCTACACTCATTACTCAGTGAAGTGCTCCCCTCTCATTAAGCCCTGCTACCTTTTTCATTACTTATTGGTAGATCAGAACACAAATAAAACATAAGGATGGATAAATCATTCTGTAAATACATAAGGATATTATATAAAGCCAAGGCCTCTTTTAAAGAGGATGAGTGAAGAATAAACCTATGTACAAAATAAGAAGACAGTGAGGTATCAGATTCTTCCTGAAATGCTTGGGTGGCTCTGGGGATGGAGAGCCTGGACCGGAAATCCCAGCTCCACTGCTTTTGATGTGTATCATCTTGAGCAAGAAACTTTCCTCAGCCTCAGTTACCTCATCTGGGAAATTATTAGTGGTACAGATATTGTTCAATTTTCTGTGAAGCTAAGGAAGAATATAACCCATGAAAGAGACTTACTGCATTTTCCAGCAAACAATATAAGCTCAATAAATGTTAGCCATTATTATTACTACTGTACTTGTAGCTGTACCACTAGCACCTAGTTTAACACGTTAAGCCCCATGTCAGTCACTGGTGACTGACACTATACTTTCCTTTATTACTACTGTACCTGTAGCTGTACCACCAGCACCTAGTTTAACACGTTAAGCCCCATGTCAGTCATTGGTGACTGACACTATACTTTCTGTCCGGAAGACAAAACAGGCTGGGCGCTTAACGTGTTAAATCTGAGACAGAACAGAGACCTGGTGATGATAATGCCGCCTGCATCTGGCATCCTCAGTGAACTGCTCCACCGTGGATTATTTTACTGTTAGCTAAAGGGTGCGCTTTTCAGCATCTTTCAAAGAAAAGCCAAGCACTTAAAAGCACACACACGCTTTTCAAATGCATATGCTGGTGCCTGGACTTACAGGGTAGGAGTGTACAGAGGGGCTGCCGGGCACCTCGCCGGAGGGCTTGGGGTGGCCTGTCCATACCGAGGCTAGGCTTTTCCTGAAGCTGGTGACTCTTCTGGGAAAACAAAATCTCAGAAAGATTCAGAGGAAACTAAATCTCCGAGGGTCACACGTCGCTAATACGGGAGGGAAGGTGACTGGAACCCGTGTCTGGGGTTCACGTGTTCTGTCAAGTGCTCCACGCCCGGGTTTCGGTGAGCGATCGGTAGAAACCCACTCTCAGCAGCGAGTCCCTGTATGTTGTTCTTTTCTCGACATCTACAAGCACACGGTGGCCAGAACATCATGAAGACAGTTAAAAATGGAGGACGGCGTACAGGCTGGGCACTTAACGTGTTAAATGTGAGACAGAACAGAGACCTGGTGATGATAATGCCGCCTGCATCTGGCATCCTCAGTGAACTGCTCCACCGTGGATTATTTTACTGTTAGCTAAAGGGTGCGCTTTTCAGCATCTTTCAAAGAAAAGCCAAGCACTTAAAAGCACACACACGCTTTTCAAATGCATATGCTGGTGCCTGGACTTACAGGGTAGGAGTGTACAGAGGGGCTGCCGGGCACCTCGCCGGAGGGCTTGGGGTGGCCTGTCCATACCGAGGCTAGGCTTTTCCTGAAGCTGGTGACTCTTCTGGGAAAACAAAATCTCAGAAAGATTCAGAGGAAACTAAATCTCCGAGGGTCACACGTCGCTAATACGGGAGGGAAGGTGACTGGAACCCGTGTCTGGGGTTCACGTGTTCTGTCAAGTGCTCCACGCCCGGGTTTCGGTGAGCGATCGGTAGAAACCCACTCTCAGCAGCGAGTCCCTGTATGTTGTTCTTTTCTCGACATCTACAAGCACACGGTGGCCAGAACATCATGAAGACAGTTAAAAATGGAGGACGGCGTGAGAGGGGCTCGCTGATCTTCCTTCTGACCTTTGGTGGTTTCTTCGTGGAGATAAACATGAGGACAGGAAGCTCAGTGCAGCTTACAGAGTCTGTGAACTCGCTCTCTTAATCGTATAGGACCCACATGGAGTCATCAGAAAAGGAGTAACCACCACCTAGAAGTATAAAAACTCACTAACGTGTGTTAACAGGCAAAAAAGTAAGCCTGTTAGAGTAATTTATTAAAGGAAATAAAGCTGCAGTGCATTTGATACACACACATTCTTAAATTAGACCAATAGTGTAGAGGATAGGGATTATGGGTAACTCATATATTCCTGCATGAAATACATCTCCCAAAGGGCTTAAAAACAGTTGCCTTTGTTAGTATGCTTAAACATCTCCTTGTAGTCTTGGTTACATAATAGCATTCCAAGTAAGATCCCTTTATAAGACATTTTTAAAGAAAAATCGTCAGAGCAGCCCTATGTGATTCATCATAAATGTCAAATTAGTAAAGTCTACTGATTGCGACCCCAGCCACTGCACGTTACAGGTGCCCTGGGCCCCCTCCAGTAAGTCAGCAGCATTTACCTCCGCATCCAGAGGAACGTCTAGCTACCTGACCCCACGAAGGGCGGGCGCTAGGCTGAAGAGTGAAATGTGGATTTAATGCTGAAAAGGTAACTCTGGCAACGTTTTTTGCACTTTCCAGGCAGGCCATTTTCTTCCTCACAGAGCAGCAGCACAGCTAAAAGCTGCGTCTAGAAGCTCCTGAAAGATTTATAACTTCAGCTGAAAGAAAAGCTGACATTTTCTTTTCCATTCGCCAACTGTCCTCCTAAGCCACTCCTGCAGCCCAGCAAGGCTAGCCTGCGATCCCTGCCCACAGCCTCCTGCAGGCTGACAGTGGGGTGGCCACGCAGGCAGAGTGTCACTGAAGATCTGAGCGGCATTGTTCCCTGCCAGCCTGAGGACTGCGGGCTCTCCTAGGATGCCACCAGCCTTAAATTCTAACCTGGCCCCTTCTCAATGCAATTTCCTCTGGGCATCATTAAAAAAATAATGAGTTTTTCGTAAGGGAAGCTCGTTTTTAGGTTTGCAGGAGGGTCAGTTTGATTACGCCTTATTATTAAACTACAGTTTTTAATAAAACTCAATTTCACCATACCATCCAAAACACTGCATCTAAAATGGGTTAATTATAACCTAGAAGGAAGGAATAACAGACTTCCTTTTTCAAATATGTATTGGGAAGCTGCTGCTTTATTCTTCCAATCATGTAAGAATGGACAGAGTGCTATACCCTCCATAACAACAAACTTCAAAAATCTGCCTGTATCTTTTTCTGTCTTTTCTCCAGTCAGAGTCGTTGTTAATGACAGGACTGTATCATCATTTATTAGCTGACACTGACTGGCAACCTATCCACTCCTTTTTAACTGGAACCATTTCACAGAACTATCCATAAAGGCAGACTTTGCATAACTAATAACCTTCACAGATAAGGAAACTTACAGATAAAAAAACAGTGGCCATAGTCACTGCGCTGTCCCCACTTCACTGAGTCCTGGGGACCCTCTCCCTGCCGTGTACAACATGGCTAACTCTGAGAGCACGAAGCAGGGGCCCCCGGAGCACAAAACTGAAAAGAAGCAACGAGGCCACCACCTTGCGTAAGCATCACGTCATGGTACACGTGACTGTGTGTCTCACAGAAAGCATTTCCAGAGACTTGCAGCAACCCGGCAGGTCCATTCAAAGAGGGGGCACGTGCATCATAGAAACGAATGGAAATGTGGCGCTAGCCCAACCTTACTGTCAAGGCCGTAGACACACACAGACACTTAACCTGCCTGAAAAGACTTGGAGTCGGCCGTGAGAGCACATTATTATTCTGGTGGCTGCGGTCAGCAGAGTGTGGGTGTGTGGTACGTGTGGAGGTGTGACACCTGAACGTGGTCCGAGTTTTCTCTTTTAGGAAACAAAGCCCATGAATCTGCAAATTTACAAAATACTTTTAGGGAGGTTCACTCCTTCTATAAAATTTCAGGCTCCATGGAAGTAAGAGTTTGAAATAGAAATGTCAATGAGATAACTATTTGAAAGTGATTCCATTCTCAAGTCACCACATTTGCATCCACACACACTTCTCAGGAACTGGACGAAGTTCAGGCAGAGTTACCCTGCAGGCAGCAGGTTGGTTGCTTTGTGGGACTCCAATATGACGGGGTGCCGTTGAGAAAGCATCAAGCACAGTGAAATGGCCTGCGCTCTCCACTCATGGTCCCATGTATTAACGTGTGTAGTGGAAAGAACATGGGCTTGGGAATCAGATCTGAGTCTCAATCTGAACTCATGACCTAGGCATGTGCCCTGACCAGGAATCCAACCCTCAACCTTCTGGTGGATGGGACGATGTTCCAGCAACTGAGCCACACAGCCAGGGCTTGACCTTTTCTTAAAACCAAACTTTCCAGAGACATCCAGCAGCTCAGGACATCTGAGCCTCCAGGATTCAAGCTGCGGGAGGATCAAGGCGCAAAGAGGAGGTGCTTTTGGACTGCACTCGGTGGAGCATGTCCATGCAGGGGAACGGTAAGGGCGTAAGAAAGACCCCGGTCCAAACACACCTTCGTCTTCCCCCAAGTGCCAGCCTCCTTACACAGGGCTCAACGGCTCTGCAACTAAGGAAGAGACTTGAAACGCAAATGGCGTTCTCAGGATGGCAGCACCGGGCTTGCGGCAGGAGGAGGCACAAATGATGGACGGGAGGCCTCCCTGCTCCTAACCTAGGGAAGGCCGGCGGGCCTTCCGCCCGCTCACGGGAGCCCATGGACACGGAGCCCACCACCGGCTCTGGTGGCTTCTGGGGCTAGACTTGGGGCGTTTTCTTGTTACCCTGCACCCCGGGATGACGGTCCTCGGCAGAGGACAACCTGCTCAAGATCATTCTAGATCCCCCCTCGCTTCCTCCTCGGTGGCAGAAGCGCCCATGTGTTTGCAAAATCCCATTTGCTTCCACCCGAGTCCATCTGTTCGCTGGTCAGGCGAAGCTGGAGTGCATGGCACGTCTCCTGTAAACAAACTGCTCGGCACACCCTGGGGGAAGGCGGGATCCTGCTCTCACTCTCCCAGGCCGAGGGAGACGCCTGCAGGAACAGCAGCCGCTCCGATGATTTATTGCTGGAGAAAGGCCTGCGCCTCGGAGGATTCATGTCAGGAGCTGCAGGTACAGCCGGCGGAGCAGCCCGCAGTCAGTGAGCGGGGAGAGAAGAGCCGAAAGCAGCCTCCTGAAGGATAGGCCTCTATCCCGCGCTGAAAGCAGTGGGAGTCGGGACATGCTCTGTGGTGACAATTTCTCGCTATGACTTAGAGGCCGAGACTAAAGGGCGCAGGAAGGATGGAGGGAAGAAGAAAAGATGGAGGAAGATCTGACACGTACAAGCCCAGAGACGTTAGGTGACTTCTTGTCCAAACCACAGAGTAAATGAAGGACGGGGCTGGATTAGAGAATTCAGGAGTCCTGACAGCATCACTGAACTGCTCCATCCCCACCAAACCAGGCCCCGCCCCCCACTCTTCTGTGATTGACATGCGATTTCCGTTTTGGTCCTGTGTTCCCTAAGATGTTTCAATAGACCTTAAAGATAAAGGTATCAGATTAAATAGGAAAAGAGAGTTTTTTTTGTTTTGTTTTTTTGTCTTTCAGAAGGAAAATTTCAACTACTTTCACCAACAAAGGGATTAAATCTGTTCTAAGACAGAACTGCATTAAAAATAATGAGGCATAGAGAAAAGCTTTTATTATTTTAATAAATTCAAGGGAAAGCTGGGAGCATTATTGAGATAAGCAATGTGTTTACTGTCTAATCCAATGTAATCATGTTCTAAAAATTATTCTGCTTAGGACTTTTTCTGCTACATCAGACAAAATCCAAAATGTGCCAAGTAGACAAAATAGTAAAATTAACGTCAATCCTGAGTGCCTTCAAAACAGAGACCAGCATTGCCAGGACCATCTTTGAAAGTATCACCTAAAAGACACGAAGCTTCCGATAAAGCAAAGATAATCCTTCTGTCTGCGATTTCACCCAAAGATTCATCCACCTACCATTTAACCCAGGCCCTAAAAAATGGATGATTCTCTGTATATTTTATCTGAATTAATCAATTATTTCTTGGTCTACAGAATCCCATTTAACATGTCCAATCTTTTGCATTCACAGCTATAGAAAAAGAAACTCGGTTTTTGACTCAGTTCACCAGGATTGATTCTAAGAAGAAAACACCATAGTAACCTTTAGCATAAACATAAATTTGCAACATAAATGTTCTATCTTCTAAGTCTCAGAAGAAAACATGAAAATCTTTTCTTTCTCAAACTGAATGCCCAAAGAAATAAATGTTACCCAACGTAAAGTATAGCAGATAGAACACCTATAATAATATTCCCGTCTTCTCAAAATATATCACATTTCTTGGCTATTAGGTTCTCACAGCCTTGACACATCAGGCTTATACATTAGTACTAATGGCTTTGATAAAGCAAAGTTAATTGCATTTCACCTATTTTCAGGGTTTTGGGTTTTTTTTACCATAACTCACTCATGCTGAACACATTATTTCAACAAAAAGAGGAAGTCAGCAATCTCAGGTGCGGCTTTAATTTCAGCAAGAGCACTGCACTGGTTATAATTAAACTTGGGAGAGAGCTCAATTCATCTTTTCACAGATTTGTGATTAAGTCCTCTCATTCCCAATTATTCCAAAATCTTGCCCCAGCTATCATAAATGATTATGCCGCGTTTGACAACCCCTACAACCTCACTAAGAATGCAGTCTAGAATATAGAACACCAATTAGTCAAAACCTTTTCTACTCAAAGTTTCTAACAGATTGTAGCATAAATTTCTAAGTGAATATGAATATTAAATGAATGAGTGAATTGGTCATTAGGAAACAACTATCCTAGGTCCTTCCATTATCATCTTACTGTCCACAAACCGCTAATGCTGTTGTTCTGTGTTTCCCCTGGACTAAGGGAAACAGACCATCCCTGTCTCGTAAGTAGACCTAGTAAGAAGGTATGATAAAGCCTTCTTTACATCTCCTGGTTAAAATGATTTATGATGTATTACTATATTGCGAATTCTGGACACACTAATGTTTTTGTCCCCAAAAATACAAGAATAAACCATTTGGAAACACTGAGACCCCAACCAACGATTTCTCCTTTGCAGCCATGGAAAGGACAGACTGACTTTTTGTCCAAGAAAGTAAAGGCCTGACCCAACTATGAAAGACAATAGAGGTGGATACACAGGGAAGAGGCCACAGACAGACAGAACCAAACACCCTGTCCACGTTAGCACGGTGTTATACCCCAATGGCGTATTTCCCCATCTAGTGCCCTGCCAAGTAAAGAAGGATTAATAAGAAAACTTCCCCCAGTTTAGCACCCTGAAGGATACTGGAGGAAGAAGACTTGTTTAGAAGCGTGGCTCCTGGATGAAATGATAGTCTACAGAAGTTATTATTCATTAAATATACTTTGAGGAGGAAAAATAGCCCCAGGGCCCCCACATTCCATATGTCTCCCTACATGCAGAATGGAGTTTCTCTTAGGTAGTGAGCCTTTCTAACAAAGCAGGAAAAGTATGGGGTTTGAGGTCAAGCAGTTGAAAATCCTGGCTCTGCTACTTATTAAATACTAGAGGCCCGGTGCACGAATTCGTGCATGGGTGGGGCCCGGTCAGCGCACCAGGATCAGAGCTGATCAGGCCGGGCTGGCCAGGAGGAGGGGATGCAGGAGGTTGGCCAGCCAGCCCCGCCCCCAATCGGCTTCCCCACCCCAACTGCCTACACCCCCTCCCCCTGGACAGCCCTGCCATCTGCTCAAACTCTAGGTGGAACTCCTGGTCTATGGGACAATTTGCATATTAGCCTTTCATTATATAAAATAGAGCAATGAACAAGTAACTTCAGCTTCTTACCTTCAGTTTTCCCATCTGTGAAATGGACATAATAAACCTGCCTTGAGTGACTTAATTAGATAAGCAAATACTTGGTTAGTTAATAAGAATTATCATCCATTTCAACCCTGGAAGCACTTTCAATATCACACAGAGGCACCCTGTGAAACTATACTGTGTCTATCCAGGGACTGAGGCACAGCTAGCCATGTCTGGCATTCTAGTGGACGTGACCTCAACGATCTTCCTGTGGAATCTTCTAGAGAAAGCAGTTATCCTAAGGGAAGAAATAGATGCTTACAAAGTTGGTCAAGGGGCAGTGAAGGAGTAAAGAGGAGAAGGAAGTTTCAATTTGATCACCCTGACTCCCAGCTCGGATGTGGGGGGTGAAACAACTAATGAGGAAGTGCTGTGGTTACTAAAAATCACTGTTCCTGGGAGCACAAGACAGCACTACTTCCTCTGCAATGTTCAAAGCAAAATATACGCACCTGCGGTGCAGGATCAGCCTAGTGGCCGCTGGAGCAGAAAACAAAATGAGAGCCTGGGAGGTGGAACGGGGGACTCCCTTGGTGAAGCCCACCTGGTGGAGGGAGAAGGGGCAGCGGAGGGTGCCTTGCCCCTGGGCAGCGGATGCTGCTGCTGGAGAAGCGGAGGGGAGAGTGTGAGCACGTCCTGGGGGCAGCGAGGCACTGGACAGGACAGCCGTGATGACTTAGAACTGACTCCGAGGGACTTAAATTGGGTTTGTGCAGACAGAACATGGGAAGTACCATTTTGTTACTATTTTCGTACTAAAATCATGTAATCTGGTAAAGCAAGAGCTATGTGCCTTTAGACTAATGTCTAACTTGAGACTTAGATGCTTATTATGAGAAAAGTAGGGAGATGATGAAGAGAACCAATATTTCCACCCATTTACTATGTTTTAGGCAATGATTGAGGCTTTTTTCCATTTAATTCCTTGCAATTTCATTCTAAAGAACAGATTAACAATTTTATTTGATTAGATATACGTCCTCAATAAAGGCTGCTGAATGAAAGCACAGTTAATTTTGATGATCAGGCTATATTCTTTCACCAAAGAGATAAATTACCCTGAACACACATCAAGTACTCCTATTGATTCTTGGAAAACATTACTGCCGTTCTCAAAGCAGCTCTCAAAGACCCCTCAGAGGAACTGAGAAGTCATAATTTTCATAATTACACAAAGATTTTTCTGTCTTTCTCACCACCATTATCTCCTGAGTGGACAAAGAATTTTCCAGAGGCTACAAGCGGCTTGATATCACAAGAGACTGAATGCAAAAGTAGACAGAGAACTCAGTGGTCATCTACTAAGGCAACATGAAAGGGTTTCACCAAGCTATAGAAGTTCCACTTTTCTCACTAATTTTTATTGTTTTTCTTAAATCGTTATTTTTCATAAAAATATTTATATTAAATTTAGTGGATATATTTTAATTAGTAACTACTTCAAATTTCTCAGTTTTAATGGTAACATGGTAAAGACTGATAAATATAACCTATCTAAAAATATATTCTTGGGGTCCTAAATGATTTTGAAGAATAAAGGAATCCCGACACCAAACGTTTGAGAATCATTTGTATGTTCCACAGTTCATCTTTGTCCTCCCGGTCCTCACTACAGGAAGGATATCAAAACATGCTATGAGCTCCACCCCAAGCCATGGTGACCTTGCCTGGGATGATGGGAAATCCAATTTTCTACAAAGATCAGGGAACACAGTCCCTCTGTGTTTCTCTCTGAGTTATGTAAAAAGCATTCTTAAAATTAACAAGTAGTTAGAGGGGTTGGGGGAGCTATAGATTTGCTGTTAACTTCTGGGGTGTGTGTGTGTGTGTGTGTGCGTGTTTTGCACTATAATTACTGATATTTTTCATTTGACTTAATGCATGATCAATTTTTATAATAATTTTGTGACCATGTAAAAAAATGAATGAACTCCTAAATATTCCCTATTCCAACCAGTCCCTCCTTGCTCTACAGATACAATATTCCCCTGAATCTCACTGAGAATATTAATGAAATCAGTTTTAAAGAGCCTTCTATTTCCTCAATTGCTCTGGAGTGACTCTTATAACTGACAAGTCCCTTCATAGGTGAGGTGACTTTAAAAAATTGGCCTGCCCAGCTGGCATAGCTCAGTGGTTGAGCATTGACCTATGAACCAGGAGGTCATGGTTGATTCCCGGTCTAGGGCACATGCCTGGGTTGTGGGCTCGCTCCCCAGTGTGGGGCGTGCAGGAGGCAGCCCATCGATGATTCTCTCTCACCACTGATGTTCTATCTCTCTCTCCCTCACCCTTCCTCTCTGAAATAAAATATATTTTTTTAATTGGCCTATATCATTCTGTACTGATATGCCCCCACAACCCATATAAGTCACTGTTCATTTGTCCCCAGGAGGCCTTCCCTGTTATAACCTGTGGCTGAAGAAGTCGGCCAATGAACTTTCACCCTGGGGCGTCTACAAGCCAGAAAGCTCTCCCCGCAGTCCACTGTGCAACAGACTACATTAGCCAAGGCATGGCTTAAAGTCTGTACTTCCCCACAGAGAGCTAGCAGTGCCAGCACCTCTCCCTGTTAATGCCTGTATCCTGCCCTGTCCTTCGACTGAACAGTTTTGCTGGCTCCAAAGCCTTTGCTGTGCTTTCCACTCTGATTCCATCTCCACTCACTCGAAAACTTATTCAGTGAACAACTTCTTTGGCAAAGTGTGATGTCAAGGAACCAAGGTTCTACCTGAGCAACTCCAGGTTCTGCTCCAGTGGGAAGTCTGTTGATGCTAGTAAAGCTTTCCGGTCTCAAGTCTTCAGAAGGATGCCCAGGACACACCTCAGGGCTACATGGCTGCCTCAGTGGTACCACAATGACCTTAAAAGCTACAGACAATCGTCCTCCCAGCTAATCTTTCTTTTAACACAGTCTCAGACCCAATGTTTGCTCCTTTCCTTTCTTTTTAAACAAAACAGAAAAGTCCTTAACATTGCATAATTATCAAAGCAGTTACGCCAGAAGATTTCCCAAACCTGAAAGCGCCACACACTGTGCAACAAGGAAAACAACACAAAGAAAGCTCTTGCTTTACTGCTTTTTCACACACTGATGTAAGACAATGATGACTCCATGAGTTATGTTTCTTCACTCCAAAACTGTTTTTCACTATTTGAGCCACGCATCTGAGGTTGAGGTTGAAATAAACCAGAAATTTAATAGTAGAATAATAATAACAACAATAACAGTAATACTTCTGGCAATCAGTCCGGGATTGCTTTAAAAAAGAAAAGATTATGACTTGATCTTTTGCTTTTTCTCCACTGTAAATTCCAATTCTTTGAGGACATAAAAAAAAAAGCACAAAATTTTCATCCCTTTTATTCCACAGTTTTCTTGTTTAACAACAAACAGCAACCCAGTAGAAATAGCCTACTGACGACCCCTTGACCCAGAAATCTGAGAAATGGGTAAGAAAACAGTGAAAGAAAATAAACAACAACATGAAAAGGACTTGGAAAAATCTCATCACCCGGATGCTGTCGAGGCACAAGACAAGCAATTCAGCACTCCATGAAATGACATTTTTTTTAAAGTTTAGATTCTACACTTAAAGGAACTTTTAGAATTCCATTTGCTAATTCTCTAAAGGCTATAACTCTAAGTTATTTGAAAGTTGAGAACACATTTTCCCATGTAAATAAGTTCTATATGATGAGTTGTTACTCAAGGTTGAACTCACAGAGACCTATTTCTTTGATTCCTTCAATAAACACTAAACACCTGCGAGGCACTATGCCAAGAGTTAGTGATATAAAGTCAAGTAAGACCTAATTCTACCCAAAGGAGCGTAGAGACTAGTGAAGAAAACAGAATTAATGTTTACTGGTACAAGGTAGTGCTCCAAATGTTTTCTAGAACATTCATGAGATGTTTGAGGCAGCAAAGAAAAGGGGCACTAGAATCAGACCTAGAAAGGGAGAGCCACAGAACACCGCCCTACAGGGGGTTGTGTTTGAGCTGAATTTGGAGGGCCAGTAAAAAATAGCTACTCTAAAAAGGCAGGAAAAAGAGATTGGATGGCTGATTGGATGATGGAGGTGGATGACATAAAGGAGCCTAGAACAACTCAGGGGACTGGGTAACTGATTCAGGGAGAGAGGAATCAGAGGTGAGGTGAGAGCAAAGATGAAATGTCCACATGCAGACCTCGCAGAGTTTAACCCTTTGCCTCCCATCTGTTTGGAAGAGCAGGGGATTTCTATTTCTTCGCCAGTGAACCTGAGGAGTCACATGGGTGAGGCCAAGGACAATGCTGCCCAGGGACCACGGCAGTCCCAGGGGGCAGGGGTTACCTGCAGTGTCCATCCCCCCACCCCGCAGAGTCCCTGCCTCCACATGTTGCCTCTGTCTGCAGCTTGTGCGTCAGCCCGCACAGTGAAGGGGCCTCAGGAAGCTCCGCTGGCCAGTGTGCAGACGGGAACGCTGAGCAGGGAGGGAGGGAGTAACTTGCCTGAGAGCAGACAGCAGGCAAATGGCCCTTTGCCCCAGGACCCGTGCTCTTCACAACACTGGTTTAAGAAAATGCACCAAGCCCGGCTGGTGTGGTTCAGTGGTTGAGTATTGACCTATGAACAGGAGGTCAGAGTTTAATTCACAGTCAGGGTACATGCCAGGGTTGTGGGCTCGATCCCCAGTAGGGGGCGTGCAGGAGGCAGCCAATCAATGATTCTCTCTCATCATTGATGTTTCTCTCTCTCTTTCCTTCCTCTCTGAAATCAGTAAAAATATATTTAAAAAAAGAAACAGCAGCAATTCCTTTTCTTGCAAAAGCATGCTTTCCAAAGACAGGCTCCCAGCCTCACAGTCATTGAAACAGCATGTTTCCATCATCCAGGAAACGGATGCTACAAGGCTTTCCTTCTCAAGTTGTGCCTTTTCATCTTGCTCTGTCACATGGAAAAAGCCTACTTTTATACCCCAGGATTCCTCCTTAGCCCTTGCTGACGGGAGAGAGCCTCTCCTTGCACAACAGTAAGCTGTGCCTTCTTCTCACCGGTCAGCTTCCTTTTTTGTTCTGTGACAACCTGTTTTTCTGGTTAACTATACTAGAGACTAGCATAACACTATCTACCCCAGTGAAGCTGCTTTGAGAAGCTGCAAACCAGGCCATAGATTACGGGGCTTCTGTATTCTCAAGTGCCACGTGCTCCCGACCACCGCATTAAGGATCTGGACTCATGGTTCAGATGGGAGACGAATCTTATGAAGAAATATGTTGCCCGTGAGATTCCAATAGGTTGAAAGTTGCAGGACACCGAGATGCTTAAATCACTCTAGTCTATGGGCTCACTCTCCCCTGGTTATGCGTGCAGACTGGTGGACAGTTGCAGGTGCGAACCGAGAGGTAAACAGACCTCTAAATAAGCAAAGAGCCGCCGGGTGCACCAGCCGGGAAGCGCAGGCTTCAGGATGAATTATTAAAGCCGGCCCTGGCCCAGGCGCGGGTCTGACTGCTTTCTCAGTGAAGACATCTTATCCTGAACGCTGCCACTTTAACGGTAAAACCAGACTCATTGCTCCCCATCACTGGTGAAGAATGAAAGAGCTCGTGGTTGGTAAGTGAGGCATCTACACTGAAACTGCACCGGGGACCGCGGGCCTTTGAAATGCTCCCTGGGAAGAATGTCCTGCGCGCAAAGCAGCACATTCTCCCAGGAAGCCGCTGAGCAGATGTGCAAGAGCATTTCTCTGGGACAGAAAGGTCACCGCACGTGCAACCTTCACTCGGAGCAAACACTTTAGGACACGCAAACATACAAGGGTTAATAGAGGAACTGGGACTTACTTCTGTTTCTTAGAAGGGTAACGTGCAAAATTTTGGATTTTCTTTTTTAATCCAAACTATTCATTGAAAAATAGGAAAAGCTAGAAGATGCTTAGAATTCCTAGCACAAATTGCTCACTTTACAGATCTGAATACATAAATATATCACAAGCACAGAACATATACATATACAATCAATCTAACACCATCAATTTCACATTAATTTGGTTTTCCTCTCTCCAATAAACCATTGACTAAATCAAAAAAGTCGTCTGTAATCCAAATAATACATTTTATATTCATTTAAGAAATATCTACTGAGCATCTCAGTACTCTGTATCGGACACAATCCTCGGTGCAGATAGAACAGTGAATAAAGTACACTCAGTCCTTATTCTAATGGAGTTTAATTCAACAGAAAGTGGGATGTACAGTACCAAGAGCAAATAAGGAAAGAGCAGTTCAGGGAACGTCAATGATGTGCTGACAGCAGGGACGTCACAGGACCATGGAAGGAGGAGCTGCTTTAGTGGGATGAGCAGGGAAGGCCTCTGTGTGAAGGTCACTTTCAACTCAATCCCAAAGGATGAGAAGGAGCCAGCCAGACAAATTTATTTTTTAAATTTTCAGCGGCGGAGGAAGAACTTATTTAACAGTCAGAACTAAATGCAGCTGCTTACAACAGAACACCAAATAAAATGGTTTAGCCAAAGAGTATTCTTTTCCTCAGAGGGGCTCCACCACGCCCCGGGAACCCAAGCTTCTCAGACTGTTCCTTTGCCACCTCTGCTGTGTGGCTTTCTTCTTATGCTCACCCAGAGGGCTGGGCAGTCAGTGAGAATTTTGGCGAAGAACGGAGATCGGTGCAGGGCACAGGGCTCGGCCAGCCCAGCGGTCCCTTCATATTTGATCATATCATAGCAGCACTTTCCCGGGAGCCCGGCCCACAAACCTGAGCTAACGGCTGCCCTGAACTCTGCCCCACAGCTACTGTAAAGCAGCTTGGAAAGCCGCGTGCTTTTGGTCAGCCCGGGCCTTTTGCAGCCCCCAAACCTGGAACGGCTAGTTAGAAGGTGTGACAAGCAGTATCTGCTGAAGCGTAGACAGGGCAATGGAAGTGCAATGTCCCTGATACGACAGCAGGCTGAGCATGTAGAACAGAAGACTAGTGTGAGGAGTGTGGGGGCCCGAGAGCACGGCCTGGTGAAGTGAGAGCCCTGGTGTGGAGGACGCCCCAGGTCCTAGAACCTGTGAGCTACAGACGTGCTTTGTGTACATAACCTCAATGAAATCGCCCACAACCCCACTTTACCTCTATTTTACAAGTAACAAGCAAACTCTTAGGATAAGTGACTCGCCTGAATTCACAACGTCAGGAAGGAGAGGAGACCCAATCCTAACCTGGTTGACTGGCTCCTAATACACACTCATAACCCCAGTCCTCTGCTGCTCTCTCCACTTCTCTGCTCCAACTATACGCCTCTGAATACTGAACTGACAGAATCCATGCTTCCAAATCCATTCTGGTTATCACCTACTATCCTACTCATTCACATTTATGAAAAGTACTTCTGATTTGTTCTAATATTTTCATTTCTTTGGAATTCTACATAGAGAGATTTCCATGGTTCTTTACCTACCTAATATGTCTGGGAAGAAAAAAAGTTCTTAAAATAAAAACTGATGTATCTCTTGCTGCCGTTGAAGTTGGGGGCGGGGAGCTCCCCGAGTGGGAGTCAGTCCCCACGCTGCTCCTCTCTCGGAGATAATGGCAGGGAGAAGAGAGGAGCTGGAATTGCAGAGCTCCTGCCGGCCTCGGTGCTGGGAACCACTAATGAGCTTCTGGATGTGCAAGGTGGGCCCCAGCCTAAGGATGCTGGAGAGTTAAGCTGCTCTGCACAATGAAGTGAAGGTAACTACGTTTCCAGAGGAATCGAGAATAAAGAGCCTGGGAAATGGGAAAGCAGGGAGCTGTGAGGCGGCTGCTGTCCAACCTCACAGTCCATCTGCCGGCCTCCAGCCTGTCCAAGTTCCCAGGAGGGGGGAGGCAGCGGCAGGAGGGCGCTGAGGGCGACTTGTGGGCAGGCGCAGGGAGGTGCTTACGCCCAGGACAGGCAGAACTTAGAAATCCAGGGCGATGAAAGGGAGAAAGTGAGTCTGAAAGAAGCCCGAGCCTGGCGGGGCTGGTCCGGCGGGGCTGGTCCGGTGCTCTCCCGGGCAGAGGCAGACTGAGGCGGGGCCGTTTGCTTCCTGCTCTCCCCGAAGGCACTGCCAGGCATGCCGAGACCAGGACAATGGCCTCAGACAAGCCCCCTGTTCCAGCAGTTGATGCAGGGGAGCCTCATTCCCTCCGCTCACTCCTCACCAGCCCCCGGCGCCTCAAAGCATTGTCTCCTGGGAACGCCAGTGCAGGTGCCAGGGCACAGCTTGTGAAGTTCAACTGCAGGCTGCCAAGCATGACCGACGGCTTTCCCTCTCGTGAAAAAGGTCTGCTTTCCCCCAGAGGCCTCCTCCCCAGGGTGCAGAGGCTTTCAGTGTCAACTTCAAACCCATTTCTGGTGCATTAAAGTGCTGACTGGCCCTGCCTGCGCTCCAGTCTCGCCTTGACCTCTCCCAACAGGCGCCCTGGGCACCAATAAGACAGAGGTACTCTCTTCCTCTAGGTGCCATGCTGGTGAGATTCCCCCCCACCTCCTTCGCACAAGCTGTTCCCTCCATTCCGCTCTCCTCTCTTCCACACTTCACCTGCTGTGATAAAACCATCTTCTATGAGGACTTCAAAAGGCAGTTCAGGCATCACCGCCTCCAGAAGGCCGTCCCTCCCCCGACCCCCGCCTCTGCATCCACATCTGATTCCCATGGCCTCCTGACGTCCCCTGTCACCCTGAGTTTCAGACGCTACTGAAATCATTAATGCACTTCCACGTCTTCCCAATACGTAGATGCACCCACAGAGCCTAGCACTGTGCCTACAACATAGTAATTGTTCAATAAATTCTTGACAATAAATGTATGACCTAAAAGCTTTTCTTCCAAAGCCAAAAATGATCATCAAATACAGATCTGCCCAAAAAGAGTATATTTCAAATGACTGTCAGGCAGAAATATGTTGTCACAAGTCCTGATTTTTTTTTTCCTTCAACACGTAGCCATGACTCTTCTGGCCCCTATCAGGGCTCATGTTACTCTTTCCCAGTTAAGCCAATGGCAGCATTCAAAACAAAAATATAAATGCTAATTGTGAAATGCGAATATTCCTTAAACTCAGCAAATATGCACCACGGCTTCATGCATGAAGCATGGTGCTAGGCTCTGGGATACACTAGTGAGCTCAAGTGCTACCCTAGAGGGAGGAAACCAATGAATGAATAAGACATTGAATTGTGATCTGTGCTTTAGGATGAGGAAGTGACAGGGTATTATGGAGAGTACAGCAGTCTAATTGGAGGACCTCACCTCCAGGTTGGGGATGGGAGGTTTGTCAGCAGGAGAGTAGATTCCTTTTGGAAGTAGGAGTTTATCAGCAACAGTGTGTGTGTATGTGCATGTGCATGTGCAGGCATGAGTGTGTGTGTGCCTGCATGCATATGTGTGTGCATGCCTATGTGTGTATTGGGTAGGGGAATGTGAAAAACGAGCATTACAAACAGAGAGAAGCCTGTGTGCGACCTGAAGGAGCTGGGGAGTTTCAGGAACAGAGAAGAGGCCAGTGTGGCGGGAACCTGAGTTCCCAGCACAAGTGAGTGAGGGGGAACGGGGCTGCATGTGATCCGGCTGGCCAAGCTACCTTCGTTCTCCTCGGTGAGCCTGTCAGAGAAGGACTAACGAACTGTACAGACTACCTCTGTGGGAGCAATGTTTCTAAAGCGAAGAAGCGTCATAGTGAATAACATGGGACAGAAATGATCATCAGTTGGAGAGACAACATGGCCAAGTTGGCTCCCTGAAGAAAGAGTCTCACCTCAAGGACTCCAGGAGAGCACTCCAGAACTAGTTAAGCTAATAAACATATGGCGGTGGGGGAGGTTCTGGTCAAAGAAGTCTGTCAGAGCCAGGCACGAGCGACAGCTGGAATCTGCCTCGGAGACAGCCTGGCGGAAGCCACGGGGTACTGAACCCACTGCCACTCACGGCACATTCGTTCTTTCCAAACAAACAGTACATGTGCGGATGCTGTTGGGCCATTTTAAATTATTATCTCATGTTCACTAGTATAAGGATGTGCAAGTTCTGCTTGTGTTACCTGTGAATCCAAATTTATATAATGCGAGAAGTCCATTGTTTTCAGGCATTATTTAAAAATAACTAGCACTTCTTTTTTTAACATATTTGTATTGATTTCAGAGAGGAAGGGAGAGGGAGAGAGAGAGAGAGAAACATCAATGATGAGAGAGAATCATTGGTCAGCTGCCTCCTGCAAGGCCCCCACTGGGTATCGAGCCTGCAACCCAGGCATGTGCCCTTGACCAGAATCGAACCTGGGACCTTTCAGTTCGCAGGCCGACGCTCTATCCACTGGGCAAACCGGCTAAGGCTAAAAATAACTAGCACTTCTTAACAGCTGGAGGCAGCAAAAATCTGAACCTTGAGATCAGATTTCCCGGTTGGGATGCTAAGTAAGAGTCTCCTCCAACTTTCCAGCACAATAAAATGTGAGGGTTATTCCAGATGCACAGATCACTGGTATGTGAGGTTCCCATAAAAGGGTATAAACTCCATAATGAGCAACTCAGACTATTTAAGTGCATAATTACTGGTATGTGAGGTTCCCATAAAAGGGTATAAACTATACCATATACCTCCATAATGAGCAACTCAGACTATTTAAGTGCATAATTACAACTTTTACAGCTTACACTGAAGATCTTGTTACTAGATATTTACTTTCTGCAAGAAAAATTATTTTCAGCTTAAATGGTAGGTGCAAGCAGCTTAGTCAAAATATATCCCAAGTGGCTTAGGGGCCGAGTGCGTAACCCTTCAGTTATGCCTCAATTACGTTTATCTTATGGTAGCTGCCTATTGCACAGCAAATCACCTTCATCTGTAGTGTTAAGCTGAGGCGTGAAATATTCATACTCCCTGAACACATTCATTATTTTGTGCCACTCTTTCATTTGGGAAGATCCTTGGAACATTAATGGTTGGAGAGATAACGGGTGCCATGTTCTGAATATTATAAATTGCTGTGACTTTTATACTCAATGAGCTTGGAAACTCAAAACCACAACTATAAAATGACAATGAAAATAGGGGTTCATGCTATACTTGCAGGCTGCTTGACATTTTCCAGCTTGCCCTGATTTTATAAAAGAAATGACCTTGAAAATAATTGAGTATATCAAGTGGTAAGGCTACAGCTCACTGAAATGCAGCAATATGTCCTGTGTCTTTATAACACTGCTAAGCTTCATGAAATAGAAACAGTTTATTGATCTTTAACCAGTTTACATTTGTATTTTGTAGGCTTACACACATTCACTATAAGGTCATTGTCATCTTCTTTACCTGTATCCCTCTGAACTTGGAAATGAAGGCAAGCAGGTCTCAGCCCACCAGACAGAGAAAAAGATCGGACTTTGCAAGAGGCATAAGGAGCCGTCTGGTTGACAGTTTTTTCAGGCCGTGTTTAATTAGAGTGCTCTCAGTAAAAACACAAATTCAGATTAGCTTCTCTGCTCAGTGTTTATTAATTTAGATGCACTTGAAAAGGGAACATGTAAGCATCTTGATAAATAAATGTAGCTGCTGTCACTTTATTAAAGGAACAAATGTAACGTGAAAAAAATAGACGAGGAGATGGAAAGAAAGTACTATGACACCTGGATGCTCTCAGGCCCTCGGGCACAGTGGAGTGGGCTGCCTGCCCCTGTGCAGCGAAGGGCTCAGGGCAGGGACACTCAGACACACCTTAGGACCTCGGGGAGGAGGAGTGACTGACAGAAGGTCCTGGGAAAATCGGGACCTCCGCCATGGAAGACCACGTGTTCAGACACCCACGGAAGAGATCCTCCTCATAAAAGGAACACTTAGGGGGGAAGGCACCCATCAGACTTCAGTTCAAGTTCTCTGCTGTGTCTCTATCACAAAGTTCAAGTTCAAATGTGCACAAAGCTCAACAGCTGGTTTCTCCCGGCAGGTGCCTTTGTAAAGGGCTTGAGGGAGGACGGTATGAAAATAAGGCTGCTCTCATGAAGTGAGGAATGCTCTAGGGACCTGGCATTTCTAAGCTCCATCAAGCCCAGCCTCAGGGAACCCAATTCTTTATGCTTTAATCCTTTCTTCTTTCTGTGCTAAAAAAAGAAGGTGGAGGAAGGAAAGAGAGGGAGGGAGGGAGGGAAGGGAAGGAGGAAGGGAAGGGAAGGAGGAGATACACATCTATTGGTTGCCTCCTGCACGCAGTACCCCAACCAGGTACAGATTGAACCTGCAACGCAGGTATATGCCCTTTACTGTTGGTTCTTAGAAAAGAGTCTAACTTTCTACTTAACAAGGGCAGGAGCAGCACTGGGCCTGGGTGAATGTTGAGTTCAGACTGTGGTTCTCAGGAAGTGCATGGGGCGCACAGGGATGGGGAAAAGCAACTGAGCAGCCAGGCTCCTAGAGGACTGTCCTGGGGGCCCGCTCCGTCATTGTTCATTGAATGATGCCTACCAGGCCCCAGCCACACTGTCCCTGCAGTGAAAGAGACAGACAATCTCCCTGCTCACATGAGGTTATAGTCTTGTAATGGGTGACTAATAACAAAAATATTAATCATAATTTTTACAGCTCGTTGGGGGAGTGATCCAGGGCTTATGGGAAATATCTATCCATTAGGCCATCCATTCACTCAGCAAAGACAGTGCATGCTGTGCACCAGGCTCTGTGCTAGCTGCTGGGAGGATACAATGGTGATTAAAACACTCAGCCACAAGGAGTTTGTCAGTGAGCCTGCAGGAATGAATGAAGTCACTGGGAGAGAGTGTGGAGAGAACAAAGGGGGAGGTGAGGAGCCCATAAATATGCAGGTGCTGGTGTAGGAAAAAGACCAGGAGAGGATGTGTCACTGAGGCCAGGGGCCACCCACAGTCAGAGGACTGAGTCCTCACTGGGTTTAGCAACGTGAGGACTGGGTGACTTCAACTAGAGCAGTCTCCATTGACTCAAGCACCTGGACACCAGGTTACACTGGGCAGGTGCGCCAATGAGAAGGAACGAAGGGAAGACTAGGAATGTAGACAATATTGCAGTTTTTACTGTGAAAGAAGAAATGTATTCAAACATAAATAGAAGAGGTTTTTCCTCCTTCCTTCCTCCCTCCCTCCCTTTCCTTCCTTCCTTCCTTCCTTCCTTCCTTCCTTCCTTCCTTCCTTCCTTCCTCTTTTCCTCCCTTCCTAAAATGACAAGACTTAACCACATTTAAAGGCAAAAAAGACTAAATAATGGAGACTAGATAAAAAAAAAAAGAATGGGATCTAGAAAGCATGAGGAGACCTCCTTTCCACTGGGTATTGAGGGACACATGGAGGAAGGGAGAGCAAGAGAGAAATAGAAACATCAATGATGACAGGGAATCACTGATTGGCAGCCTCCTGCATGCCCCACAACTGGGATCGAGCCCGCAATCTGGGCATGTGCCCTGACTGGAATCAAACCTGGGACCCTTCAGTCTGCAGGCCAACGCTCTATCCATTGAGCCAACCCAGCTAGGGCTCTTTTATTTTTTAAAGAAGAAATAAACTTTTCTGTCCACTCCTCAGAGACATCACGGTGATGACTGCAGGGTGTGTCTAAAGCTCCTGGCCAATGAGAAGAGACCCTGAGAACATCAAAGGCCACACTGACCGGGAAGAGCCTTCTCAGCCTGGGCCGACAGGCCGCACATGGGGCTCCCCTCACCTTCATGAAGGAAAAAGGCTCAGGGCTGTCTAGGCTCCTCCACAGCTCTGCTCCTGCCCGAGTCATCCATCTGTCCTGTATGCATGACCGAAGCCCATCCCGATCAGGAGAAACAGCCTCACGCTGCCCGGACCTGCGTGTATCTGGTAACGCCCTTCGCAGGGCTCACTGTGTGAAAGGCATATCATCCCTCCGCTTACCCATCACACAGCCCTTTATTTACTGAGTGTCTCCTCCATCAACACAGAGCCTTCGTGTTGTGTCTGCCCCGCTATCCATTCCTGGAGGTGGAGGGTGCCTGGAGGCTGGGAACCCTGTCAATCATGGTGCTCTATATGGTAAGTGCTCGCCAGAATGTCTGTCCGGGGTGGTGCTTGTCTAACTGGCTACTTGCCACAGAGCATGTGACCATGTTTTGCTGCCAGGGAGGCAGTGACTGTGGGCTACGTGACATGGGATCTCTTAGTTATTTTATTTTCTGTTGAGGTGAAATTGACACAATAAATTAACCACTTAAAAATAAACAATTCAGTAGCATTTAGTGCATTCACAATGTTATTCAATCACCTCCTCTATCTTGTTCTAAACATTTTCATCGCCCCACAAGGAACCTTGTGCTCATTAAGCAGTCACTGCCCCATTCTCCCTTCCCTCAACCCCTGGCAACCACCAATCTGAGTGCTATCTCTATGGATTTCTCTACTTTGAATATCTACATATATAAAAGCCTAAGTAGCCATTACGACCCGTCACTATGACGCCAGACTGACCACCAGGGGGTAGAAGCTCAATGCAGGAGCTGACCCCTGGTGGCCAGTGCACTCCCACAGCCAACCTCCTGTGGCCAGCCAACCTCCCATGGTCCCTCCCCCTGGCCAGCCGGCCCCGATGGCCCCGATGGGGACTGGGCAAGATAGCCCAGATTGGCCCCAATCGCCGGCCAGGCCGAGAAATCCCACCCGTGCACGAATTCGTGCACTGGGCCTCTAGTTTCATATGAATGGACTCATAAAACATGCAACATCTTTTGTGTCTGGCTTCTTTTATTTAGCATGTTTTTGAGATTTCTCCATGTTGTGGCACATATCAGTCCCTCATTCCTTTTTTTGGCTGAATAATATTCCATTGGCTATAACAATTAGTTTACCCATTCATCTATTAATGAACATGTGGGCTGTTTCTACCTTCTGACTAGTGTGCATAGGGCTGCTATCAACATATGTGTGCAGCATTTGTTAAGTATAGGTTTTTCTGACACCACTCCATGGACCTCTGCTACTTTTAAAATTAGAAATATTTAAAACACTATAGTATGCTCTAAGGTCATGAAAATATTTTATATAGTGTGGGCGTGTGGGTTACATGAATATGAATTCTCAAACCTCAACAAATTATACCTAAGTCTATATACTTTATTGTTTATAAATTATAACTCAATTTTTTAAAAAGAGTATTACAGAGGAAAAATATAAGGTGGTTCAAGAAGTAACAACCTATACTCCATGAAAAAGGTATATTGGGCACTAACTGGTTTGGCTCAGTGGATTAGAGTGTCAGCCTGCAGACTCAAGGGTCCCAGGTTCGATTCCGGTCAAGGGCATGTACCTTGGTTGCGGGCACATCCCCAGTGGGAGGTGTGCAGGAGGCAGCTAATCGGTGTTTCTCATCGATGTTTCTAACTCTCTATCCCTCTCCCTTCCCCTCTGTAAAATATCAATAAAATATATTAAAAAAAGAGAAAAAGGTATATTGGTGATATAGATATAAATATGATTTTATTTATAAAATTTTTTTACAAAATGATATATTATTGTTTTTTGTGACATGACAACTATCCCTTTATTGCACCAAAAAAATTGAAGTTAAGTTTCAACATGATGTTTCCATAAGTTATGGTAATAAACATAGAATGTTCTTGCGGATAAATGAGATAAAACAAACAATAAGTATCCCTGACAGAAGGGTACCATTCAAGTAAAATAACTGCTTTGGTCTTTGAGATTTAGAATAATAATTACCCATATGTTAAACAAACAAAAAGAGTCATGCTTTTAAATAAGCAATCTTTGCAGTAGGACAGAGGTACCCTAAACTTTAAAATTCTTTCACTACCTGGGGCTAAAGCACTTTAGCTAATCAATCCAGCTACTGGAGGGGAACCTCACTTCCCACCACAGATCCGGAGGCTTTATAAACCGTCCAGGGAGGTGGGCATTCCAGGGTGAGCACTCACTCAGTTTGTGGAAATAAACTATCTTTAGCCCCTTACAATCTTGCTGAGCAACATTTGTTGCAGATACTTCTGGAAAATAGAGGGCAATTTACTGGCGTGTGTGATTGTCAAGTGGGAGAATATGTCAATCATCTAATTACCAATTTTTCACTGAGGAGGGTTTTTAAACACACTGCAAATGAAACGGGCAAATTAGCCAGAATAAAACCCTTTTTCAAAATATGTAATTATTTCAAAGGAGTTTGCTATCTTAAATATGTTCTCCATGAAAAGCAATTTGTATTGACCCAAGAGACTACATATGGCACCGTCCTTTGAGAATAGATATTTATGCAAAAGCAGCAAGTAATGGGAAGCAAGTCTGGTAGTCTAAAATCTTATACAAAATCACTAAGGATGTAATTTTTTAGTCCATTCCAGTAGCCTTCCCTATTCATTGCTTCCTCCAGACCCCAACACAACCCCATCACTGGAAACCACAATGTACTTCTTACTGCTCACATGACACAAAGCATGAAATTGCAAAATTAGAGATGAGTAATCAGCCTCCCTCAACTACACTGAGTACATTGTATAAAGGCCATTCTTACTTCCTCCCATCGCTGTCCAGATCCAAAAAGGGACCACATTTGGGGGCCATATTGGCTCTTCAGAGTCCTTGGCAGAAAGAGAAAACTTTTTTAAACAGCACTGTTTAAATTGAACTGAAACTGTCACTAAAAAGTAGCATTTTGCTCTTTAGAACAGAAATAACATGCATGTCCAGCAATGAGAATAATACTTTTATTGGCCTTTTTTCAAAGACTAGAGTAGAGACCCGGTGCACAAATTTGTGCATGGGTGGGGTCCGGCCGGTCTGCCCCGATTGGGGGCGATTGGGCTGGGCCAGCCAGAGGGAGGGGATGCAGGAGGTTGGCCAGCTGGCTCGCGGGGGGGGGGGGCAAGTGGAGGGAGGGGCCATGGGGGACAATTTGCATATTGGCCTTTTATTATATAGGATGCTGGTAAATGCAGGCTCCTCCCTGTAGGTGGTGAGGTCAGCCACTTGAGCTAAAGGAACACAAGTGTAAGGGACAAACATAATGTGTAAATCGCCTCAATTTAACCAAAGTTGGTGGAAATATATTTCTGTTTAAATGTAAAGGAAGAGAATTTTTTAGTTTCTTTTTAGGCTTGCAATTTAAATATTACAGGAACCATTATTATTTATACTTGGCACGAGGGTATAAACATCTATGTTTATAATCCTGACTTGGTCAGATCTTTCCCTAACACCAGAGCCACCTATGTGTGATGTTAAGAAGAAGGGTGAAGTAAACCCTCACACACTCTGCTAATGTGCTATTCTCTTTAGCAGAAAAGGGTTAGGGGTGTATTAAGACCACCTGCTGGGTTACAAGCAAATGTAAAATTTCACTGCTCTCTCAAATCAGATCCTATCACTCACAACACTCACACTTAAGAGTCTGTAATGTAAAAAGAACAAGAACAAAAATCGTAACAACTCATTATTATCAAAGGCAGAGTTGTACCCAGAGTTGCCATGTCAACTGTCTAAATAAATTCTAGATTTAGTAGTAGTCTACCAAATAAATAAAAACAATTCATCATCCCACTGCTAATGGCAGACTAGAAGCATCTTCCCAAACCTTGTTGAGTTTTAACTGCCACACTACTCACTGGAGGACAAAAGTAGCTGCACGCCTTTTTTATAGTCCTGTATGCAATTACTGTATAATTTTAAGGTTTCCCTGCTATCTTCTTTGAGTTTATCACTTCAGCACTGCCATTAAAAACTACTAAATACTATGCCCAGCCAGCGTGGCTCAGTGGTTGAGCATCGACCTATGAACCAGGAGGTCATGGTTCAATTCTCGGGGTTGCGGGCTGGATCCCCAGTGGGGGTTGTGCAGGAGGCAGCTGATCAGTGATTCTATCTCATCATTGATGTTTCTATCTCTGTCTTCCTTTCTCTTTCTCTCTGAAATCAATAAAGATATATTTTTAAAAAACTACTAAACACTATATATGAAAATTCTAGGCTAGCAACTGCATTGAGAAAGGCAGGTGCGTTCACTCTATAACGGAGCTCAAAAGCACAACGTGAAATCAAGACCACAGAGGAGAGGAATCGTTCCTGGCAGAAGAGCATGAAAGGGCAGGAATGACATGGGATTCTTGAAAAGTGGGCTCTGAAAAGGCTGCGAGCTGCTTTCCAAGTCAAGTCTAGTCCACAAAATGTTTTGTGAGCAGACTGGTGCCCAAACCTTCTTAAAATATGGAAGAAAATGTAAAACAAAAACATGTAGGGCCCTGAGGAGAAAGTAGATGATGGTGTAAATGGATAGAAAGTTGTTTTATTTCTAAAGACTTAGATGAAAATGAGGCAATTCAAGGTCAGTCTCTCCGCTGACATCAGTCTCACGCAGATTTTCTAAACACGCAGACCCTCCCATGGCAGGGTTAGGGAGAGAGCGCCCTCCTGCCGCCTGCTGTCAGAGGGGACGCTGCCTCTACTTAGTGATGTTTATAAAAATGGCAGCAGTTTCCTATTTGAATGTTAATTACTGTTATGACACACAGGATAATTTAACTTGCTTCAGTAATTTATTCTTCCTTGTAATTAGATGTCGTAATTGGAAAATCTTCCCGAGTGTAACAACAGTTCGGAAGGTGAGATGGCAGGGGGCGGGAGCTTCCCCACAGGAGCTCAACCAGGAAGCTGTGGCTCCTGTTCAACTGGCAGTCACGTGGACGGCCCGTGCCAGCGATCAGAGATGGTCCTTCTGGAACCAAGCAGGTGGCACCTGCGACCTTTAAGAGCTGGATGATTGGAACGGAAGGTGAAGCCCCAGCAGATGGTTAGAGCTCCCCTGAGAAGAATATTAAAGACTAAACTTGAGTGAATCCAGGAAGGAGACCACACAGGACCGCTGTCAGCCCCCTGGTCTTGCAAATATTTGTATACAGTTCAGAGACGCCATAGAGGAGTACGGGCCAAAAACATCACTGGGTGTGACGGGCTCTACTTGTGTTACTTGGTTTATGGAAGCATTTTGGTGCTTGTCATGCGTACCCATAAATGTTCACTAAAATAAGCAAACGAATGATCGCATAGACCAGTGGTTTTCAACCTTCCTAATGCCACGACCCTTTAGTACAGTTCCTCATGTTGTGGTGACCCCCAACCATAAAATTATTTTCGTTGCTACTTCATAACCGTAATGTTGCTACTGTTATGAATCGTAATGTAAATATCTGATATGCAGGATGTATTTTCATTGTTACAAATTGAACATAATGAAAGCATAGTGATTAATCACAAAAACAATATGTAATTATATATGTGTTTTCCGATGGTCTTAGGCGACCCCTGTGAAAGGGTCGTTCGACCCCCAAAGGGGTCGCGACCCACAGGTTGAGAACCGCTGGCATAGACCCGTGAGTGGGTGCATGCAGGACTTGGAAACAGTCAATAAGCACTCACTATGGAACACATCAGGTCTGGCACTAAGGACTTGACGGCGCTTTCCTCCTCTCCCAATTCCTTTTCGTTGTACCCAGAGCCGTAGTGCACATCTTTACCTAAAATCCTCTTTGGGAAACATGCTATGACAGGTTATTTCAAACATACACATAAGTAGAGAGAATACCCACATGTGCCCACCTTCCAGCTCTAGTAATGATGGCCAATCTCTCTTCCCTTACACCCTGTATTATTCACCTTCCTGCATTATGTTGACGCTAATCCCAGACATCATATCATTTCATCTGCCAATACTTACAGGGCTCATTTTTATTTTAAAAAATGTCATAATCCCTTAAATATATTAACAAGGATTCCTTAATGTCATCAAATATTCAGGTAGTAAATCTTTCCTCTAACTGTATTATAAACTGTAAGAGTTTACAGATTACACAAAGTAACCACAATACAAAGAAGGTCCAGGCGTTAGGATTAATTGATAGATCTCTTAAATCCTTTTAATGTACAGATTTCCCTCCCCATCTCTTTTTTCTTCAGTTGTTTTTTTTTTTGTCATTGAAATGAAGTGATTTGTCCTGTACTGTTGTCCAGTCAACAATAGATTTTTAAAATTATTATCTCCATAACGTGTAATTCACACTGTTCCCTTGGCCTCTGTACTTGCTGGTAACTGGTAGACAGAGAACGAGGCCGGATCAGGTTACAGTGTGAAATTTTGGCAAGAATATCTCAGAGGCTGGCTTCTCGCCAGGAGACACGCCATCCCAGGTTGTCTGTGTGTGGTGCCGGCAGCCAGTGAGGCTTACCGCTCAGATCCATGAACTCATCAGGAGTTGCAAAATAATGAATTTTGACTTTCTGAAATTTTCCTCATTTGTTAGCTAGATTATTTCTCTAAAGAGAGACTCTCTCGACGACTTCCGGTGGCTCCTCTCGCAGGGGGTTGGCTGTTGGCGGCGATGTGGTTAAGCTCATGTGTGGCGGTGTGAGCGAAAGAGTTTGGCGCAATGTCTCACACCATTTTGCTGGTACAGCCTACCAAGAGACCAGAAGGCACAACTTATGCTGATTATGGATCAGTGAATGAGTGCATGGAAGGCGTTTGTAAAATGTATGAAGAACATCTGAAGAGAATGAATCTCAACAGCCCCTCTATCACATATGATATCAACCAGTTGTTTGATTTTATTGATGATCTGGCGGACCTCAGCTGTCTTGTCTACCGAGCTGATACCCAGACATACCAGCCTTATAACAAAGATTGGACTAAAGAGAAGATCTACGTGCTCCTTCGTCGACAGGCCCAACAGGCCGGGAAATAGTTGTGTTGGAAGCATTTGGGGGTTGGAGGTGGGCTTGGAACACAGGTGTGTACAGCTGTCTGTAGTGAAGTTTTGTATTATAGTAATCCTGTTTCCATTTTGGTACACTCTAGCCAGGGTTGAATGTGTTAGATGGTATGTGAGGATCTTGTTCAATCTGAACTCCCATCACCCCCTTTTTTTCTCTTTTTTTCCTTAAACATTGTTATGATGACTTAGAAGTTTTCCTTTGTCAGTTAATGTTGATTCCAATCCTTCATATCTGCTTTATAACATTCACTGTACTAACCCTTCTTCAAGTTGGGGTGAGGGTAGTAACACAGTTTAATTATGTGCTAAGATAAAGTCTTAGTGAAAAACAAATAAATGTTCTTTAGTGAGAGAGAGAGAGAGAGAGAGAGAGAGAGAGAGAGAGAAACTCTCTCATCAGATACTCGGCTAACCTGAGATACAATTCATAAAGGGAAGCAAGGAAAATACTTGATTCTTTCCCTTTGTTCACCAGTATTCGAAATAATGAGCTGATTCCCTAATATCATCTAAAAAAGTGACCAATGAGGGTTTTATTTTTAACTCGGAAAATTCTCCACATCTGTGTCAGAAATCCAAAACTGCCCATCATCTAAGTATGACGGGGTTTGGCGGTGAGTGAAGATGTAATATAGAGTCAACCCTTCCTTCTCCTTAGGGCCTCTCCAGCAAGCAAACCCCTTTTCTGAATTTGAATATCCCCAAGTAAGAACATTCGAATAAACCAAAAACTCTGTGACCCTATTTAAGAATACCACCTGTCTAACTCCTTCCCTCCAAGTCACGGTGCTTGCCACCTGAAGGGCAGAAGAGAATGGCAGCGACCACTGTTCCGCTGTCCAGCACAAGGCTGCCTCTGCACTCCCACAGGGGACATGGACAGAGCGGGAGAGGCAAGAAGCCCTAAGGAGACATGATGGGCCTTAAAAGCAACCAATACCACGCAGGGCACATATTCCACGGTAGCTTGTATATCATGCGGCTCCATTTGTTCCTAGAGATAAAATGATCACTTAAGCTATGAAAATTACTATCATCCAATCTCTCCACATGCATGCCCATCCTTCTTGAGAAGTGGGAGGAACTATGAGCCAAAGTGGTGTGCAAACAAATGCTCTTGTGAACAGAGGGAAACTAGTTCCTAGAGGTTTAATTCCACTGAGAGAAACGGCAGCACCATGCAAAGCAGCGCCATGTCCCACGTGCAGTGCACTGGGAGGAATTAGGAAGCAACGCGATGAATGAAGTTTCTCCTGCACTCTCCCTACATCTCACCTTGGATCATATGCCCCGGTCTCCCCTTCTGTGAAAAGGAGGGGTGTCCTTGAAATTACAGGCAGCTGTGATGGAAGACATCTGTCTACTTATAAAATTAATAAAACGTATTTCTGACTATCAAGTGACATGCTCCCCTCCTCCCAAAGCTGAGACTGCCCAGCAGTGACAATGCAGCTGACACCCTATTTGCCAATACAGGACTCAGGGAATCCAACGGCAACGTTATGAATTGTATCACTGCAGGAATGGCACTCCATGCAGGCTCCACACACAAACAAAAGGGAAGCTCGGAATTCTGTTCCCAGGGGTGCAGATAGCTCCTTCATTGTATAATGTCATTTATGAGAGACAGAATTCAAGTTACTGAGTAAAGACACAGACTAGGGCAGTAAGCTTTGGATCCATCCCCAATCTGAACTCAGGAGGATGGAAGCCGCCGAACCCTGAGACATATTATCACTCCTGCTACTTGGTGCCAAACACCAGTGACCTAAATAATATATCTGCCAGATGCCCACACGCACCCCAGAGCAGAGGAGCCTACGAGAAAAGGCTGGAATACTGCTTTCCTGAATAAACTGCTCAAGCACCTGGCATCGTCCTATCTTCACTTTATAGAGATAATTACCTCTGCTTATTTGGCAGGGCCATTTTTAATGACAAAAAGAATTCTTTGAAATCTTCAAAGAAATAGCACCATTTTAACCTAATTATGAAGAAAACAGAAGGAGAAACTTGAGCAAGCTGTGTCAAATCCGCCCAATTAATCCAATTTTACAAAGAGAGAGAGGGTGATCGAATTCTATATAAGACAGGGGAGCATCCATTATCAGTGCCACCAACACTGTCTTTCTTACCAATTCCTCACGGAAATTAAAGCCTCCTACCCCTCCTTGGCATCCCCCTCCTCCCACCTCCTTAGCTTCCCCAGGTTCTCCTCCAACGTCTTGGCTCCGTGGCCACCTTTACCTCCCTACTGTAGTCTCTCCCCTCACCCTCCCACGGCCACCGCACTGCGCTGACGGGGACCTCAGAATCCTCCTCACCAGGCTCCTGCCCAGTAAAAGGGAAAGCTGAAGCCAGGGGGGATGCAGAAACAAGCTCAGGTCATGTAGCCAATCACGGCACTTGCAAAGCTGGGCCCCATACAGACACCTGACGCCCAGTACTGTGCTCTTCCCACTGCACCACACTACCTTCTCCCTGGGCCTATTCACCACTCTGACCCAAGAAATGGACTAAGGGACCGGTCACTACATCTCATTATTTTCCCACCCTGTGAAGGGCTTAGAGTCACAGTTAGAAAAACAAGGTAAAACTGACCACACAAATCAGACTAGGATCCTGCATGTGGAAGATACCCCCCAAGTTCAATGCTCTGCACGGCTAAACCCAGCAGGTCCAGGGACTGAGATTCGAGAGGCGCTGCACAAGGACCCTCTCGCATCCGTTCCCGCCCCCGGAGGAGTCTCCCAGGGTCAAGCTTAGCCTCTTATGCGAGAAACAGCTCTTGATTCTTTTTTTTTAAATTTTGTTTTATTGCTTAAAGGGACCCTCTCGCAGCCGTTCCCGCCCCCGGAGGAGTCTCCTAGGGTCAAGCTTAGCCTCTTATTCGAGAAACAGCTCTTGATTCTTTTTCTTTTTAATTTTGTTTTATTGCTTAAAGTATTACAAAGAGTAGTACATATGTCTCCTTTTTTTTCCCCTTGACCTTCCCCCGGCCTC